>NW_023665577.1:4438846-4746730 GCF_014743375.2 Drosophila subpulchrella
TTGCCACACTTTTCCATTTTCTCCGCTCTCCATCGGCTCCTTGTGTCCAATCGCCCGGCGGCACTCACAGTTGCGTATCAATAAAATATCCATACATGCATGTTAAGTAAGTGCTCCCCACCCATTTCACATTTCCCATTTTCCATCAACCATCGACCATCTCCCATCTCCCATCTCTCCTGCACCCGAAACGAATTGGGATTTAAGTGTTGTACAAGGAGGAAAGGATCCGGCATTGTTGCCGTATAAAAATGAAATGTACATGGTAGATACTCGCACTGTTTGGGGAGGTTAAGGGAATACAGAACCGGACTTGTAAGCAGTTAGCCAAGAAACGTGCCCGAGGTTATTTGCAAAGAGAACCGAAACCGAGGCAAACCAAACCAAACCGAAACGAAACCCAAAAATAAAAAGGGAAAACCAGAAAAAGGAAACTTGTCGTTATGTGCTTGTTCAAGTGGTTTTCACTTGATATTGCGTATACGCCACATTGAACACTCACCTTACAGTTGCAACTGCGGAAAAATACTTGAAGTATCTACAGAGATGTTACGCATATTTAGATACAAATAATAACTGTTTTTGCAAGATGGACGAGAAGCCACTTTCTGGAACAAATTATTAAAAATGATATAAAAAGTTTGGAGTAATTCTACCGTTCATCCCTTTGCAATCATCATTCAATCATCATCTTAACAGTTCCACCTGCCGAATCCCTTCGCTTTTAATTGTTCGCAACTCTTTGTTATTAAACTTTCCACTTAGTTTTTGTTGCTTTTCCAGTAGTTGGTGATTTTGCATAACAATTTCATTAATTTAACGACAAGTGAAGGAAACTTTTCCTTTGGCCATCAGTTGCAGGCACAGAAAGAAAACAGGACCTTCGAGGAAATCACGTAACAGCTGGTGAAAGAAGAGAAATGGGAGTGTGGAGAACTTTCATTGTGCGATTAAGTCTTTGACCAAGTTTCGCCTCTGCTTCCATTCAATTGTTGCCGTTTTTATTGTGCAAATTATTATTGTTAGCCAATTGAATTAATTTCGCGCACTGCTTTCATTCAGTCCACATTCCTGCCACTCCTATGGGAAACGATTTGCCGAATTCAATTAGTTTATTGTGATTTTATTTGCACCAGCAAAAAAAGTTTTTTCGCAGTCAGCAAAAGCAGCGTGAAAATGCCAAGAAAATGGCGAAAATTGAAATGGAAAAGAGAAAAGTTTTTCCGAGCATTTCCATTCGTCGAAAATTAATGGAACCGTCTTTATCCACCCCTTTCAATTAGGTGTTTGGTCCTTCATAAATAGTTCCAGTTTCGATAGTACCTCTTTTCATTTTTTCTCTTTCTTTTTCTGCTTCTCAAAGTTTGGAATTTTGCTATTTGCTTTCGATGCACGTTCGTCCCTGAACTTTTATTATCGAAATAATCGAGTTTTAATGTCCAGCTCTAGGAGACCCAAGAAACGGTCGCCTAATAAATAAATAAATGTGCTGGGCCTTGAAAAAGAAAAGAAAAAAGGCTTTAAATGGCATTTAAATTCGGGTATGGTTCTTTTGAACTTCAGCTATTATCTAGATGATTAGTGTTATTATTATAAGAATTATGGGGTGCCTTAAAGCATTCGAACCTAATTATCATAACTTAAGGCGTTCAGTGCGTATACGTAATAAATTTTATTGTGCCTGAAGCAAGGATTGTGAGTTATCTAGTTAGCTAGCAATTATTAGTCTGGCCTTCTCCAGGATATTTTAAATTTAAGGCTTTAATTTTCCTTTTGGTTTTAACCTTAAATTGTGTTCTTAAGGCTTAAGTTTGGTGAATTCCCATCTCGGTTGCTTTATAACTTATTTATAACTTCCGTTAAGAGTTTATTTTATAACCCACACACACCTTTTCCCATTTTCACACCTTCATCATCATAAAACGCATACGCACACAAAGACTTGCTACAGTGGAACATGCGTATCAATGGCATGCCAAAAGCCCATAATCCTACTTCGGTTGGCTTTTAGCGGATTAAAACTTTTCAGTTGAGTGCCCGAAACGGAACCAAGACCCAGACCAAGTCGTCCCAAGAGCGCCCCTCCTTCGCACAAGAATCTTGATTGTGTTATTAACTAGCTTAAATGGGTGTTAATTTCCAAGAGAGGTACAGTGCGTTTCAAAGCTTTAATGTGATGGGTTATTTTTGCAAAATTGTCAAGTTGTTAAAATGTATTTATTTTATTTATTTATTTTCATTTGTATTGTGTATCCTACAAATAATGTCTTTTGAATTCGCACTCAAAAGCTGTCTTAATGTAAGGTTTTAATTATTTTTTTTTAATCGTACAGATTTTTTAAAATAAATTTTAACTGGTTACTTTTATATTATATTTAACTATACAAAAACCGTAGTTCTCTATAGTAATTTATTTATATAAATTATATATTAAAAATATTAAAGATAATATCAATATTAATAATATTAATATAATTTATAACTAATTAAGTTGGTAGGTCCTTTTAAAAATGAACAACATACATACATTTGTGATAATTTTGTTGATAGCCCCATTTATAGCCCCGTCACTCACTGTACAAATGAATATGGCCTGTGGCAGCTCATTTGTTGCTTGTTTGCCTATTTCAATTAAATGTTAATAAAATGGTCTAACCGAAAAACTAATTTCAGTGCTTAAGTCAGGGTAGTAGGAGAAAGAATGAACTACCAGATAGAAATGGAAAATTAGGGAGCCTGAAAGAGGGGAAACTGCGGTGACTGCGTGGTCTCCAAATTGGCCAACTTAAGTACCGTTCCGTTCTAGTTCGGCATTTTCTTTTTCCTTTGCCGCCTGCCGTGGGTTTTCCCCTTTTTGCAGGGAAAAAGTTTATGGAGCGCTTACATTTCCCTAGCCATTAATTCTACCTTGCTTTTCAATTAGTGTTGCCGTTTGCCTTTGGAGCGGTTTCCTTGGCCCGTTTTGTCTTTTATCGCTTCCCGTTCTGCCTGGACCACTCTCCCCCTGCATCTATATGTATATCCTGATTTATGCCGTCGTCCTGCAGGATTCCCACATCCATTCCTCCCACATCCGAGGCTCGCCAGATGGCTTGAGGTGACTGCAGCGGGCTTATCTCTCGCCACCTCCAGACTTTCCCTGGCTTTCTCCTTTCTCCCCTTTCAGCTCTTCCATCTTAACTAACTCGTCTTCATTTCTCACTTGGTTGCGTATTTGCTAGGTGTTTGCATGGCTGTATATGTCCGTGGCTGTCGGTGCTGTCCATGGGTTTGTTGGTATTAGCCATGTTGGCAATGTCTATTGGCCAGAAGGTGTCGTGCTGATAAATTGCCAAGCAAACAGGGTTGGCAGCTGGTTTGTAATGGCCAGAAAAAAATTGTCTAGAATGATTTAGGGACATTTCTATGAATAAAATATTATAATAATAATATTGTAATAATCCTAGAATGGGGATTTATTGAAAACCGATTATCCAAATTCAATTCCGTCAATAACTAGATTTTTTTAGAGGGTAAAAAAAATAATTGAAATAAAAGTATTTTTAATCTAAAAATGTTTTTTTTTTTAAATATCAATTGGGAAGTTATATTTTAATGGTTAAAATTGGTATTAATCCTTGTGGCTACACGAAACTGTAAACTTTTTTATATCAGTGTTTCATTGCTTAAAATTAGAATACATTTTTCACATTTGAAAAGCATTTTTTAAATGTAAGTACATTCCCGATTTACCTTGTTGATCCATTGTTGGGTTGTTAATTTTCTTATATCGAACACATAGACAACCCTGCATGTTTAGTACATATTCTCGACTATGCAAATGGCAAATCGCAGGCGTTTCGAACGCGCTAACACCTGCTGGAACCAAACAAGCCAGTTGCCCCATTGAGGTGCCACGCCCACTGGGGCTTAGACCCCGGCCGCCCCTTTGGCCCACCCCCTTTTCGCCCATTTAACAGGATTTGCTTCTGCCTTCTATCAGTGTCGTTTTGTTATTTATCCTGCGTGCCTCTTGACGCCTTTGGGGCATGCCACTTAACACACATAGACCACCGCTCCAGCCACGCCCCTTTGTTGGGGGCGGATTGAAAAGGGGGCGCGGATGGGAGGCGGAGGAACTGGAGGTTAGGTGGAGTTGCTGTACTCTTTTCTTGAGCTCTGCGTGCAATGCGTCGCGTTATTTGCTTTTCATTCCATTTTGGCTCGTGCTGCTTTGCTTTCTGCTTTTTTAATTTATCATGTCTATTTGCTTAGTGTTTGAGCCTGGCCCTTGGCGTGTAGTACAAGTACGAAGTCCTTTTCCCCATTTTTTTTTGTATCCTAGCTGCGAGTCCTTGCTCCTTCTCCTGTTCATTTGTTATCGCTGTTTGCCTGTGTTGCTCTTGCAGCTTTTCACTTTTGAATGCGGCGGAGGATTCACTTTTAGCTCCTTTGGTTTCTGCTCGGTTTTTCCACTTAGTCGATCTGTTTTTTTCTAAACGAAAGTTTTGCCCAGCTTTTCGGATTTGGTTTACACTCCGTTTTCCCCCTTTTCGCTCTCCACATACCCCTTAATTATCCTTTTTCATCTGGTAACCGCCTTGCGGTCAGATTTTGCTGCTGCTGCTAGTTTGATTAGGTTTCAGCACTAATTGAAAATTATTGAATGGGGTTTTCTCATCAGCATGTGTCTGGGTAATTTGTTGTCTTTTAATTAATTTACGGTGAGTTTTATTAGCGAAAGATGCGGTAACCGCTGGCTAATTGAAAATTGAATTATTCAACTACCACTGATTTGGCTTGATTTATAGTGAAGTTGTAATATTTCAACAAGAGTTATTGCACTAAAAATATTTTTGGTCATATCATTTTCTTTTGGAACAATTAAAGAGTGACAATTAAAGGTCTTGTAATTTGAAGAATATTTCTTTAAAGGTCTGCCTTTGGCTATTTATCTTTGCCAACTCAAAAACTCGCTTTCTAAACAAACCACGAACACAACGCAAACAAATGATGGCAAAACCCAGATAGAGATTCTGCCCTAGCTGAAGACACTCGTTGCCACAAATTAAATCAAATTCCTCGAAAGACAGAAGGGAAGATAAAGACCCAGGAAGCCGGGGAGATTCATCAGCCACACACACTCATAGAGAAACAACAAACACTGGGTTCGTGACAGTGACAGGACATCTTATTTAATTTCCAGAGCCCAGGACCAGGACCAGGACCTGATTCCGCATCAGAGAACTGGAAACCGAGCATAACATTAATTTTTGTTAATCTATTTTCAAGTTGCTCTGGTCAGCAGCAGCAGCAGCATCTGTGTTCCCCTTTTCTTCCTCGTTTTTGGGGCCTCAAGTAAATATGCTGTCATTAATTTAAAACTTACACAAACAAACCGAAAACTCTCTGCTGTCTGTCAGCCGTTGTTGGGAGCCTTCTCCTCTAGAGTTATGTTCATTAGCGCAGGAACGCAGGGGGGGAGGCCAGAATTTAGTCCGAATTCCTAATGAGCAAGAGCAGGCAAATCTAACCCAAATATGTCAAGACGATGGCTGGCATTTTGTGTGCCCTGCCCAGTGCTGTGCTGCTGCAAGGTGCATTGCTCCAGGGGGGTCAGCAGGTGGGCGTGCACTGAGAGAAAAAGGATAGAGTTTTCATTTAAATTTAATATTTATTAAAATTTCGATTGTCTTAATATTTTAGAATTAAAAAAGAAATTAGAGCCAATTTCTCAATGTCATGTTAACTTTTTTCGTTGAGTTGAATTGCTTTTTCTGAAACATTCAGTTTCTTGATGTCATATTAGTGTTCAGAGCCGATTTCTTAATGTCATTTTAACTTTTTTTTTACTAAAAATTCTAACACAGGCAATGTTCCAGTTAAGTTCGAGTTAAATTTTTTCTCAAAAGTATTCAATTTCTCAAAATCTGAAAAAAAAACTAAAAAGTTTTATCTGACTTAAAATTGAAAAACTTAGATCTATTATAAAACCAATTTGTCTCTGCGAACAAATTAACGTCATGATAACTTTTTCTGACAGGTACGAGAATCTTAACCTGACACTGAGAAACTGAACCCAAATAATAAATATGTGTGTTTAGTTTATTTTTTATTATTTCAAATGTCATTAAATTAAGATTAAACTAATTTATGTTTTCAATTTGTTTAATTTAATTTTTAGAACTAGTTTTTTGATAAGAAATATACCATTTGATTGTTGTCCGAATAGGAATCCACTTTCTGCCAGTGCCCCCGTGTGTGTGCAAAGTGGGTCTCTTCAGTTTGCTATGCATGTGCTAAAGTGTTGATACAAGTTACTTTTGCCATCCGCACCTCATCCCCGTGAATCCATGGCTGTCCTAGCACACTGACACACTATCCATGTGAAGAAGTCCCTGGCTTTCTCCGCTCTGTCTCTGTCTCTCCAGCTAGTCATAAACCACAAACCGGAGGGACGGGGCTTGGAGATTGGAACCCCAGGACAGGACCCCGACTTCAGACAGCTGAGCACGTAGCATGACGAGTTGACAAAGTGCATCACGGGGCCATGATGCAGCTTGCAGCTCTTCTTCTCGCTGTTTACACAGCTCGAAAAATGCCTTTCCTGTTTGCTCTCATTTCGGAACTATTTCGCACATTAGCAAATTAATTTGCACTAAATTACAAAATACCTACTGGCTAGTGGGTGATGTGAATGAGGGCATCCAAGACAGGTTATCGATGGAATAATTGTTAAATTACCGTTTGATTTTAATTGATTGATATTTGTAGAGTTCTGCAGGTGACATGAGTGTTTGCCTTTGGCTTGACCCATGTTTATTTAGTTGCCCTAAATTGTATTAGGCTTTGCAAAATTGATTTATATAATGCCAGCTAGAAATTAAGTGGTACTTACTATTTGATTTTCATAAGTAAAGAGGGGATGAATAAACTGATTGGTTGGTTTTGTTACAAAGTCCTATACTTTACATTATCGACTTACAATGAAAATATTATTTAATAAAATTGCATACATTTGTTTGTGAATGGGTTGAATACATTTTTGTTTAAAATGTGTACAATAATAAATTCCAGGAGTTCCTTTAGTTGAAATGCGTATAAATTAAATTATAGATATTTTCTACATAATTATTACTTAATTGAATCATTTATGGATGACTAACTTTTGTTTCATCTTTGTATTAAAATAAATTCCTGGAATTCCTTGGAGGCCCAGGATGAGGTTAAAGTTTTCGGATTTCGGCCAGTGCAAATACAGTCACCACGTAAATTAATCTACCCACTCGGCACATGTAACTCACTTCTCCTGTCTCACTCCACCTATCGCCCCATCCCGCTATATCTCCGTATTCATATGTGCATTTTGTTACATGTTCGCGCGTATTTCCCTCATGGCTTGTTTCAGCCATCCTTTCCGCTTTCCCGGCCATTTTCCCTTCGGCCGCATTCATTTGCCCGGCTTTTCTTATTTCAGCTCGAATTTGTGTTTTATAATTTATGCGCATTTTTTATTAAATATTTATGTTTGTTCAGAGTTCTAAGCCACACATACCGCACTCCCCTTCCCCAATATCATTGTCGTCGCTCATTTCCCTTTATGGCGTATTTACGCTCTAAAGCGTGTAAATGTTTTCCATTCCATTGTTTTTCCTGCTGTTGACACTTCGATGGGGAAAGGGGAAAAGAGGGAGGAAAAGCTGGAAAAGGGTTAGGGAGTGACCTTTTTACACACATTGTCATAAATAGTTTTGTTCAAAGCAACCGCAGCAACTAAGACTTAAGTTTTCCAACATTTTCCGTTGGCAAATTCTTGGTCAACTTGGGGAAAATTCTGTTGAATTTCAGTCGCTTTTCTGCCCTCAGGTAGTCTTGTTGATATTTGACTTGGCTAATTCGAAATGGCAATTTGCATTTGTACAAGGCAAATCCTTCGGCATTTGTATTGAACAAATTGTTGGCTTATTATTATCATATAAAATATATTACGGCCTTGTCGATCCGATTTGCATAATGTATTCTGTATTTATTCAATGGCATTATTTGCTGGATAATGGGTTGACATGACAAATGGTACCGAACTGAGGTTGACGCAAAGGAAGAAATTGATTACACTTTCCACAATTTATGATCGTTTACTTTGAACATTCAGTATGTTAAGCATAAATAAATAAAGGGCATAATAAAAATATAAATAAAAAACGGACAATTAAAAATACAAAACAACTATGAAACTATAATTATAAACGTTTTTTGTACTCATCAGAGTAACCAATTTTATTTTTTTGTTTGATAAGTGTTAATAAATAATTTCCCTTACGCGTGCAGTATATTTGAAATATATATCTTCACTAATTGCACCTCGTAGTGCAATTAAATTGAATGTCAAAAAAGCGAATACAAATACAGCCATCGAAGTGATTGATTGATTGATGGTTTGATTGGCTAACGAACAGTTCATGGCCGGGTCAAAGGAAACAAATGCGCCATGACCACGACAATAACGGCCAAGATTGCGCAGCAGCAGCAGCAACACCAAAATCACCAGCAGCAACACCAACAGCAGCAACAACAACAACAGCAGCCAACGAGCAATATGAATGGTTTTCGAATTACCGGATATCCAGCAGCTGCCACGCCCCCTGCACGCACAAATCCCATTTACGCGAAGCCCAACGCCCACGAACTTGACCTGCACATCAGCGAATCGCTATTGTATCCAGGTAGCACCACCCAGCAGCAGCAGCAACAGGCGTTGCAAAGTTCCCCGGGTCCGCCGCCGCAATTGACCAGCATGTTGCCCAGTTCCGGACTGCCGGGAGCTGCCCAGCCGATCGCTCTGAAGGGCAACAATCCCTTCTTGAATAGTCCGTCACCCACGGAAGTTGCACCATTGCCCAGTGCTGTGCCGGCAGCAATATCTAATGTGCCGCCTGCAACATCTGCCAGTTCTGGCAACTATGAGATGCCCGAATATGCGGAACCTTCGCGATTGCGTGGTTTGAAGCAACGTCCACATAGTATCGCCGTGGGCGGGGCACCAGCCTCCAGTTTTGTGGACTACAATGCCCAGCAACAGCAGCGATTGTTGCAGCTTTCGCGGCAGCAGCAACAGTTGCGCAATGCCGTCACAGCAGCAACAGCCAATGGCGGCGACAAGGAGACCCTATATGCGGCATTATTCCAGCAGTACAGGCAGAGTCCCACCAATGGACAACCTGCTCCTCCAGTACCATTGCACCGGAAACCCAATGTGGCTCCAGTGGTTCCACGCAGATCGCAGAGCACGCCCAGGCCACCAATGCAGCAGCATCAACAACAGCAGCAACAGACCGGCTTAAATGGCCAAATCAATGGCAATGGAACCCATCAGAGACCCAGGAGTTTGGATCGTTTCAATGGTGGTCTAACCACAGAAGCACCACCCATACCTCTAAGACGTTTTCCCAATGGCAACGGCAACAACAATGGAACCCTAAGCCGCCAAAAGAGTCCCAAGAAAAGCAGCAGTGCTGACAATATGCTAATGAGTCCGGCAGGAAGTCAGGTGAACACCATGAGGCATTCCATCAGTTTCCACGGCAGTCAGGAGGTGGAAAATGGCACTAAAACAGAGCAATCCAGACCCATGAGCTACGCGGCACCAGCACCAGATCAGGCTTACTTGGAACACCAGTTGAGGGCCTATTCGGAGCAACTAAGAACCATAACCGAAAGTGTGCGAAAGTACTCAGAACAAGCAAAATTACTTTCCGAGCTCAAAAGACAACAGCAACTGGCCAAGCAAAGTCAGACGAATCTCAACCTGCTCACGCCGACAACCTGCAATAATAGTAATACCACCGGCAATGGGAATAACAACTTCCAGCCAAATATGATTTCCCCCGAGATTGTCAGCAAATCACTGGCCTCGCTCTCCAACAGTCAGGCCAATGAGGCCCAAACGCCCTCCAATCAACTGCGACTCTTTCTGGACAACATAAGGAGCAGCATGCGACAGGAGTACCAGCAACACATGCCTGAGGATGTGCTGAAACCCACTGCCACATCGACCTTAAAAAGGAGTGGTTCAACGGATCAGCCTTCTATAACAACTACCAAAGCGGAACCAGAGGCCACACCCACGCCCTCGGATCAACTGAGACAATTTCTTGATGCAATACGCGCCAATAAAATACCTGAAAACGTGGACAAACCCAAGTTGACAAGCTCCCAGACGCTCGACTCCTTCATCTCGAAACCCTTGCAAATGCCAGATGTTACATCGGGAACCCCAGGTGGAGGAGCAGCTGGTGCCACTCCCGCAGGAGTAGGAGTAGCTAATAGCCAAACCAATGGCATACCCACTCGTCGAAGACCCAAGAGTAGCATCATACCCGGTAGCAGTAATGGCAAACTGGAGCAAAGGGAGCATTCGCTGGTGACCTCCGAGAGTTTCCACCAGATCTCCGACAATCTGCGACTCATGAGCGAGGATCTGCAGGCCCTGAGTCCCAGCAAGGCGGTTCCCAGTTCCGCAAGCAGCAATAGCCTAAAAAATCTAGCTGCCAATGGGAATAGTTCACTGACCACAGAACTTCGGGTTATAACCACATCACCATACAGCACCTCCCCAAAACTGCAGCAGATGGTGATGAGCAAGTCGAACAGCTCGCTAGGATCGGTGACCACGCCCTCGAGCGCCACCACGACACCCTCGACGGCGCCCATGATCACCGACTTCAATGAGATCCTGGATAGTTTTCAGGCTATGGCCGATAAGTACAAATCGAAAGGTTCCTACGACTATTTGCGCAAGTGCTCGGAGGCCCTGCGACAGCACTCGTTGCAATTGAAGTTGCAGCAGCAACATCAGACACATCAGCAGCAGCAACTGCCACACCAGCAACATCATCAGCAGCAGCAACAGTTGCAGAACGGTTTCGCCAGCGATGACAGCAGTTCTTGCAGCACAACCCCCGGAAGTATCCGGGAAGCGGTTCAGAATCTGCTCCTGCAGCCCAGGAACGGGTTCCAGATACTCGACGATCGCATGCGGTTGTTCATCGATATAATCGATAGCCAGGATCGGTTGAGTCAGGTAAACACAAGTAAATATTTTTTGAGTTCAGTTTCATGAGCTGGTTATTTAAGTTAAGAAAATTGGTATGTCTTACTTTGTTATAAAAAGAAAAAGAGTGGTTTTATAAATATTTAGAACATTTTTGTTAATCGATATTATCGATAGTCTGAATCGTATGAGTCAGTTGAGTAAGAATGGCTTAACATATGATTTTGAGTTCAGTTTTATGAGTGATACTTGAAGATTAATATGGAAGTTCGTTCTAAAAACAGTTAATAAAGACTTAACCCTAAAAAAATCATAGAAACCAATTACTATGTCAGCAGCAAGAGTTTTTTTTATACCCCCCACATTCTTTGATAATTCCTCCGCTTGTATATATTTTTAATTAATTTAAAATCCTTGTTTTTCTTGCAGGTATGTACTCGCAAAAAATCGCAGTTTAATGAGTAAGTCAAGCGTGTTTTCGAATCAATTTGAAAAACACCCCTCCCATCTGACCCGGCCATTAACTCACATGTACATCAGATACGGTTTTATTGCCTTACATAATTCATCATCATCGAAATGACCAAGACCGGGTCAATGCGCTTATCTCCGGATGCCCAAAAGTCGCTCGTTCTCCGGCTCTTTGCGGCTAAAAGCCATCAAATCAGTTAATGACCCAGAAAGTTAAACTTACGAGAGAGTGGTGGCGTGGATCAATTTCCATCAATTTTCACCAAATTTGCTCAGAGCCAATTAATTTTAATAAACTACAAAGTCATTTTGCTTTAGCAAGTAAGCTAATCTCGGGCCGGCTGAAATTGAAATTTTAATCAAGAATTTCTTGGTGGCACAGAGGCCATAAAACTTGACACACACGCACATAAGCTGTGGTGATGTTGGAGTAATCAAGTGAGACGAAGAGTCGGGGAAATTCCCAAATGCAGATAATCAGAGGGCATATCATGGCCCATGGCCTCCCATGCTGCCGGTTGATATGCTAAATAAATCAGATCCCATACGAGGCTGATGCGGAAATGTCTGCCGTCTTAATAACACCTTTTCGTACAGGACTTGGTGTCCTGATGTTCGCCTAAAACAATATTGCTAATGACAAATGGGAACTAGTTCTAATTGTGGGTTTTGTCTGGCACGAAGATCTCGGCCCGGGCTTATCGCTCATTGCCTTTTCTGGGTTCCGGGCCTAATTTAAATTTATGCGGTCTGGCGAGTGGTGTGCGAATGTAAATGTTTATGTGTGAACGTGTTTGAGGCCTCGGGTTCCTTGGGGAAGCATGAACTGGCAAATTCGAGTTTATACATATAACTCCCCTTTTGAGTTCGCCGAACAATGCTGACAATGTGCCAAGCACAGTGTCTTGATGAAATGTAGTGATTTGCTTTTCAGAATCAATATTTTTGAGGTAAAGCGTACGATTTAGCATTGAAAATCTGTAGAAGTTGAAAAACCATTAAAAAGATCCTAAAAGTGTGGTATGTTAATCAAATCGCAAATTACCCATCGGAACTTCGAATTTTACAAATATTCTTGCCTTCTTTTAGACACCTACACCAGCTAATTCTGATAATCAAAGGTATCTGATACAACAACACAATAAAATGTAGTGATTTGCTTTTTAAAATCAATATTTTTAATGTAAAACGTAAAATTTAGCCACGGAAATCACTAGAATTTAAGACCCATTTTAAAGATGCCTAACAGTATGCTATGAATACGCAATTATTAAATGGGATTTTGGTATTTTAAAAATCTTCTTGCCTACTTTTAGACACCTTCATTAGCTATTTCTGATAATCAAAGGTATCTTATACAACAACACAAAAAAATGTAGTGATTTGCTTTTTAAAAACAATATTTTTAATGTAAAACGTAAAATTTAGCCACGGAAATCACTAGAATTTAAGACCCCTTTTAAAGTTGCCTAACAGTATGCTATGAAAATGAATAGGCAATTATTCCATGGGATTTTGGTATTTTAAAAATTTTCTTCCCCACTTGTAGGCACCTTTATTAGCTATTTCTGATAATAGAAGGCATCTCAAATAACAAAACAATAATTCTGTCTCAATTCTCTTACTACATACATGCCAATTATTTAAAGAAATTCCTGTTGCATATCTTAACTAGAAGTGGCCAATTAAAAATGAATGCAAATTGTCTGCTTTCTGTAAAATTTCAGAGGGGAATAAATTGCATTTATTTGAGACACTTTTCGGGTAAGCAATTGTACAGCCCGAAGCTTGCCTGTTTATTTCAGTTAGGCACATTGCATTCGTATTTGTGTTTTTCCAGCACAAAACGCAAACAATAAAAGTTTAATGTCATCCATGCACTCACACACAGTGCTGCCGAAAAGTATGCTACTCATAATGCAATTGCAAACAATTACACAGGACTGAAGTAATTGCATTTCCACTGCTGCACACTCACACACCCACACGCTACAATTCACAATTTACAATTTGCATTACAAAGTAATTATTTCTGCAACAGTACGCCCACCCAGCTTTGCCGCCGAAACCCCCCTGCACATTTTCCACAATTTTGTTTAGCAAATGAAGTGCAAAATCAACGCGATGTCCACAGGACCAACAGCATTTGGCCATTCGACTATTGACAGCCCTGGTCCAAATGACATTTATTTTAATTAGCTTCGCGCGGAACAAAAGCGAACCGGCGCTACGGGTATTATAATACCAGAAAGGACTCCCTCGCAGGGACACGGAATTCACTTTTGGCCTCGCTGCAATTAACAAATGCAATTTTGTGGCCTTTAGTGTTTATTGTGCGCATTTATTTCCGTAGCTCTGTGGGCGTTTGCTTGTGTGAGTGGGCCTGCATTGTTTGCAGAGGCGTGAAAACCCAAAAAATAACTTTTTAATTACTATAACGGACATTGCGGTTAATTACACTGGACAACATGGTTGGCGATAAGCCAATTTGTACGGGTTCAACAATGTCGATTGAATAAAATGAGTGGGAGAGTGGAAAAAAGCTTTCCTTTTTTTTATATAAACGTTAGTTGGTTGAGTTGAGGAAATCCCTTTATATATATTTTAAATGGTTCTATGCTAAATGCATAAACCAAACAATTTGTAATATTTATACAGGAAAAAACGTATCTTTTTTATAGGCAAGAAAAAAAAGAAATACTGATTTACCTGAAAATATTAACTAACACCTCTGCTCTAAAAATCTATTATTAATTTTCCCCCTAATGGCAAATTAATCGCTGATTGACCTGCTGAATAGTGTACTTCTTGCACTATTTGATTAAAAACCGCAAAAGCAACCATCAAAGTGCGTGCTTAAAATAATTGCAATTGTGGGGAGCTGAAAACGTGGTGCTCAGGTGACAAAATGGACTTGTGGGTGGGTCGATGGAAATGCCATTGTCAACAGCTTTCAATTGGAGGCTCAACGCCTTGTTTGCCGCACGGCCACGCCCCCTGGCTGCCGCCCTCCCCTTGACCATGTCGCTTATTAATTGCATGTCATAAATCATGATTATGCCACTTGCTGACCAACCGCTGGGCTAGTCGCAGTTATTATTATTAATCTTTGTCGCCCACACAAATACACACACACACCTTGGGATTTCCCAGGAGAGGGGGCGTGGCAGTAGGGCGGAAAGGAGGGAAATGGTCCTGTGAGAGGGAGAAAGAGAGTCGGCCATATGTTGGAGCCATGTAAATTGCGATGTTCATTCCGACGGCCGGCCTATCTTGATTAATTGCAAAAGTTTACCAGGACACAGGTCCTGTACGAGGACACCGAACCATGGACCACGGACCATGGACTATGGGCTATGGGCCATGGAAATATGTCAGCTGCT
This sequence comes from Drosophila subpulchrella, assembly GCF_014743375.2. Classification (NCBI taxonomy): domain Eukaryota; kingdom Metazoa; phylum Arthropoda; class Insecta; order Diptera; family Drosophilidae; genus Drosophila; species Drosophila subpulchrella. Next base: position 4,453,730 of record NW_023665577.1, read on the forward strand.
TCCCTTTTTGGTTGCTCGACAACAAGAAAAACAGTGGCCAACAAAAGTCCTGGTAACAAGCGTCATAACACGCGTATGTTGTCGCGTAAATTGGTTTTAATATTTAAAGCACTTCATTACTTACGGCCCGAAAAGCACAGCGGAATGCAGTTCGAGAAGAGAGAAAGAGAGGGAATGTGGAGGATGAAAGGAGACGGCAACAGCGTTAAGTCGCCGAAAAGCTGGCGGCTTAATCAAGTGAAATTGAATCAACTTTTTCGTTCCCCAGAGAAAAGTGTAAATTAAATTTTAAAAATTGCGCCAATTTCATTTTAATTGCTGTGGGGCAAGGTGACAAAAGTTTTAAATTACTCAGAAAATGTATTTTCAATTTCAAAAAAGAATTTATTATTTATTTAATGGAGTCCTCTATTTATGGTCTTATTCTATTTTATGGAATTAGATATACCTATTTTCGTAAAAACTCGGAGTTATAAAATGCCCCATAGGAATTAAGTAATTTTTGGGAACACCATATAATGGAACTAGATATATTTTTAAAAGATCTCAGAACTTATAATGTATATGTATATTAACATTTATTTTTAATATTAAACGCTTCATAATATTCTGAGTTTTTTAAATAGCGCTTTATATTAGAATGCAATTCATAGATTAATCTGAGATTAACTTCAGCCTGGATTGGGTTTCAAAGAAAAAAAATCAACAATACCAGGACGAAGCTTACAATTTCATTTTTTGTCTGGCTCCCTTTTGATACTTTTTATTTTTCTTTGAAAACAATGCGGAGAGATCTAAGCCGACAGGAGACGAAACGAGACTGTTTGCATACTTTCAGGCGCCTCTGACAGGGCGTCATATGCAATACACAACAAAGTGCATATGCGTAGCTATCTTTCCTCTCCCATCTCTTTTTATGGAGGCTGCAGGCAATCGAAGGCAGATCCTTGTCTTTTTCATTTTTTCCCTGCTGATTTTTGACATATTTTCTCTGGCAGCAGCGCCGCATCGCAGCATTGCCGGCAAACAAACTAACAAACTTCGGGGCGTTTTTCAGGTGCAACTGGGTTAACATGGCTGCAATGGAAATTGCTGCAAGAAAATCGAGGTTCTGCCGGGAGGTAAGGACGAGTGCTATGCAAATGCCGTCGGAAAATGGATACAACAAAGGTGGGGAAAATGGTGAAAAATGGCATGGGGATGGGGATGGGGTGGCGAAAAAATCTGAAAAACTGCTCGCAGTAAACGAAATGCATTCGCCGTTTTTCGCAATTTGTTCAGCCACCCCAAACTCGCTTTTTGAGCATATGCAACAGCTCAATTTTGTATTGAATGGCCCTGCACTTGCCTCAAATTCAGCAGATTTTCCTCCCATTTTTTGTGCTTTCTCCAGCGATTGTTTGTTTGAATGGCAGCTTCATTAATGCGAATATTCAGCCGACAGACAATGGGAGCCGAGATCAGAGCTTCTGTTTTAATGCTGTAACTTCGTTGGCTCACTCTCCTGTGCGGTTGATGAAATCAAATTGCAAGCAATTATTTTAATGTTACGTCTGCCACGCCCCTGCCGCCCATTTTAAAAGTGCAAAAGACCGCAACTCGTTTGCGGTTCTCGAATTTCGCATATTTGAATGGAACCGCCATTAAGTGCGGTGAAAGGTGCTCACATATCTTTATACCAGAAAAATATATGTATATCGCATTGGTTTTGATTGATTGCAATTGAATTCGGGGAAAAAACAAGGTTCCACTGGCATTCCTTTTGGGCACTCGGTCTCTCTTGGCGGGATGTTAATGATGTGTGCACGTGTCTGCACTATAATTAAGAGAAATGTTCCGGGAAAATTAATGAAGTCAGAAATGGAAAGCAGAAACTCTCTGGGAAAACTCTGGGGAAAATACCCTTAAAAATATGTTTTTCAGGCAAATATTATATAAAAATGATTCAAACATATTTATAAAATATATTTTAACTGGCAGACCCTTGAATAATAAAACATTTAATTTTATTTTTAATTTTTTAAGTCATCGATAGGTACATTTCACTTACATTTACTCATAAATTTTAATTTTTTAAAAGAACTTTATAAAAAATCCATCATCCTTAAAAAGGAAGAAAGCTATGCAAAGTGACATTTGAAGACATTTAATTTTCTACTCCCCAAAAAACACGACAAACTGATATTTTGCATGCAAATGCCACGCCCACCGCTTTTCACATGAGGGAAAACGGAACCTTATATTTTCCATGACTTGTTTTCGTTGCACATCTTAGCATCGATTACATTTTTGCCAAATTGAATTGTGCAAGCCAGGGACGGAACAAAAGAAAAAAAACGAAAAGAAAATGGGAAATGGGAGGAAAAAGAAATTGCTTCCCTGCATGTTTTCCATCCAGTCACATGTGAACAGGAGTCAGGAATATAAAACGAGACTAAGGGGCGGGTTTATGTCCTGAAAATTGGGTTGCATGATGACAAGAGTTGAATTCAATTGAATGAAAAGCTCGTAAGAAGAGGAAGCACAATTTGCATCGATGTGCAATTTACGGCCTAAATGTCAATTTCACTTAAGACCAACTTTCACTGGGGCTCCATCTTTATCCTATTTCTCGATCAGGGATTTAGAGCGCTTTAAGTCGGTGCAATGTTGACACTTTAAGTAATATTAGTAGGCAGGAAGGAAAAAAGTAGAGAAAGAGAGAGCAAGACAAACAGAGGGAGAGCGAGAAAGAAAAACTTGACTTTTCCCGAGTGCACTGCATCAAAGTCAAAATGGCGGTCGAGTGTGTTTAGAGAGGGGGCGAGACAAATACCAGATGGAAAGGCCTGCTCTCTAACTACCCGTCATAATTCCAGATTAGAGTGGCTTTGTACAGTGAAGCTTACCTAAGATGAATTGCGGTGTAGGTTGTAAATGTCAATTCAATTCTAAGTTCATGTGCAAATTTTATTTCTAAGACTATACAGTGGTCGGCATATGTATTTTGACAAAATAAAAGTTAAGTATACTCATAACTTGAATTTACTTCTTGTAAACTATAGGCATCAATGGAAAGGTAATTTCAATGCCGTTTGAATGATACAATACATTTCTTTACCCATTCAGTACTTATTGAAAAGGACGAATTTGTGTAAATCAACTTTGAAATTTAAAAAAAAAACTTTTTTCCTCGTCTTGAAAACTTAAATTTTTTGATGCAAAAAGTTTCTTCAAACAAAAACAATAGTAACTGCAAAAAGAATTTTTCAAAAATCATTTTTCTTATATTTTTTATGAATTTTTGAAAATGCTTAAAAACAGGCATTTGAGCCATATTTTTGTCTTTTTCATACAAATTTTTTCCGACATTGTCACCTTCAAAAAATCATAAAAAATATAAGAAAAATGATTTTTGAAAAATTCTTTTTGCAGTTACTATTGTTTTTGTTTGAAGAAACTTTTTGCATCAAAAAATTTAAGTTTTCAAGACGAGGAAAAAAGTTTTTTTTTAAAATTTCAAAGTTGATTTACACAAATTCGTCCTTTTCAATAAGTACTGAATGGATAAAGAAATGTATTGTATCATTCAAACGGCATTGAAATTACCTTTCCATTGATGCCTATAGTTTACAAGAAGTAAATTCAAGTTATGAGTATACTTAACTTTTATTTTGTCAAAATACATATGCCGACCAGTGTATGTTAACTTTTACACTTATAATAGTTCACCCAAATTTTGTGTTAGCAAAATTGTTAAACATACTAATAAAAATACTAATTTTGTTTCCATTTAAAATAAATAAATAAAATAATTTCTTACCTTTTAAGTTTTTATTCATTTATTTTTCAATAATTCTGCCATTATATCATTTTAAAAAATTCACCAATATTTCTTTCAACTATTTTTTTGGGCTTAAAATACAAATTAAGAAAGGATTGCTTTTGGACAACTCCAGATGAAAATATAATGGGTTGTGTAATATGTAGCTGTTTGAATATTTTTGTAGGTAAACCAAATACAAGTTGTCTTTATAGAAGCCCCACTGTAAATCGTTTTCGCTGCCTACTTTGGGCTTTTGTCAGAGAACTGCAGTTGCACAGAAGGCACGAGGATAATTGCAATTCCCGCTAATGCCGGCGAATGTGTTGCGGCTTTGTCTCGGCAGCAACAACAATAGTCACTCAATTACTCTCTGATGCTTTGATGCATTTTCCTGGAGGGGCCACCTAAAACCCATCACCACCCACCGCCGCCCACTGCCCGTTTTCCTTTGTCAATCTGTGTTGACATTTGCCAACGAACTGTTTTTAGCAGACGCGTTTTCGCTACTTTTTTTTCGTTTGTTTAGGATTTATTGTGTTTAATGTGTTGAAAAGTCTCCTTATTTATGGCAACTGAAATTGGGAGTCCGCCGTTCCAGTTTGTCCGCTTTCCAGGGGTGACAGCTGCGGAATAGTTGCCACATAGTTTCCATGTGTTGGCATTGTCTTTGTCTCGTGCTCGATTGTGTGGAAAATTGAAAAAAGAAACAAACAAAACAGTGATGGGGGATGGGGGAAGAAAAGCTCACAAAGTCCTAGGTATTGTCTCTCCACAATTGTTGTTCTGGGGGGAAAAAAGAGGAATTCGATTTGCCAAGCGGATATTAAAGGTAAACATTGACTCGATAGGGAAGCGGCAGGGTTTGATTAAATGAAATCTGAGCGAGTTGGCATACAAAGTTAGAGGTTGAGGGTTAGTTTGCTTAGAATAAATTACAAATTTTCCTCACCGTCTGTTATATTCTCCTTTTTGTGACAGGAAATGTCATTTAGTGTTCCGTCACCATAAATCTGCATTGAAGATATGACCTTGGTGATTCCATTTTTTGCATTGCATATATATTTTTATATTTTCTACTATTCTGTTGGCTCTTCTGGTTGCCAACAAATAAAGTTTTATGACACGAAAAATGTTGCAACTAATATTTTAGACGTTGTATTGCTTTCACTTATTTTTTTTTTGTATGTGGCTGCTGCTGCTTTCCGACAGAAAGCTAATAGTGTTTGGCCATTTTTCAAACTGCTCGTGGGGATGGAGGATAACGGCCAACACACACACTCAAACTCGGGAAAGTGGTGCTGTCGTTAACTCAAAGTTTGTTAAAAATTTTTATCAGCACGCCGAGGCAATGACATGGCCACATCACAAGGAAGCGAATGGAGAGGGGGTGGGGTTTTGGGTATGGCTGCCAGGATGTAGGATGCACAGGGATGAGGTTGAGGAAGTGGAGCAGCAGGAGCTAAAACCGCTGGCCACAACATGACGACGTCACTGACATGTGACCATACATACTAATAAAGCGTTAGTTGCTCGCTCAGGGCTGCTGAAATTTTTTCAACATACTCTATCCTTCTAATGAATTCGATGGGGAATTTCAGTTAAGAAATAGTTTGGTGATTGATGGCCAAAAAGTTTTTGGAATTTTTTAGTCAACTTTAAATATTTCACTGGATATTTAGGGGTTGCTTTGGAAGTTTTGAACTTCTTAGCTCGTTGCTCTAGACAGGTATATTTTAATAATGAATCAAGGACAACTGTGCCTAACTAAAAACATATTATCAGTAGGTGTTTGAAAGTATGAAAAAGTTTTAAACTCAGATGTATAATGAATTCATTCAGCGATTTTTTATTCATTGCATACTTTTAGACAATTTAAATTCTGTTTAAAAGTTGTTTTAAAGAACAAGTGATATGCATATCATGAATCGACTATATGCGATATCCTATTATATCTTAAGTCCATATTCTATGAACATTTTGAATTGAGTCTAGACTGTATCCATGTTATCTCTCGGATCCATGTTCTCTCTTTTTATTTATGAAGCTCCCTGATTCCATTTTCCCAGTTAATTCAAAGCGTATCGTGACTTCGTTTATCTAGATCTGCGTAGTTTAATTTTTTCCAGTTCCTTTTTGGACACTTTTTCCCAGCCGTTTTTCATCGCCCCGAACAGGAGATGACAAAGTCCGTGCGGACGAAGATGAGTATGCCAACTTTCCCCGGTTTCGCCTGGCTTTCTTTTTGCTAACATTTTTTTGGTCTGGTTGGCTGATGCCTTCTGGTCGGTCCCCGTTCATGTTTCTGCTTCGCCAGCCATTTCCTTGGCTCTTTCTGCAGCATTAAAGTCGTGTGTTGTATGTTGTATGTTGCATTTACGCTTCAGCTCCGCTTGACAGAGACAGAGACAGGGACAGGGAAAGAGATGGATATACAAACAGAGAGGGAGAACGCAGACTTTTAGTGGCACCATTATGAGATGAAGGACCCTTTCAGCTCTCGGAGCAAAGCTCAGTCAGTCAGGCAACCGCTTTATGTGTAGAGTTCATTACTTTTATGTGATTATGTGTCATGTGTGCGAACAGCAGGACAGTGAGTGTGTGTGTGTGTGTGTGGGACATGTCAGTGTGTCATTGGCATTATTAGTTTTTCCGTAGCACGCTTTTCCGACGCCCTTCTTCAGCTCTGTGACAGTTGTGCGAAAAACTTGTCCCAAAATTAGTTGCAATTATTTATGGCCTTTGCTTTTTGTGGCTTTCCCCTCCTTTTTTTGTAAGCCAGACTACCAGGGTAGCTAATCAGTTGAAAGTTGTTGATGGCATGTTGCTAGCATCGAGTCAACTAATTTGTTTGTTTTGTGTAGATTTCTATCACTGACGAAAACCAAGCAGAAACCCAAGCTCACAAGCTTTAAAATTTAATATAAATGCCAGCGTTTTTCCCTTGAAAAAATTCCACAAAAATTCTACACTTGTTTGAGACTTTCTGAACATTTGCCAAAAAGTTCGTAGTGGTCCCTGCTCACAGGCAGCTGGCCAGTAATGAGTTGCCAGCCAGCTTCCATTCATTATGGCCGGCTAACACATGGTTATATTACACATACGCAGCGTTGTACACAGAGAAACATGAGTTTTTCACAAGGGCGAAAGGGGAAACTTAAAGCGAGGTGGTAAAAAAATCATACATGTAAGGGAGTGGAATTTTCATCGTTGTTCCATTGCCAGGAACATGCAACATGGGAAATATGAACGAGGACCAAAAAGGTTCCCCCTGCAACACCCAGATGGTTCCTTCTGCCCGACGTAGTTAACTGTCTGCGGATTCTGCTAACAAGACTCGTCAGTGATTTGAGTGCTGCATGCGAGTTTGTTATGCGAGTTGGAATTAGCATAGTTAGGATAGAACGAGTTCTGAGTCCCTTCTGATTGCCAGCGAACCGCTCGTAATGATGTGCAACATGGTATCATCAGCAGTCTGCCAGAAGGAGATTGAAATGTCAACCTTTGGCTGCTGCGATTCCTCTGTAGTGTTGGCATCTATTAATATTAATAGCCGGGAATCGGGGTCAAAGAGCCTCTTCCATTTATTCAGTGGCTGAGAGTGGATTGCACATAAATTTAAACACAAGTATTACATTTAATTGCTCTTGTTTGTGTTAAATTCAGTCCAATTAAAATGCTTTGCACCTTTATAATAAGTAAGATCCTCAAATTAGTACAAACAATATTCACTTAATTGTGAATTTATATTTATCTTTGCTTATATTGAGGAAAAGTAATTGGAAAGATGAAAGTTTTCATTTTTATCTAAGTTTTTATTCACTTACTTTGCCCTCTGCCGCTTGTATTTTTTGGCTGACTTGTTCCCATTTTGGAAGATTTGTTTGCTGAGCCAAAAACCATTTTGTGTCCCACATTTTATCTACTTGAAATTTTCCGTCGACATTTTTCACTTTTGAAAGGACTGCTTCAGTTTCCTTTTTCTTGGGTTTTCGTTTCCCCAAAAATCATTAGCAGGCGACCGAAAATTCAGGTCAGCCGCTTAATGTGCCGCATAAGTACCTATAAGTATGCAATGCACTTTCGCCCAGGTACGCCACACTTATCAAGTTGTACACCTGCTCACCTACACACCTGTGCTCCCGTACTAGGCTATCTACACCCACAGTGACCCACACTCAGGGCACAGGCCACGCACAGATTGCGGCAACAAAATCTGTACACTTTGGCTCCATTAAAGCCGCACGCACGAAGAGGCCACGGTTGCCAGCCCGTGGGCAACCAACACAAAAGTGTGATGTCAGTGGCTCACTCATATAACCCACCATACACCGTCCACCGCCCACCGGCACCACCGCCCCCTTGCGGTATTTATTTAGCCTATAAAGCTTCAGTGGGTTACAGCCGTCTCGCACAGCATCAAAGCGTTCATCCATAGGAGAGCCACTGGGAAAGACTCGGGAAAAAAGAGAGAGCCCTGTTTTTATACAAACAGACCATAAGATACTGATTACTTACTTTTCTGAAACAAAAACTATAGAATATTACTTTTTTTGACTCTTATCAAGTTTACCTCTAGTTGGTGACATCTATAACTCTGTAATTAAAAAGAAACAAATTAATACTTACTTCTAAAGTGCTGACAGGAATTAAATAGCTTAAATAAAATTGAACTTTGGATGAACAGTCGAACTTAAATATCTTATTATATATTTTTATACATCAAACTCAAAATTGATATAAAGTAAATATATTTAAATTATTTAGAAATTCTCATAGAGGTAATGTGAGATTAGATTACATTTCGTAAATGGATGCTACCCCGCGTTTTACAACTACCCAGTACAAAAAGGGGGGAAATGAGTGGAAAGTCGAGCGGAAAGTGACACACAAAACCAACCGAAAGCGGAGCTGCCAGCGCGGTTCATATGGCAGTTCAGTTCAGGAGGCAGTTGCCGAGTTGCCGCTCTGGTTGGACTCTGTTGACCTAAAAATCTCATTTGCCGCATGCTCATTTCTGCCATCACTTTTGTTACCTTACTTTTGTCGCACCTCTTGGCGGTGGGCGGTGTTCTTTGTTTTCGGCTCTCGGTTTCTGCAAAAACGCCCCAGGCCAACAAAAATAATAAAAAACAAGGAAGAACGCTATAGTCGAGTACCTCGACTATCAGATACCCGTTACTCAGCTAAAGGAACCAAAGGGAAATGGAGATATGCAAGCAGCAAAGCGAGATTTAAATGCGCCACCTACCGGCGGAAGACAGATTTAAGCATTGTGGGCGTTAGGGTAGGCGTGGCAAATTTTTTGTTGGATCAATCGATAGGCATTGACGAGACCAATACATTTCAGTTAAAATTTTTAATCTAGCATACAAATTGTGGGCGCCACAGGCTTGGGCGGTTTGTGGGCGTTAGAGTGGGCGTGGAATATTTGCGTAACAAACTTGCGCTGCGCACAAGGCTACGGAATCTAAATCTGAAATCCCAATACTCTATCTTTGATAGTTTCCGAGATATCCGCGTTCATATTTACGATTTTTTGAAGTTTGTGGGCGGTTTGTGGGCGTTAGAGTGGGCGTGGCAAACTTTTTTTTGGGTCAATCGATAGGTATTGATGAAAACAATTCATTTCAGTTTAAATTTTTACTCTAGCATCAAAACTGTAGAAGCCACAGTTTTGGGCGGTTTGTGGGCGTTAGAGTGGGCGTGGCACTCTACTGAAACAAACTTGCGCTGCGTAAGAAGCTCAGGAATCTGCTCGCCAAATCTCAATAGCCTAGCTCTCATAGTTTCCAAGATCTCAGCGTTCATCCGGACAGACAGACGGACAGACGGACAGACGGACAGACGGACAGACGGACAGACGGACAGACGGACAGACGGACATAGCTAGATCGACTCGGCTAGTGATCCTGACCAAGAATATATATACTTTATGGGGTCGGAAATGCTTCCTTCTGCCTGTTACATACTTTCCGACGAATCTAGTATACCCTTTTACTCTACGAGTAACGGGTATAACAACAGCACAGATTCTTTGAAATATAAAAAAAGAAAAACAAAAAATATGATTTTTTAGCGCATGGGAAAAATTGCACAGAGGAAGTGCGAGGAAATGAAATTCGAGCCCGCAGCCTGACCTAGAAGAAGCCGAAGGACCATATGTTCTACGCTCTCCATTTCCCCATCAGTTAATTTCCTGAACATGACGTGCAGCTTTTCTTGTCTTTTCTCTTTTTTTTTGTTTTATTTGTAGGATGAATTTCTCCATTGGTAATCAAAGTCCTTGTCATAAACGAGCAACTTTCCCAGGCTTCAATTTAATAAAAGGAGGAACATGTTATGCTCGTTCAGGGGTCAATGGCTTCACAGTTCAGTCGAGTTTGCCCAGCTCAGAGGAAAATTCTAACCACAGACTCATGTTTAATATTTAATGGTCATGTTTGGCTAAGCAAATTTACGTTGGAAACCTTTAATAATATTTATTTTTCTCTCTTTCATTGCAGGTAAGCGAATGATTTTAATAAAAATGAGGTAAAAAGGTGAATTGCAGAAAGTAAAAAGCTAGAAGAAAAAAGGTTTGTTAGAATAAATAAATCCCCTACTTATATTAAATTTTCGGTATTATAAATGCTATGTTGGGCATTTTAAATAGGTTATATCCCCAATACGGCTGCCTTCGCCAATTCTCTAATTGAATTCAAATCGGATTTAATATCGTTTCTCAAAAATGTTGGCCAGTTGGCACTGATTCGGCTCCACTGGCTTTTTTTCGCCCTCTGCCTTTTCGGGATGTCAATCTAATAAAGTGCAAGTGAAAGCTATGGAAATTCTCCCCGGTTCTGCGCTGTCACTTAATAATTCAATGCCAAAATGTAGGCAACGTTTGGTAACCCTCAATGCCAGCCAGATTTTATTATTTTTCGTTTTTCCTCCTTTTTAATTTTTTTTCCTCCTTTTGTTGTCGGTGGAAATGTCACATGCAAATCTAAATAAGCAAGGCAGAAAGAAGAAAAACGATGAAAATTGTGTTAGTCGCGCGAGAAAGCTGACAAAATGATAGATGGAAGCGAATAAAAAGGAACAAGGGGGGAAATTAGCGTGGGCCTTAAAAAAGCTTCAAAAGCAATCAAAATGACAACTTAAGTAGGCTTCCCAACAACACAGAAAGAAAAAAAATAAAAAGAAGGCAACGAGAAAAGTGAAAAGAAGAAAGTTAGGTTGAAATAAAAGTAGGGACGCAAGGAAAGAAAATCGCCCTCTTGGAGTTAGATGGGAGTCTTGAGAAATGTGGGCTCAATTAGGGCATAATTGTTTGTTTTCTCACTCGGCTGACTGGCCAGCTGCTAATTGAAGCATCAAAAGTTTTCTATTGGCTCCCGCCAAGTGTGAAAGGGCAAAGATGTAATTCAATTCCGCTTTTCCCCCTGCCAAATGAAAATTGATGGGGACTCCTCGGCTAAGCAATTATGAAAATGTTCTCGCTGCCTTAAAAACAGCTCCACTGCGTCGAAGTTCTCCCAAATCGTGCGTAAAATTGTTAAACTTTACTGCACAACCCGAAGACTTGGCTAAGAAAAATGTGTGGCCTCAAAGGCAGAAGAGATTTTCCTGCGGTTGTCTTTTTGGCCATGGCCAGGAGCAGCCGTTTGTGTGGGACCCAAATGCGCATTTAACTTAATCAAGATTTTAATATTTAAAGAATTTCCAGCCTGGCAACAAATTTGCCAGCACTCACACCCTCCACTTTTCACATTTTATGTCTTATCACTCTCGGTTCCCAAAAACCCCTTTTGCAAATGTTTTGTGTTGGCTGGCGAACAAGGGTTCTTGGTTTTTGCCACCGAAAAGGGGAAAACTATGCTGCCAAGGACAAACAACATTATCTCTCTTACATGATGCTTGCCACACTTCAATTGCTTGTAAATGCCACACAATAGATACCGCCCACTCCACCACCCACTCAACTCGATAAATTCTCAGCCAAGTTGTTGTTGAGAAAAGTTTTCTAGTAGTTTTCCCTTTTTGCGGCTTCTGCCTGTCGACTTGATTTTACTTTTATGTGTTGCACATTTATTTATTTCGACAGGTTGGAAAATATATACAGTCATATACATACTTTTTCTGTGCCAAAATCAATAATCAAAATGACAGCAGCTCTGCTGGTCAAATCCCCAAAAAGGTTTTGCTAATTCAGTAAGCAATGACGAAACATTTCTCTAAATAGAGGTCAAGGTAATTTCTGAAGTTTTTATTTTGGGTCAGAGATTATGGCTTCAACAGGCAGAGATTAATTTACAAAAATGTTTGCTTCTAAAACAATTTACATACTCACTTTATTTTATACGATGACTTTGTTGGTTTGGTATGTACTTATAAAGTAAGCGTAAAAACACTTATAATATGTAGATAGAGTTTAACATCACATTTTAACATCACAGATATAGTTTAACATCACAATTAAAATTATTTTTCCTTTTAATTATACTTTTTTTTTGTAATGTAAAAATTAAGACCTATCCTAACAGACACCACAGCTGTTAATCATTAACCAACTTTCTTATGTACATATTGTGGTCTCGTAAAAACTTTGACTATAAACTATATAAGACGACTTCTTATAGCCAGATCTCAGCAATAATTCAGTGCCCTTAACTGCTTTGCGCTTTTACGATACTAAATCATATTTAAAGGCGATTAAATAGAGCGAGGAGTGCAAGACACATAAATTATGTAGACTTGGGCTTGGGTTGAGAGGTGTTGGACCAAATCTCACAGACGACAGACAATTGGTTTTGTGTAGGAGTGGGTAATACACACAGCACAGATACATTTGCAGATACACCATGTATCTGCTGCCAACAATGACAAATTACCCAAAGCACAAAAATAAAGAGGAGAATCACGCAACTCGAAGACAGACACGCAGAAAGTATCTCGCAGATACAACATGTTGTTAACAGGGACAATAACAAGTTATGAGGCAGCTACAGACTCAGACTCTCTGCATAACAATAAACAGCAAGTTGGTGAAATATATTTCACAAAACTATTGTGCAAATAATGAAGCGCCCCCGGGTCGGAGGAATCTGAGCGAAGGAGCACTCCACTAGATGTAAAAGTTATAAGCATAATTCTTGGGAGGCAAGTGTGCCAGAGCAGGGAACACATGTTGGCATGTTGATTGTCGCGCCTTTTTCGGAGTCTGCTTTTGGGGCAGATTATCCCCTCCCTCACACATGCACACTCCCTCCCAAAAGTATTTGCCAACCAGATTTTTGACTTAGCTTTGCGGAGAGTATATGTGAGTTAGGCATGCACCATTTTGATCCGCTTTTCGTGGCGCTGAGAAAGTAGTGGAGGGCTAAAAAAAGCACAAATTCAGAAACTTTGTCGAGGCTTTAGTGTGGCAAATCCCAGCGACCTTTCCCTAACCGCATCACATTAAGCTCGTGGTCTTGTCGACTTCATCTGGCAAGAGCTTAACTTTGATTTCAGACACTCTGTGGGTGAGCGTGTAACTAGCCCACTTAAATGCGCGTTAGAGCGGTGACAAGATTTCAGGCAGAAAGTGTCAGCTGAGGAAAATATAAGTTTAAGGGGGTTGTACTAAGATAAAAGTTAATGGATCTTAAAATAGCATATTCAGAAAGTAACTTGATATATCATTAAAATCATTAGAGTTTTGAAATCTCTTAAATAGGTGTCTAAAAGTATGCAGTGAAAAATATTAAGTCTTCATAACTTATGAATCCCCTCAAACTTGTCGATTCATAACATACTTGATCATATTTTTTGAAAGCTTTAAAAGTGTTTCCAAAATTATAATACTTTTTAGAAACTATTTGAATAAATTTCCCTCGCAAGGGTGCTCCAAATTTGAAATTTCTTAAAAAAGGTGTCTAAAAGTATGTAACGGAAAAAGAAAGTAGCTTTAAGGTTAGGCTATACAAATTAACGATTCTAAATTTATTGTTGCATACTTTTAGACACATTTCTAACTGTTTTCTAAGCAATAATGATTTTTATAACTATTATAAGTACAATACCCACGCCAAAGCCTTGTACACTTTCAATTACACATCCTCCACTTAATAATTGTTTCACTGTTTAACAGTATATCACATCAAAGTCTTTAAGGACTGAAACTCAAGCAAATGAGCAAAGTTTTCACTCTCAGCTGATGACGCTTACTGTCATCTTGAAAGCCTCAAAACGCTTATTGTTGTTTTCTGCCGCTGATGATGGGGCGGGGAAATGTAAGTGATTAAACTTCAAGTACCTGAGGTTCGCTCTGGCTAAAATCATTTTCAAATAAATAAACTAAACGTGGCCGAGGAAAGTTATCAGGCCAGAAGAGAGGCAAAAACTCTTATTAGCCGGAAAGTAAAGAGGAAAAAGAGCAAAGTGGCAGCACAAGTAGACAGGCAATTGCGATATAAACAGTCAGTTGGAGCAGCTGCTGGAGTCCCCGGGGTATTGCTGGGGGATCTGGGAATCCGGGAGAGATGCAGTTGACAAAGTAGAAGGAGACTAAAGTTTTTCTTAGATTTGTGTTTGTTGTTTGCGTTTTGCTGAGCAAAAAACGAAGTCACACCACTTAGGGAAAGCAACTTTATCGCTTAGCAGGGAGTAGGAAAAAGATAAATTTAGACTTGGCTTCCAAAAACCAAAGAAAAAACATATTAAATCAAACGGAGTCGGGTCTTTTTGGCAATTTGTTTATTGTTTTTCTTTATTAACATAATTGATTACCCGATTTGTGGCTGTGGGTTACTCATACACTTATTGGCGAAGTTGGGCCAGATGCAGCATCTGAGACACATTTTCCCCTCTGTCGCCGCCGGGAAATCAGTGGGAAATCAAGAGCACGCCATTACACTTCCGCCTCCTTGAAATTAAGTTAGCTGTTTATCCTTTATCCTCGCCTCAGCCATCTGAGTTTTCCGCTTTTTTTCCTGCCCCTCCCCCAACTTTTACTTGATTGATGACGCTCATTTGTGCTACGTGTGTTCGGCTCGGGGCCCCTCTTCCCCAGGTTTTGCCAAATAATTCTGCTTAATTTTAAATCAGTTTGCAATTTGCTGCCGAAACTTTTCTATACCTTCTTTTTCCACCCACTGCTCCTCAGATCCTGCGGTTGAATTTGGTTTATTGCCTCGGTGCGTGTTGCATACTTTTTGCGGCGCCTTCCGGAAATGTTGTTCAGTCGTGTTGTTGTCGGTTGTTTATAATGTTTAAGCACACTCACGGGTAAAGTTAACCGCAAGTTACCAACTTTATTAATGTGCGTATATCCCCGTTCATGGGCCTCTTTCTTGCTTATTTTTTATGGACTGTCTGTGGGCTTTCTTTGTCGTTATTGCCTTTCCAGTTTATTGTTTACTTTCGGAATTGGGTTGTTTTTTTATCCTTGTATTTACTTAAGCGGGGGAAAAGTTGACTGAGGTATACATTTTATCACTGATTTATTTTCATTATTTTAAAGGGACAGCCAGGCATTAAAGGCAGGTTAAGATTAAAGATATTTAATTATAGCTGTTAGCCAAATCACTATCATAGTCTCAGCAGTTCCCAAACTTATCTTTATTTTTTATATGTTAAAAAGTAATTTATAAAATGGAATTTTAAATCATTCCCATTAAGTTGAGAGAACAAGCAAAACGAAGTCTTTGGAAAAATATTTGCCAAGCCATCGGCGACACTTTTCTCAACTAGCCTTAATACACACTTTCAATGGGGAAAATTGCATACCCTCTTCCACTCTTGACACCCCCAAATGCCAGCCACAATAACATATTTTTTCAATTTTTTCCCCATTATATTATTCCATTTTATTCCTGTTCAGTGGAAAGTGGCAACAAGGTTGGCGCTTGGTGCATTCTGTTTTTGCTTCAACGCCATTGAATATGGCAACAAATGCAATGGCTTGCGGTGAGGGGGTGAAAGTAGTATGCTTATGGAGAAACACCCCATTAGAAATGTTTGCCCGCCATCATAACGCATTAAAAATTCCGCAATTTATTCCGGGAGAAAGGACTTTTTCCTTGCTTTGCTGCTTTCTTCTGCTATCGCTCTTTAAAATCCTTCCTCCCATTATTTACTCAGTTTCATTATGCACTCATTTCATTAAAAGTTAACTCGCTCTTCGGGGCCAACCAACGACAATTTATTTCAATAAATTTAATTACTTACCCCTTGCAGGCATTTTTTGTTAACTATTTTCTATGCTTGACCAGCGGAATGTAAAATGTTCTCCCACTTTTTTTTTTAATTGTGTGCCAACCGGTGGGAAAAGTTGGATGAAACTTTCATTACCTATTTGTATTACATAATTGCACTCACGTGTGGCAGTCCCAAAAGTGTGTGTACATAAGTACAGGGGTGTCTGTGTTGTGTGTATGGGTTTTTCACAAAAAGTTTCTCCAGCGGAAAGTTCCATTCACTGTGCGTTGATAATTTGTTAAAAGTTTTCCCTTTTTTCTCTGTGTGTTTTCCGTGTTTGCTGCTCGCATTTATGGTTGTCGAGGTCGTTTGCAGGATGTTCAGGTAAACTTTTTCCTATAATTGGGTGCAGGAAGCTGTCTGCTAATATTAAATAGGAGCTCTAGAATTTGAAGCCATCTAATGGCTTTTGCTTAAAACTTTAAGTGGTACTCAACGATAAATATTTTTTTGAAAAATTCCCCACATTTATCTTTAGCTCTTCTTTATATTTGAATCGCAAGAATTTAATTTAAAACTGCGAAATAACTTGGTGCATTTTACTCAAAGCCTGGACAGTCCCAGCTGCAGTTTGTGGAGAAAATACCAGAACATAATGCCAACCTATATAGCTGGCAGCTGTAGCTTCTAATTAATGTCAGTCAGTATCTCTCGGATTCTGCTTCCTCCGCCTTTGTTTTTCTTTTTTTGCTTGCCCAAACTCTGGCGGTGGGCGTGGCATTGAGTAGGGCTAACGCCTTTTTCATGTCATAATAATTTCTGGCTTCCTTTTCCCTGAACCCTCTGATCCTGCAGCTCCACACAAAACTGAGAAATGGCGCATGAAAAGCGCCAACAAACTTTAATTAGTTATGCAAAGCGAATGCAGCTTTGGGAGCGAACAAAGAAGCAGGAAAAACAAAAAAAATGGGGGAAAAACTGGGGAAAACGATTATGTGAGTCTTACGTGAATTTAAAATGTAAAATAAAATTAAAAAATGGTACACAAAAAAATATAATTTGTAAGGGCAAATTACAAAGCACACACATGGTCAGCTCAACAGGAGTTTTATTTGCCGGAAGCGTGTCTAAAAAAGCGCAGAGAAAAACAATTGAGAACAAAGAATGTAAATTAATTGTGCGCAAAATCGTAATTGCATGCGGGTAATTAATAAATTATATCGCCATATGCAAATCCGCAAACGTATGAATGGGTTTGTGACGGTACGAAAACAAATTAACGTGAGTTTAATGCGCCGAACATATTTGATAACTGACCGCCGAAACAAGTATGCTATGAAAATATTGTTATGGCGTTTAATTGACACAAAAATAATTCAAAGGACTGGGCACCATACAGGGCATGGCTAATAACCTGAACTGACCTCCCTGGCAATCAAATCCATTTAATGAAACAGTTTTTAATTGAAGTTTAAAGTAAATGGCTGCATACTTTTTTGTGTGGCAACTTCTGCTTTGGACATTTTAATAAAGAGTTTTTTGTTTATTACAGTTGTATCTTTTAATTTAAGTTTTTTATTCGTTTAAATTGAAATTTTACTTGTTACGACCCATTTAACAACTAGAGCGATATGAAGAGAGTATCTCAACCTATCAATTCATTGTGCAACCATCTCACATCCGAAAAAACAAACTTCCAATCCAGGAAATTCCCTTCCTATCTTATCCACTCCTTTGGTATCTATCTATTGAGTATGCATCGAGTGGTGTATCCTTTTGGCCTTTTCCTACATTGGTTCATGCACTTTAGTTCATTACATCGTTTTCATTTGGCCAATTTGCTCACTTGACCATGGTTGATTTTTATTATTTGGTCTGGCAGTCGTCAGGAAAATTGAAATGTTTTCGGTTGCTTTGTTTTGTTGCGTTTTCCATTCGCCTCTTTCCTTTTCCCTGCAGGAAAGATCGACCGACTGACAGACTGACAGTACTCTGATACAGTGACTCCAACTAGTTGCATTTGGCTTTCCCCTGGGTTAAGTGTCCTGTTCAGTTTGCCTCCCCGGATTCCTTCTCGCTTTGAGCCATCTGCTGTGTCCTGGGCCAGCTTTCAATATCTGTTATTGTCCTTCCTTTGACTTCGTCCTGCTGCAGCTGCTGTTTGCATGCTACTTAATGTGGCACTGACTGTTGCCACTACGTGACTTTGCCGTCATCTTCATCACGAAGCCAGTTAAAATGTGGTCAATTCTGGCTACTTTCCTACTCAGTTTGCTTTGTGATCCCTGGGCTTTTGGCCACTTAAGTTTGTTTTCATTATTCTGCAAACGTTTACATCTTTAGTAAGCTAGTTTCAAGGAAGTGAAATGGATAGGATACCAAATACTGCAAAAGTTCTTGAATATGACCTAGAGCATGTTAATCTTTTGGTTATTTCAATTTTAAATATTGTAATAATATTAAAGTCAGAGACTCAGTTTTAACTTTTATTTAATTATATCGTTTTTCATTAGATCTCTATTTATAAGTCATGATTTTTTTCGACCTTTTCATAAAACTCTCAAAAAAATAATTGCTATTTAATAACCTATAAAGTAATAGTCTTAACTAAAATACATTTTTTTATAATTTCTTTTGTTGTAAATGTCAATAATAATTTATTATTTAATGAGCTAAAAAATATAAGTCTTAAAAATCTGCTGCAGACGAGAAAGCCGGCCTGTTGGAATTCGGTTAGATCCTCTTACTCTAAAGAATTCGCGACTTAAGAATTCAAATTTTAAAGTAATTTTTCTTCATTAGTTTCAATTTGTTAGGCTGTAAACAGCTTCCTTATTGCCAACTTCTGTATTCTCAGCCTCATTTGTCGACCTCAAATTACTTACCCAACCGCAGAAACTTTTGCCTGCTTACAGACTAAGTACGAGCAAATATAAACTGCAATTTGCCAGGAAGACCCCTTCTCGGCAAACAAAATATGCATGTGATATGCTTAATTATTTATTACGACTAATTTGAAAAGTCCCCAACAGATCTCGTCATCGTGTGCAAACTTTCACGTTGCTCAGCCGCTCAAAAAAAAAGGTACAGACAAACTGGTTAAACAGCAGACACCATATGAGTTTCAGTTTACTTAGGTCAAAATACCATCAGAGGACTCAAAAGGGTAGCACAGCTGGGGGAGAATATCCGAATAAGCGAATCAGGCCCAGAACAGCAAAGTTTAAGTAGTTTAAAAAGTGTCGTCGTCGCTGATGATGAGCTTACCAGGCCAACTAACTGGAGACGAATCCTCCAGCTCCAGTTCCCCAGATCCCTTTGGCCCACATTACCACCCCATCACCCCATTCGGGCAGCCGAGCTCACAAAGCTCGTTTAAGTTTTAATAAACAAATTAAACTTGCTGTCTGTGCAGTTTTCGGTGCTTACTTTCTCGGGGTCTACAGTGGTGACACGAGATATGCGCAATTTTAGAGATCAAGTGGGGTTAAACACAAGGCCAGGGGTCTTTATATTGCAGAGAAAAGTGGGTTTAAATTAGAGATTCACAAATGAGTACTGATAATGTGAGAAAGAAAAATTCTAGGTAAATTTTCTAATCTTTGGGTAATATAAATCCCTAATATTGTAGTAAAACTGATATGGGTATTTAGAATATAATAAGAAATACTATATTTACAACGCTTTAACTACATTTAAAAGTAAAGTAAAGGCTTTACATTATCGTAAATCGGTTATAGGTATACACTAAATACTAAAATAAATACAATATTTACTAAACTTTATCAGCTTTTAAAAGAAATTACAAAAGAATTAACAAATTTATTTTAGGTTTCCTTCAATTTGGAGACAAAAGTTCTGATCTCTTTGTCATTTTGAAATATTCAAATAATCTTTTATTACAATTAATTCCTGTTCATGGACTGTGCACATTTTTAAGTGCTTTCTTTTTATCTGAAGACTTAGGCAAAAGTCGCGGGATAACATTCATTAAATCCTAATTTGCAGAGGATTACGAGCAGATACTCGCATATGTGGGATTTCTGCCTCAGAATAGAATGCCCACAGAAACTCAAACCAAACATATGGATATGCAGAGCAATTTGCACATTTGGCCCAACGCCCACAGCAAAAATTTCTCAATTATTTTTGCTTGTTTTTTTCGGCTTGCTGGGCTTGCGTTTTTTTCTTTATTTTGGGCAAAGTCATGTCTTGGTGGAATTTTATTATCCCGGCAAGGATGAGAAGGATGCGCCACAGTTGCGCAATTATAACGCCGCCACAGAAATTTTATTTACGTAAATTTTATTTCAATTTATTTTCCTCGCTGCTGCTGCCATTTCTTGTACTTGTTTTTAGTGAGTTCTTTGCATTTACTTTGCCTTCCTTTATGAATTTTAATGAACGCTTTTTCGGTGGCTCGTTTGCTATGCAGAAAAACCGAACTAAAACAGAAGGCATGCAATTTCTGGGACCAAATTTAGACACTTCAAATGCTCAATGCAAATGTCATTTCACTTTGCTCGGGGTGTCGCTGCCTCCATTTCTCCATTTCTGTTGATTTCGCTACATGTGCAGTTCGCTTTTCGTTTTTCACGTTTTTTGATGCTGCGGCAAAATTCCAGTTTGCTTAGCGTTGCCAACTTGGCCAATGTGCCAACTCTGGGAACCCTTTGTTAGCCCTGCTAAATATTCGTTAACGTGGCGAGCAAATTTCGTTGGCAAACAGAGCTCCGCTTGGCGACCGCGCCTCTCTTTATAAAATTCAAATTTACATATTTGCACATCTAAATCGCAGTGAATTTGCATTGTTTGCCAAGGCTGCAGGTTTAAAAGGCTCGAAATTCGAAGGCTTTCTTTGTCACGGAGAAAAATTCGAGAGAAGTGCTCAGGCAGCTGAGGAATTATTTGGGTCATTTTTGGCAGCCAAGTATGTGTCTAAAATATTTTCAGGGCTTAAATGGTGGTATAAAAGCTTAAATAATGCTTCACAGCAAAATAAACTATAAGAACTGCATATAGATACCAACAATACCCATATTTTGCTGCTACTGACCTACTATTACAACTGAAAGAGAGGTCAAACAGTCGGTCAACATTTTCTGAAAATGTGAAAATAGCCAAAGTAAATATGTATTGTTCGGATAAATAATATTTTTCCAAATGTAAATATATATTTTCGCTTCACAAAATATTTATATCAGATATTGTTTAAAATTATTTGGATATTCCGAATTAAATAGTCGTTGGTAAAAATAAATTTTATCGCAGCTGCATTAAACATATTTCACGCTTGCCAACCATTTCTTAATTAAAATATGTTTAAACCAGCGTTTAATTTACACACTCACTTATTCGCGTATTTTTTTCGGCCACTTAATAAATTGCTAACATAAATTGCGCGATTTTGCAGCAACTATTTTAAATTAATTAATAGGAGTGAAATATGTGCGCGTTTAAAAAACGAAATAGCGCGGAGAAAAACGTCAACTGCGGCCAATTGAAATGCGGGCCGGCAAACACGGCGTATGATTAATATGCATTTACAAACAAAAAAAGTACGAAAACAGAGAAGAGGCGAAAGAATTTGTATTTTTTATTTATGACTGAACGTTGAACTTTCCGCTAAAGTCAGCGAGGCTCACACATAACAACTGCCACTCGGGGGATTTGGGTTAATAGCCAGTGGAGGGGGCGTGGCCAGGCGGAGGAGGCTGTGGGAAAACAATGGCCCACCTGCAACCCACAGGCCAAAAGGTGGCCGAGTGTACGTGCAAAGCTCACGGAATAATGGCAAAAGGTTTTTGTGTCGCCGTGCTATACAGATATACATGTATACGAATGTATATTTATTTTTTCTTTGGCGCCCAGACAGGCAGAAAAACAGGAATAACAATATGGAGATGCCGTCAGGTGAGTGAACAGGTAGCAGTGGGGCAATTGTGATGGCAGCTTAACAGTCTGACACGCACTAAGACTGCGACCGAGATGGAAATAGAAACCAAATGAAGGAACCCACTGAGGAAGCCTTCCAAACCCACCTGCAGTTGACAATAAAAAACAATGACAAAGGATTCTCAGAGCGCTGGACAGGTGTGAAATACAAAGCGGAATTTATAAGAAATATGGAACTAGTTTTTCCTACAACTATTGGATTCATTTCTATTGAAAAATGTTTGCTAAACTTTCTGCTAGTTGATTTAAGCTGACACACATTTCTCTGGCTTTTCTTTTGTAAATAAAGAATATAGAAACAACTCTAAAAAGGATGACAGTTGAGGGAGCAGATCCCCGAGCACATAACGAGCTGAAAAAGATGCTTTGAATACGAAATACAAAGCCTGACATAAAAAGAAACAGCAGCAATGAGCCGAAGGAGCGGCAAAAACAACGAACGGTTCACAGGTCACCAAAAAAAAAAGGAAAACATATTAGGGGAAAGGGGAGAATACCTATAGAGCTCAGAGAAAACCTGGAAAAACCCCCAAGCCGTAAACTTGAGCCGCCTTCAGAGTCCAGGAGCAGACAAAAAGGATTATAAGGGGAGGATACAAAAAAATGAGGGGGGCAAAAGGATATTTGCCTGCCTCTCTCTGTGTCCAGAAGTGAATTAAAGCTGACACAGGGAGCTGCCAAAGGATTTGGCTGGGAGCAGGGTGGCCCTAACCCCCTGCATATGTGGGTGTCTAATAATATGGTCAACACAGCATCCGCTGAACCACTGGCCACCAGCCACTAGCCACAGAAGCTTGGTCGAGAAGAGATAGCCATGCAGCCAGAGCATTTAACTTCGGTTTCGGTTTAGTCGGGCTTGGTTTCTTTTTTCTATTTTTTCCCCGGCATTTGATCCGGCGTTTGCTGTCAGCAGCTTTTGGGGGACAGAAGAGCAGAGGCGGAAAACCGCCGCCACATTGATTGCACCTCGAATCCCTTTTGGCCAGGAGTCTCTGGCAACCGCTTGCTAACCTGGTTTGTTACCTGATTATATGCGAGTGTGTGTGTCGAGTCCCGAGTCCTGTCTATTTGCCCAGTGCAGCGTAAACTCTGCAGATAAGTCAAAGCCAAGTGCAGCCAAGTTAATATTGCATGCGGATAAATTGGAGCTCATATTCCAGCTGCTCCTCTGGCATCTCCTGCATCTTGTCCCCCGACTTTGGCTTTATGCATTTCTGATTCCAGATTTTGCAGTCTGCATTTGATGGCTGAAGTTTTAGTTGTTATACTCTCGGCAATCGCAGAAGCTTAGGGGTATATGATTTTTATGCAAAATAAGCTGGTAGCTAACAAAAATGCAAATCTATACGATTATAGCTGCTTGAATAATGCAAGAGATCTTATTGCAATAATTTTATTTTTGTTTTTATCAAAGGGCGTTCTTTAAAATATTGTTTATTTAACATATAGTAGGTATAGATGCGTCGATTCCAGCACTCTTGTTTGTTTTGGCTCCTCTAAGCATCTCAGAAACTTAGTCATATTTGGACGAAACTTGCAAAAGTAAGCAAAAGCAAAGTTTTGAGGGGGATAAGTGAAAGGAAAGGAAAAAAGTATATTTTCAAATTTTAAAAGAGCGGTTAAAACTACTTTAAAGAAATTTATGAGCCATTCATAGAAAATTCCTGAGAAAATCTGCATGACTTCATATAAATATGAGTCTTATAAATATATCCTGCATTGTTTTTTTAATAAGCATAAAGACAAGCTTAATATGTATATTATAAAAGTTTTTAGCAGAAGATAATGTATTGTTTCATAGCTATTTTTAATAGTATTACAAAGCATAAACAAAAATCCAATTAGTTTGGGTGATGTTTCAACCATGACAAAATGTACTCAATATACCAAACAAGCTTACCAATTTAAACTCCGCTTTCCGCATAAAATGGCTTAAAGTAATCCCTCGTCAACATCGCCTTAAATCCATCATATTCCCATATTCTGTTTTCCAGTTGACCTGAAAACAGAGTTCATGCCCCTGCCCTTTTTATGAATTTATGTATTCCCCATAGCCGGCAAAAGAAATGTTTATAGAACATTTGCTCTGACACATCGCTCAAGATGATATAACAAGGAATAAACATAATCGAATAAATAAGCAACGTGGGGAGCAGGCAAACAGCCTGATACAGCCAAATCGAATTCCAGTTCCCCAACTTTTTCTGAAGGCTCAGAGTTTGGTCATAAAGGATTTACACGGATGTTAACACGGGCCGGCTAAAATATGTAAAATGCTACAATGGCAGCTTCAACAGCAGCTGGCTGAGTATGGGTCCTGTTTAAATTTGTTGTCATTTTTGTCTTCCCCCAATGGAGATGGGGAATGGTATATGGAATGGGTCCTGGGTTATGGCTGTCAGTAATGCTTGAACGCCCCTCGTGAGCACCACTTGACAGGTTCTCCCCCGGCGGCTGTATTTTTACCAGGGATGAACATTCGTCACTGGCGGCCCGACATCACTTGGTGATGTGTTTATTATGTGCCTCTAATATATTTATGAGGCGTCTTATAAACGCATTTTCATTTTATTTACATCGCCTGACTCTCTTTCTTGCCCGGCAAACAATCAAAACACATCCAGCGAATAACACCCTTAGGTATTTTTGGTTTCTCTCGAAAAATATGATTTCAAACTCATGCAGACATGTTCTTGTCGGCCGCGTATTTATCATATGGTGGTAGGAAATGATGCGCATAATTTCCTTATGAATTTATATCGCGAAAATTATTTCGGGAAGTGTCTCGAGTGGCTCAATCGAATGAATTTCCGAATTTCAGCCGAGGGAGCTTTAGAGAAAATTTCGGCTTAGATTAAATACCTTTTGGGGAATCATACAGCTCAGCTCTTAACTCGCCAAAAGCCGTTCTCCACTCTTTAAGCGCACTTAACACAGTTTTATAACTGCTACTGCCATAAATTAACCCATCCAAGGCATAATTATGTGGAGAAAACCAGGGAGGAGCTTAGTTAGAGCTGCCATTCAGTGGCAGGAAGTGGGCGTGCCTTTTAAACCAGCCATATCTCCCCTCCAGAATCCTTTGGTCAGGCCAAGCGGAGCATGGCATTTACTTAATTGGCGCTTTAAACTGCAAAATGCAGTCAGTTCGTACACATATGGAGCGCATGTAGTGAGTGGCACACACGTAAGCTCTTGTAGATGTATTAGTTCTGGCCATGTCGTGACTTGGCAAGGACAAGCAGCGGAAATGTGAAAAATGAGCCAACAAAAGCGCGTCGGAAAGGCAGAGTAGTGGATTCGCATATAAGCTCGCATACGTGTATTTATAGCTGCTGGCATATAAAAGCCATAAGCTGCATTTGTTGGCCTGGCCCGCAGCTACGAAGCCTTCTGCCGGGTTGGCTAATGGTCGTGGTCCGAAAGCCCGAGCCCCCTTTTAATATCCCCCATATACTCATGAGCACCGAAAATGGACGCGTTTTTATTTGCCATTAATAAACCCAAGAAGAGGCGAATGGTTTTGCGATGGAACAGGTGCCGATACCCTATAGTAAATTAAAGAAAATATATTAATTATCAAAAACTATAATGGCTTTCAATAGATCTGTATTTATGAAGGAAGATTATATTTATAACTAATTTAAGCAAAAATAAAGATTGCTTTTGAATTGGCAATACATATATAAAAAATAAAAATTGTTTACCTTTTTTATTAATATCTGAAATAAAATTAAAATTTTCTTTATGTAATCTTCTATATTTAATAAATATTATTTTAAAAAATGTATTCATTTTAGAAATCAATACAGAGTTCAAAGCAGTAAACCTAGAGCTTCCACATTTTTATCAAATACTGCTTTTGTAGTGCTGATTTAAACTAAGAATGGATTTTGACTAAAGTGACATTATAGATCCAAAGAAAGCCAGTTGTTATTGTATACATTATATGAAAGTAAATTCTAGCTAGTTGCAAGCATAATAATCATATTGAGAATCATTACATCACCATCATAAGTCATAATCACTTGGTTTATTTATGTGCCGAATGTGTTGTTTAATCTTTAGCAAAAGCTAAAATCGGCTTAAACCTCCGACTAATTATTTGAATAACTCTAAACAGCTAATAAATAAAGTTTAAACGAAGCCATTACTTTTAATTAAGACCCCAATGGCTGGGGTTATTTAACAAGTGCCCTAATGCCTAATTAGTCCATTATCCTCCTTTGGGTAAAGGACATCTAAATAACCGGCTGCCATATGAAGAGGTAAGCCCGAGGAGATGAACGGTAAAAGAGAAAGAGAGAGCTATCTCCTCATGCACGAAATTGCGGTCTTTCGCCGCGCAAATTAGCGGCATTAGATCGGGCGGCCTGAGGCGTGGGGTTGGCTATGGCCGGCCATGGCCAAAGGGGGCGTGGCACATCGGGAATGGCTATAATGACCAGGGAATGCGTTGCAAACTGCCGCTTTGCTGTCGCTTTTCCTCATTTTGCTGCCGGCATTTTCTCATTTTAATTGATTTAATCGGCTTTGTCGCATGTGTCGCGATGCTACTCCCCTCCCCCCAAATTTTCCCTACCCCACATCCCCTAAACCCATCACTTGCTGCTCATTAAAAATGCCTTGTGTTGCGTTGCCCCTTTCTTGTTTTTTTTTGTTGCCCCATTTCCGCTCTATTGACGTATAAACAATTTTTGCGCATTAATTGAATCGCCCTGTTCGTGTGTGTGCGTGCATGCGTGCTGCGTGTGTGTGTGACATGCATAAGCCAAATTAATTGGAGCTTCATTTCGCACACACACACTCACACTCAGCCAAACGAGGAATTTTAGGTCCTTTTTCGCTAGCTGGGATTTCTTGCCTTGTATTTTCTTGTTTTTGTTTACTTGCAACAAAGGCAACGAGCGTCCTAATGAAGGTTTAATTAGCAAACACACACGCAGAGACACTTACTCACCCACACACACACACACTCAAGGATTGGGAAAGGGGAGAAAGTAGAGAAAGTAGAGAAAGCCGGGAAAGCTGAAATGGCAGCACAGGATGGAGCCTCGAAATACCGTTTCAATTATTTTATGTGCTATTTGCCAGCCATCGCCTAATTCCAATTTTAATTAGTTTATTTGGTATATTTCGTAAGTGGTTGATTGATTGATCAAATTAGTTGAAATACAATTAAATAAACGCTTCAGTTGGACAGGAAGTGTACAAGGGGCTTTCACATTAAGGGCGAACATTGAAAGTCTTGTAAATAAACAAACAGGGCGAACTTCCTGCAGCACTCTAAACATATAGAAATATATATATATCTCGCCCAACCACAAAAAAAATAGTTTGGAAACCAAAATAAGTCCACAACCGAAACAAAAACGAGAAACCAAAACGGCTAACATTTTTAAGCCCTTTTTTGTGTCCATGGGACAAAAATACCACCTGACAAGCGACAGGCAGGGGGAAAATGTGGAAAACCCAGAGTATATGACAGGTTAAACGGGGTGGGGGGTGAAAAATAACAACTGGGACAGATGCGGTTAATAATTGGCCAGGTGGAGAGCTTTCATACTTGTCAGCTGCGTTTTTGTGCTCATGTTTTCCTTTAAAAATGTAGTTTTCCCTTTAAAGGCTTGATTTTCTGAATAAGAACCACACACATTTATTAGCATTTCCCCAATGCTCATGCTCTACCTTTCATTTTTCGCTCTTTCTAGGACCTACAATCGGAAATTGAAACCCATCGCGTGGTTTACGATCGTCTCGATGGAACGGGCCGCAAACTTTTGGGTTCGCTCACCTCACAAGAGGATGCGGTTATGCTGCAGCGTCGCCTCGATGAAATGAATCAACGTTGGAATAATTTAAAATCGAAAAGTATTGCAATCAGGTAAGTGCTTTTGACTTCTTGTTTTCCTATAGCCAACCTCGATTTTATTTTTCCTTTTCCCGTTACTGCTGAATTGTTTGTCCGGGTGGGGGTACAAAAAACATTTCTGTCGGTTGGTACTCCTTTCTTTTCTCTTTTTTTTTTTTTTTTTTGTTGTCGGTCTGCCATGTTTATGTTGGTGGGTTCTGGAGGAGCTTGTGGCCAAAAGGATGCTTGAAAACCTGCTGAATAGAATTAAAGTAGCTCCATGCAGTTTTTGGCTTCAGTGTTTAAATGGGCATAAAGTCGAGAGGGAGCTGGGAAATTGCCATGGGACTTGTTAAACCGCCAGCAGGGCGTATGATGAATGATGCCGAATCTAAGTCAGATTGCCGAGGCTGCGAGGAAATAAAATACTTATCCCCCAACAGCTGTGAGTGTTAATTAAACCGCGTTAAGCTGGGCACAAAAAGAGCAGTGCAATGCAGCGACATTGTTTAACAAGTTGAAAACAAGCCATTCCCTCCGCGGGTTAAGCAACATTGTGCCGATGAAAATGGGGAAACAACGGTCGGAAAAGCGAGCAGTGGGCGAGGAGATGAAAAGCGTTGAGGGGGAGACACTTTACGGCTGACAAAGCCGCGGGCCGAACGAAAATCAATATTAAAAACGAAACGCGTGAAAAGTGATGGAAAATGGAAAGGCGAGTGAAGGGCCGAGAAGAGCCTTGGTCCACGGACACTGTGTCATTGATGAAATCGTGTGCAAACACTGGCCCAGTATCCTTCGTCCTCCTGTCCCTCATTTTTTTTTTTGTTTCGCTTTTTTGCGTTTGTAATTTCCCCATTTCATAAATAAAAGCTTGGCTCGAGCACACAAATATTGGACGCTTGTTGATATTGATGCTTCTCCCGATGATGAAAGTCGGGAGCCCCGTGATGTTTGCAAAAGGGGTGTAGGTCAAGGGGCAGTGACAGGGAAAACTGGACCAAAATGAATAATGATGATGATGGTGACACGCAGAAATTCGGTGAATGGGGAGCCGGCGAGATCGCATAATGAATATAAATGGCAATTATCCAATGACCCAGCCAACGTGGCGTATACGCAACGTGCGCCCAAAACAGTAGGCAACGTTTTTATACTCGTTAATTGTGGAGTGTTTTTATTTATTTTATTTAAGTAAAAGCAAGGAATGGAATATCAGAACAATATCTAGAAATCCTGTATTGTCCTCTTCAATTATCAATTTTTAGAAATATTTTTTTTAATCTTAAACGTTTAAAATGGTCTGTTCTACACTAATACTTAGAATAAAAACAAGTTATACAAACTTAATTAAATTTTAAAATTTTCACCTCAAAACAAACCTTTTTGAAATGTTATGAGAAAGTAAAAAAGCTCATCAATCATATTTCTTTGATTTGCTTTGCTTTGCTTATACCCAATGTGTATAAATACAACTTATATAAACTTATGGAAATTTTTAGACTTTCACATGAAAGCAAACCTTTTTAAAATTAAAGAAATTAAGAAATACACAATTTGAAAGTAACTATATGTTTTAATCTTTGGAATTACTTAGTTTAAGAGCAAATTATTAAAGCTTATCAAAATTTTAAGGTTTTCACTTCAAAACAAACCTTTTTTTAAAATTTAATGAGATAATTAATGCACCGTTGAGAGGGTATATCTAAATCTTTTTTCTTGATAAGCTTTGCCCTGCACGTTGCTCAAATGTTTTTCAATTAGAGGCAGCCGACAAGATGACGAATGACACCTCAGAAGTGGCCACTTTCCCCATCCCTAGCCCATCCCTATTGTAAGCCCTCATTATTCTGACGTTCTGTCACATTTCCGTGGGCCAAACTTGAGGCACTTCCTTTGTTGTTTGCCTGGGTTTCCGCCCGCTGTCGGGACCCGTTGTTTGCGCTGAGGATTTGTTGGCTTATAAATTCCTACGAAATATTTTGGACAGCACTTGAAAAGTTTCGCCGCAGCCGCCATTTCTCAGTTGCTCTCTTCCTCTTTCTATTTGATTTTGGCCATTGTTCGCTGTTCGTTTGTATTAGCCACGTCACTTTTTGGCTTTGGGTCATTTTATGTGCAAAGTTTCGCTGGCTCTTTGAACTGTGCAAACTTTTTGCGTGCGGCATCTCTACAGGTGTTCTGGATCTGGTTTATTCCCCCTTTATATTCTCGCTGATTGCTGCTGGGGATTCGCGTATGTGTGCGTTTATGGGAAGAAGATTGATGAACCCGTATCTTTTCTACGGATTCGTCTTCTCTTTAAGTTCGTTTTGGCGGGTTAAAAATGATTTAATCAAGGTTTTTCATGACCAGATTTATACGGAATTGATGGATACAAGGGAATGACTGTGATCAATCAATATGGTTATGAAAAGCGATTGAGTTGAATGATGAGAATAAAGCAGGATGGCTCTTCTATTGGATTTTTAATGGTGAAAATTGGTAAAGTCGTGAAATCTATCAAATTGCTAATGGAAATGGAAAATATATTATTCGTTGTTGTTGAGCATTGTCATTTCATGTTCTCTTAACAGCACTTTAATAACTTTTACCCATATCAATTTCACAAGCAATTTGTCTGTCCCACGTCAATAATTGTCTGAAGCATAGTCAGAAATGAAATGCAAAGTGAGAAAACAACAAAGGGTCTGAAATTCGAGGAAAAATCCCCAAGTTTTGTCCGTCTCAAGTTATTTCCTTTTATTATTTGCTTGAGAAAAAGCGAAAGTGTGCGGAAAACGGCGGGGAAAAGCCAAAGTGAGGGGCGTTCCGCTCCAGACGGAGATGAGAGGTGCTGGAGCCAAGCCTTAATTATAAGCAAAACCAGAGCAGAAATAATAAAAGAATGAAATGAGCACGCCAAAGGAATTCGCCAAAGATAAACAGACAAAAGGACAGGCCGGAAACTCCAAACAGGGAAGGAGAGAATCGCGGGAAAACTAGAGAAAGCGGGGAGAAATGGGATGACAATGAGGCTGTGACTATTGTTATTACCGGGTCGCGGGTCTAGAGATTTTTCAGATTTTTCCCTGCGTTATTTTTCTGCTCTCCTCGGCAGCACAAAGGTCTCCCCCCAAAAAAATATGCCAGGACGAAATAAAATGTGAATAAAATGTCATGGCATTTCACAATTACAGCGACAGCTGAAATTTAGCATAGACCAGTCCCGTTTGTGTCGGTGTCTGTCTGGGTGCCTGGGTCCTCGGCCAAATGCCAAAACAGGACACTTTAATAGACCTCACTTAAGGAGGAAATTTGTGGGGCACGAGCAGCAGGACACGAAGGAGACGAAAAGTGCCGGAAGGCGGGCGGAAACTCAAGGAAATAGACAAATTGTCGCTGACATTTTGTGGGTGCAATCAGCACAGATGCTTCCTCGCCTGCTCTAAAGTGCAAATTAAATTTAATATTATTACAGCACTTTTTCGGGGCACTGGAAAAAATTAATCATTACAATGCAATTATTATAATATCTATTTTGATAAGTCAGAAAAAATTTTATTAAGATTATTAAGCTCTTAAAAATCGTGTTATTCTTTAGCAAAGTTGTAAACATTTTTGTCAATATAAACACATTCTTTAAAGATGAAAATGTAGGTCAATTTTTGAGTTTGTGGATTATTACGTTGATATATTGGTTTGGATATTGTTAATTTTTGTAATAAAGTTTTAATATATTAAATATTTTATTAAGGAGCGTCTATTTTTGTATTTCCCCCGATTTACAGGTAGTTTTCTAGTTTTCTTTATCTTTAATCAATTTTTTATGAGGTCTAAGATTATATTTTTTTCCCAATGTATACGTATTCTGTTATCTGTTGCCCAGTTTAGAACGAAATCTAACTGCCGTTTTGCCTTGTTTTCCCTCAGGAACCGCCTGGAGTCCAATTCGGAGCACTGGAACGCCCTGCTGCTGTCGCTCCGCGAACTGACCGAGTGGGTCATCCGCAAGGACACCGAACTGAGCACCTTGGGCCTGGGTCCCGTTCGAGGCGATGCCGCCAGTCTGCAGAAACAGTTGGTAAGTCCTGGCAATGGGTCACGAAACCTTTTTCCCATTTTCAAACTCTTTTTTTTGCCAACGACCCAATTTTATACCATGTTCTTTTTTGGGCTGCTTGAAACTCCCCGGGGGCTGCACCTCAATTTGTTTGTCCGCTTGGCCAACTAATTGTGTGGAAGTTTTGGTCGGCGTGGACACTTGACCCGTTTTCGAGACCTGGGCTTAATGATGCCAAAAGTGACTTGGCTGGCTGCCACTTTGCATTTTCGGTTCCATAAATTCTGGTTCCTAATTGAATAATAACCGGTAAATGCTTAAAGTGTACCCAAACCATATACATAAATGCTTATTTGAGCGTATATTCAAATTCCAACTGATCCAGTAATGAGAATTCCACATGGGCTAACAGTTGAGCTCTGGAACAATGCAATTATTTCGCAATATACACAATTCTGTGTCGAATCTGCTGAAGCGCATTGAATATCTGTTTGCAGCCAGAATCTATTGCGATGGAATTAAGTTGCAGCAGACTAGAGCTTATTGAAGTGTTTAAATAAATATACAAATCAAATAATAATCAAATCAGGAATATTTAGTAGGACAAACTAAACCAGTTCTAAGTTCTAAATAATGGTTTATAAAGTTTATGTGACTAAACGTTGATTAAAACGCCAAAACTTAAACGAAATATGTTTTTCATTGCCTGCGGAAGAGTAAATAAATTTCTATGGACCCGGGTCAATGTATTTAATGGCTTGCAATAGAAACCCGATTTTAGTTGGGATTTTCGGCTAAATAGCCACAAGACCTCGTTTCGAGTGGATTCATCTTGACCGAATTGCGTATTCGACCTCGCCCACAATTGGGCTTGGAATTCCTAAATAATTGTTAAATGATGCTTGTTATGTCAAAAACATGGACACACTCGCACATTTCCACACATCCTGCCGCTCGCATGGGGCAAAATCACTTAGGGACCTGCCTGAAAAGGAAGAAAAGGAACCCAGGGAAAAAGTAGAAGCAGGCCACTCTGCGAATGGGGAAACACTGTCTAACACAGCATGAGGCACTTGAATTTCACTTGCCCCCACTTAGAACCCCCATCTCTGCTCCGAGGAATAAGAAAGCGGAGAAGCAGCTGGAAAAAAATGAGTCAACTTTCACCCCACAGAACGGAAAGAGAAAGGATGGGGGGCATCAGCAGGGGGCACTGTATAAATCTATTGCCTGCCACTAAGTTACGGTCTGCCGAACATTTACATTTCGGCTTGAAGATTTTATTTGCCAGCGAACGAGAAGGATTCAGCCCAGGGCCACAAAAGTCCGGGTCCAGCCCTCTGTCCGGAGTTCTATATTGTTGCATTTTGTTATGCCCCAACTAAATGCATTAAACACGAGAATTTATTGCCCCGGGCTGCAGAGGATGCCATTCCGTTGATAGTTTATGGGGCTTGACCACTTCAACTATACTTTTCCAAAGGGCCGGCAAATATCGCCGAAAACCTAAATATACTTTTATATATAGATATTTATTTTTGTGCATTGCATTCATTGCCGTTCCACTTGCAGGACGATCATAAAGCCTTTCGCCGCCAATTGGAGGATAAGCGGCCAATTGTCGAGAGCAATTTAACGAGCGGTCGTCAGTACATCGCCAACGAAGCAGCCGTCTCGGATACCAGCGATACGGAGGGTAAGTTTTATGACCAACGACCACCGACCATCGACACACTAAAAAGTCGCCCCTAAACTGCCCATTAAGGAGACCACAAAAAGGTTTTCCATGAATCTCGTCAAGTGCTCTTGTGGCACAAAACTGAAATTGGATTTGTGGGGGTCGCTGGAGAATCACGATCTATAAACTGCGCGAGGAGTAATAGACAATCTGATAGTAATGGGATAGTTATGGGGTTCGTTGACACGTCCTTCAAAAGGGGTTTGGTTAGTGAAGTGCAAAGATCATGTTATAAATTGGGGTAAACTTTGTAACTGTTATACATGTTTTTGAAATCATTAAAAGAAAATAAAGTGATAAGTATTTTAATAGTAAAAATGGAAATTAATAATATAAACTAATATTTACGTAATTACAATCCTAAATCAATGAAAATTTACATATTAATAATATTTAATGTAACATTTAGTTTCATTTTTGATATGCTTTGATTCTTTAATAATGTTTCTATTAAGACTTAAATGAAATCTTATACACATATCCCTAAAAACAGAGATAATTAAGTTGTAGTTTATTTCTGTAAAGTTACAATTGATATGAAACTAAAGTCTGTACAACATCAATACTTAATCGATACATTAAACACTTTACATGTCTTGAATTTATTATTCCAGCAGTCTTATTTAATATAAGGTGAATTCAGTGAGAACCTTTTTATTTTTATCCGACTGCCTTTTTCACCCACATTCCCTAGGGCCTTTCGCAATTGATTGAACTTTCTGTCGAATATCTCTCACGAATCAACGAAAACTAACATGTAAGAATTTGCTTTAACTATTTTACAAAAGCTTAGGAAGCTCAAAAACCACACTCACACGCATACAAATCCAAGGATATAGAACTTCGGGACGTGAGCGCCTAAAAGTAGACAACTGTTGTTGGGCAACCGGAGAATTGCCAATTGATTTTGCACCACCACACGTACCCCCCTTGCTCGTGCGCCCCTGAAAACCCAGATCTGGTTTTAGTTCTCATCGTAGTTTCAGTGTTTTTTTTTTAGACTGTAGTTAACAATTTAGCAAATGGCTGTGTGGCTTTAGCTCGGTGGGAGAGGTTGGAGCCTGGCTGGGGATTTGTTTTCGATTTTTTGTGCCATCGGGGGGCGTGGCAGCTGAGAAGGCGTCAAGGATAATTGCGACCAGAGCAATTAGAGCGATTAGTACGCTATTAGTGCCAGCCATCAGTTGTGGGAGAGATTTGGCCATGTCCCCGTCGCACCGTCCCCTTTTTGGCCTTTGATTTTAGCCATTCTGATGTTTATTTGGTGGTTCGCCAGCCGAATTCTGCGAGAGAGCCAAAATAGCACTGGCAAATGAATTTTAATGCTTATCGAAATTAAAGAGTAAACAACTTTCATTTAAATCCTTTTAATGCTTGCTTGCCAAAATAAATAGTTTAGTTTGTATGATAACGAAACAAAAAAATGGATGATTAAATAATATATTCATATAATGTTGTGCACGCTTTGAAAAAATAGTCAGCTAATGTATTCTGAAAATAAATTTCACAGATAATAATACAAAATTTAATTTGGTTAGTATTTCACCCATATTTTTCAATATCTATTTTAATGCAAATTTTTTCAATGAACACAAAATTGTCATATGAAATAATTCTACCATCTGTTCCTTTGAGAAAATATACACCTAATTAATTCTGAAAATAATTTTCATGGACCTATTTTTTTTAATTTTACCAATAATTCCAAATTTTTATTTACATATAAACTTTAACTATTTTTTCATGAAATAAAATAGTCCTATAATCTGCACTCTCAGTAAAAATAAATAGCTAATGTACTCTGAAAATAATATTTACAAAAAATAATAGAAAATATAATTTTAAAAATATTTTACCAATATATATTTGAATATAAACTTTTATGCCAGTTCTTTCCATGAACACAAGACTGAAAAAGAAAAGTTTGGCTTCGAAAAAGGCAGTGAAGCGAGCAAAAAGCAGAAAACATTCGGAGCGATAAACTCAATCTTTAAATTGAATTTGAATATTACAAGGAAAGTTCGATGGGAGCGCCGGGGAAAAGTATTCAACTCTCGATATTTGCTTAGCATCACATTACCAGCTGTCCAACCTCTCCTTTGGCCATAAAAGTTGCTCGCTGTCTCCGCTCCGTCCGTGCATTAAATTAAATTCGGATTTAGCCAACTTTGAGCTAGCTGGCCCTGTTGCCTTACTTTTTTGTGTGACTGTGTTGGCCATAAAGCAGCAGCAGCAGCAGCTGCCACTCGACTGTCAGTCAGTCAGTCCGTCAGTCAGTCTGTCCATGGGTCTCCTATTGCATTTCCCTTCGCCGCAAAAGCGCGTCAGTTTGTCTTTCAAATTTCCTGACACTTTTCCTTTTCGATTTTCCCCCTGCTTTGGCTTTCATCTTCCATTGTTGTGGAAGGAAATGGCTAAAGTTGAGCTGCTCTCTGCTGGTTTTGCGGTCTCATCGAAGCTAATCGATGGCTTAAAGACATTGATATTCATTGAAGATATCTCGAAACTTTGGCTTTAACTGGCCGCCCGGCTAATTGATTCCCCAGCCGAATCAAATTTGAGTTTCCCTTTGTTTTCTCTTAACTTTGAGCCTGGCTTTTCCCCAGAGCTTACCTGTCCGAGAGATTATTTTATGGCAAATTTAATCACGGCCAGCAATCGGCATAATCAAAGATGCCAGCAAGCCATAATATCATCTCTAATTCATAAACTCCCGTACGTGCCCGGGTATCTTTGGGCTGGAGAACAGGGGAATACTCCTCAATTTAATGGCAGCGCAATTGTCTTTTTTTTTGCAAAGAACTTTGTCTTGACTTGATTTTCATAAATTTGCCAACGAACGTTTCCTTATCATAATCTCTTCCGTCTTCTATCTTATAGCCAACCATGATTCCGACTCGCGTTACATGTCCGCCGAGGAACAGAGCCGTGAGCTAACACGCAGCATCCGGCGGGAGGTGGGAAAACTTTCCGAGCAGTGGAACAATCTAATCGATAGATCTGACAATTGGAAGCACCGCCTGGATGAGTACATGACGGTAAGTCGAGATTTTGGCTTCTGACTTTGGGATTCGTAACTTTCGCCTCTCATTTCCTACTCCTTGCTGACATTTTCATAATTTGAGTGGGGCTCATGGAAATTTGAACTCTAACTGGCGCGTAATTTTGCTCGTTAAGAAGTGTTCTTTCTTTGGTGTAGAAAATATAAAAATGGAATTGGATTCTCAAGAGGAAATCAAATTTAGTTTGTTTTTCCGAAAAAAAGTTCAGCTACTTGGTTGAACTCCCAATTTATCTGGCATTCCTGGCACATTTTCCGCTCTGAAAATATTTTATTCAATTACATTTGCTGCGGCCAAAGAAAGTTTATTCCAGTCCAGAGCACTTTGTCCCTTTTTGTTTCGGATTGCTTTTTTGGGCTAATAAATGCAAGTGTGTTTTTTATGACGCCTGTCGTTCGGGGTTTTAGCCTGTCAGAGGACAACAACATAATATATTCCACCGCAAGGGCCTGAATGTGTTGGGGGGGGGGGGGAAAGGAGGAGGCTATTCCCGATGTCTGCTGCCGTCGACGTTACTCATACGCACCGTAAATTTGATGCAACAATGTTTGATCGCATAAAAATGTCACACAGACTGTGCAAACAATGGCCGCAACATGGGGCACACCGAAACCCCATTTCGCAGCAAAAACAACTCGTTGAGGCGCACAAAATGTATAAAATATCAAAGCGCATAAAGTGCACATATTGTATGCGATACTCGTCGGTTTTTGTGTGTGTTCTGTAGGTGGCACACCAGTCGAGCGAAAATCAATGCGACCGAGTGAACGAGCATTCGAAAAACAATATAGGGGCAAAACCCAAAGGCAATAGTCATAAAAGTCAAGAAATCCTGGCTCAAAACAGCAGGAAAAAAGCAGTAAAAAGCTAGTCACTATTGAAGTTTAATAGGTTTTACTATGGATAATGCATGAAATAATAGTTAAACAGCATTGCCAGACCGATCTCTAATCTAAAATAAATCAAAGCCAAAAATAAATCAGTAAATAATGCCTAAACTTTCCATTCTTATAAATTTCATAATTTATCTACTTGTTTTTCTACTCACAAATTTTACATTGGGGAGCAGTTTCATATTTTATTGGGTCAAACTTTATGGTGTAAATTTTATGTTTCCCCCTTTTTCAAACAAATCGAATCAAAGCAAAATGTTGACCTAGTTGATGGTTTCATAAGCTGCAAATATTTATATATAAATTGCATGGTGTCTGCGGCGTCGTTATGAAAAATCAAATAAATTGCCAAATGTTTGTCTCTTCGCGATAGTTGACCACTTTGATTAAAATAGTTTAAATGGACTTTAAAAACGAGTTTGCCGCCGCTCTCTATCAAATGATCCTTGATAAATTCGTTTTGGCTAACAGGTTTCCGACCCAGTCAACTCCCAACCAATCGAATCGGCAGCGGAAATCGCTGTGAAAATAATCTCTCAATGCCACTCGACACCCCGACAAAAATGCAGACTACTCGAAAGCGCTTAACATTTTTGTGCATTTTATATTTTTTTGGCCTGGCATAAAAATTTCGTTAAAAGCGACTGGAAAAACTCTACTACCTACCTGTAAAAGTTGGTAAACTATTTTGGCGATACCTTTTCCCTACCCTACACAGAAATGTATTGTTAATTTTTTTACATATTCCATGGCCAAATGAAAAACACTGATAGAGAAACTTGGAAAAAATTAACAATGTGAAAAAAGTAAAAGGGGTATAGGTATTAAACAGGCAAAAAAGTAAAAATTAAAATAGAAATGAAAGCAGAAAGTTTGCCAGCAAGAAAAAATCGCAAAGTTGGTACACTGGGAATACAAAAAAGTTTAAATAAATGCAACTTAAAACAATTACAAGGATGTTGAAGAGGACAGAGTAAAGCGGCGGGGGAGGTTTTTATAAAAGTTTGCTAGCGTGTTATGAAGGCCTGGTTGGGGCCACGTTAAATGAAGTCGCCAAATAGCTGGGGCAAAGTTTAGCCAGTCCAGTAACCGAAACCCCCCTCCCCCATTCTAAGCCACAGCATAGTGGCCAACGTGGTTAATTGACCACAGGGAGAAATTTTCTATTAATTGAATAAAAAGTTTCTCTGGGGAAATTTCATTTGCATAGCAGAGAGAAGAGAAGTCTGTTTTTTCCTTGCCATTGAATTTTCCCAGTTTCATTTAAGCCATACAGTATCAAAAGAAACCGCTGACAGAAGGTTATATATTTTTTGTTCATCTATTTTATCTGTGATATTTCTGGGATAGATAAGAGACCCAGACTCTTCTGTATAGTTATTTTAACTTTATTTAACCGTGAACAAACAAACTTCAGATGAGTGAGGAAATTGTAGCATAGCATGGGATTATGGGAACCCAACTGCCAACCAGCATTTGCAATCAGGCATCCAACCTTAATGAAGTTTGATTGGTACTGGCTTCGTCTTCGGCAAACCGCAATGCAATGCCCTGCAAGGGTCTTCAATCACACTGGGAGGCATCTCCACATTCGCCCCCCCTTTCGTTGGGCTCCGAATGATGCATGACGCCCATCAACATCAATGTCACGCCGAAATTCCTTGGCAATCACCCACAAACTCAATCAGATGCGGAATGTCGGCCCTGCCATGCTAATGAAAAGGGCTGTTGGTCCGGTCAGAGGAGACAAAGCCACAGAAGTACTTCTGGCTCATTTGGCAAATAATGCGAGACTCTGAATTTTATGGAGTTAGCTCGCCAAGAGCCAAAGGGATTTAGAAACCCCATGCGGTACACGCTCCAGAGAATCCCATCGAATCGAATAGGAGCATTCGAACCCTCCACTTAAAATGGGTAAAATTGTGGAATTGGCAGTCCGTAGTGGCAGGCTGAATGGACGCTAAAAAGCAATTGCTTAACGCTTTGAAATATGTTTCATTGATTTCCCGGAAAACTGTTGGAAAAATAGCAGAAAATGGTGAAAGGGCAGTCAGCCCTGGCCATAACTTAACCACATGTGGTCGATATTGAAGCACGGAGTATGGAGCGTGGAGCATGGAGAGGCAACTCATTTAACCCCTTATGACCACTCGGAAGCAGCTGGTGCTCCTTGGTCCTCGGACGATGTCCTCTGCTTAACCACTTTCAAGTGAAAGCTGCTGAAAAATGTCCTTGCCGAAGCTAAAAGTTTTCGTTGCAGTTTGTGCTTGTGCTTGGTTTATTATGCAGGCCAGGACATACAATGAAATCAATTTAGTTGGCTCACCCCTTTATCCTCACTTTGGCACAAAATAGTTTAATAAATCACTCATACGCAGTGTGTGTGATGCATGTGCGAGCCTTCGTGTTGTGTGTGGCCAGTGATTTATGTGCACTCTCTGCGAACTGCTAGCCCCGGTTGACACCAGGAGAAATATTATCTATGGAAATTTTGATTTAGCAACAGAGATTACCGGCCAAGTAACTAACAAAAGCTAATAAAACAATTTTGTGAATTTTGTAAATATGGTTAGCCGAGAACCGAACCCCCGAAGTGGAAACTTAATTAAAGCCTTCTGCCTGAAAGCATGCAATATTTATGGGTAGTTTGAAAAATGGTAGCCATTCTATCAAATTTTTAACAAAAATATTACTGAGTTTAATGCTTAAAATCATATATATCTACTTTAAATGTACTAGCAACAATATTTATTGATCAATGGAAACCTTAATTTTATAGCTTCACAAAATGGTTGACTGATTAACATAAGTAAAATACTTCAATCAACACACAATTGTTTAACGGCTTCCCAAAATCCGTTTTAAATATAATTTAAAGGGGGATTAAATAAATTTAAATATGTGCTTTCAACATTTACACGATTCGAATTGGTTATCCAAACAAAGGACTTCCGCCATTAAATAAAGCCGCATTCCATGCCATTAAATCCTTTAATGCCGATAAAAGTAGAACAAGAAAAATGCCACAAGGAGATAGCTGCAGCTGAGGACCGTGAAAAAAGCGGGGGGAATATTCCACGTCAAACATAGCAAAATATATATCATTTCTCGTCAACCGCCTGGGAAATCAATTGATTGTCACGCTAAAATGCTTTGGCCATGCGGCTTTCTTCTCTTGGCTTATTTTTATAACTCTGTCTGGAAAAGGATCCTCTGCCACGCCCACAATCAATGTAATAACCGCATATTGCACTCCCCGTCTGACTTTTTGCGGCATTTCCTGTTGGTTTTTTTTTTGTATTTGCCACTGTTCTTTTTTGCGTTTTTGTTGTTTGCGCAAACTGCACAAATATGCCACGAAATGTAACCAATGTATAATTGTCAAACGTGTTGTGCTTTATATTGCCACACACACAGTGGGCACATCGCCTTCTATTTGGAACGTGGCTCACCATGTGGCCAATTCATTTGGCCTGTCAATATTTCTGCTCGATTCTACTCGATTCTGCTCCCCTTTCGATTGGCTAACGGCGCCATTTTGTGCGGTAGTCAACTTTTTCCAATTTCACCCTGTTGACCCTTCTAGCAGGGTCGGGGATTTTCATTTCATAAATATTTGCCATTTATTGTATGTTTTCTTTTTCCGACTGGCATTTGGGGGGCAAAAACAAACAGTTCGTAAATATTTGCCGGCGGGTTCACAATATGGCATGAAATAGTTCTCTAATTGGCGTTGCTTTCCAATTAATTGAAGCGGGGTGTGGGGGAAATGGGTCTGTAAAATAGAGATACTAAGGAAATATATGCCATTTTTTTGTGGAAATAATTCTGGTTTCACACTCTGCAATCAAAGAGCAAAATAAGTTAAGAGCAAATTTAAACATATGAATGTATTTGCACCTTTTATACAAAATATGGAGATAAAGTAAAACGAGGAATTGCAATTTGTAAACAACATTTGAAAACATCTGCTATCCGTAGGCTACAATTAAACATTTGAAAAAAGTTCTGGGACTGAATTTTAGATTCAACTGTAAAGGGATTAAAGTGAAAATAATAAATATACTGAGCATCAGCAAATGTTTACCAATTATTTGTTTGATTTCTTTTATGCGGCTAAAGTGAACCCAATAAAACCTGTTACTGAAATTGCTAAAAAGCAATAGAAATTCCATTTGCTAAAGATAAAATTATCCAATGCAAGTGGCATTGATAAATATTTAAATGTAAAGGCCAAAGAAAGTTTGACATATTTTCGGTTGTCTCTTGTTAGCACTTCCAATTAGTTTGTGTTATCGGAAGTAACTTCCGAAATCTTCCATTCATTCATCAACGTTAATAAATGCCACAAACAAAACTGAAAGACTCAAGCCAACACAAAATAGACAGAAGAAATACGTAAAGACCTCAGAAAACAATTAGAAGTGGAGAGGCGAGGAAAGAGAATTCAATTTCAATTTCCAAATTCAGGAAATCCGAATGCAAGGCAAACTCAAAGATTTCCCAAATGAATTTTTGGCTTCTGAATTTTCCTATTTTTTTTTTCGTATGCCTTGGCAGACGACAAATCGCCTTGCCAAAGATAAATATTCACACGAGAGTAGAGATGGAGGAAATACTGCCCTACAAGGTGGCAGACTGGAAAAGAAAATTATGCGCTCGAAAATAGATTTTCCGGCTGCACTCCGCAGACAGAGAGACGAACGAACTATTGCCGAAGATTTGAAACCCCCCCACCCTCTTTTGGTCGCTTTCTGTCGCGTCTGCAGTTCATAAATTTGCTTTTCCACATCCACATCCTTTTCCCCGCCTTTTAAAGC
Source organism: Drosophila subpulchrella (assembly GCF_014743375.2). Classification (NCBI taxonomy): domain Eukaryota; kingdom Metazoa; phylum Arthropoda; class Insecta; order Diptera; family Drosophilidae; genus Drosophila; species Drosophila subpulchrella. Next base: position 4,496,058 of record NW_023665577.1, read on the forward strand.
AAGTGTAGGCTTAAGACAATCCCAGAAAAAGAAAAATACGCTTATGAGTTGGTGGCATTTTTCACACTTTGTCACGTGTGAGCGGCCAAACGGGAAAATTATTTGCCAATTTTACATTTCTATTTTTTCTTTTCTGTCCATGCCACAAAAAAAGGAAGCACATTTTTGACGTTCGTCTTTGTTTATGAGATTCGCTTGGCAAAAATAACCGAAACTTTAGAGACGTTGAGGGAAATCGGAGTAGGAAGGGAACTGAAAGTGATATTTTAGGATTTTCTATAGTGTCGTCTGGCATCTGAAGCACTCGGAAAAATAATTAAACCTGTCGTCAAAGAACTTCAATTTTTGTAAAATACCGTCATCCAAAGTAACTTCTTTTCATAGAACTCAAACTTACCTAAACTACACTAATAAAAAAATAAATACGGATATGTTTAAATTAACAATCATATTAAATTTAAAGATTTTCAAATATGATGTTCAGTATTAAAAGAAAATACACACTTATATTTGATACCTTGATTCAAATATGTTAAAATTAAACCACGCAATTAATTATGTTTAGTATTGAACATAATGTTTTTGTATTTAGTTCAAATATTTAACACGACATTTTGAATTTAATATGCAGACATTTTCCATACTATTCCTGTAAAAAAATTTCGTTTACTTTAAAGGTTAACTTAATCAATAAAGAAATAAATCAAAAAAGAAAAAATTATATGTGAATTGGTTTTTCAATAATTGTTTCGAGTGTAAAGCAAGTAGTTGTCTTTAGCACTGGCTATTTAAAAATCGTGAGCATTAAAAGTTCATCTATTTTTCAAAAACTTCTTGTGTACACGATAACCTACAAAAATCCATAACCCTTTTAAAAACCCATTTTAAACCACACCCACAGCTGAATACAGTGAGTCACAAAAATCATTCATTCAAAATCGAGAGACTCATGAGAAAAAAATCGCACAAAACAATGCGTGTAAATTATCATATAAAAAAGCAATAAAAACAAACGAATAAAAACCAAAACAAAACAGGACAACAAAAAATGCGGGAAGATAAAGAGCGACAAAAAACAGGCCATTCAAATGCATTTATAAATTGTATCGAAATAAGCCCGAAACTCGGGCAATAAATAAAACAAAGGAGGGGGTGAGAAGTATCTGTGGCAGATTGAAAAATTATAACCACACTCGAGAGGGGCACTCAATTGTGGGCCACTCAAACATGACAGCCACTTAATGAGTTAACCAAATGAATGAGTAGAGAGCCGAGAGTTGAGTAGAACGGCCACATAAAGACATAAACAATGCATAAACAAAACTCGGGAAGCGAGCAACAAGTTCTTCCCGAGAGAACAAGTTTCGTTTTGGGGGAGTGTGAGTTTTTTGAGTGTTTTCCGAGTGTTTTTTCGAGTATTTTTCGAGTGCTTTCTTCGAGTGCAGCAGCGCTTCGCTCTCCAACGCTAGCCGGCTTTGTTGTTGGGTCAGTTTTCGAAGCGGCGGCGCGTAAGTTGGTTGCGTTTTTTGTCGCGATCGCGATCTGCCGGTAAAAAATAATACTACTAAAATAACATAGCCACGGGAAAATAAAAAAAAACAAATTCCTAACTCAAGGATCATTTTTAAAAAAATGTAACCTCCCAGAAAAAGTGTTTAAAGTGCGAAAAATATTCCACAGATATATTATTCACCTTCTCGACCACAATTGTAAACCAACGCCGTGAAAAGAAAAATTGCAGAAATAAATTGTTTTGGTGTTATTTCATACGTCTTTTTTTCTGTAGCAAAACAAACGAAAGTAACAAGAGTAATAAGGTCGAATTTATAATAATCATTTTTCTTCAACGTTGGCCACAAGACTACAAGAATACACGAATAATAATAACAACAAAATTATAGTAACACCAGAACTTTCTGTATTTGTGCTGTGTGATAAATAAAACAAAAATTCTTTGTAACAGTCACGTTTAAAAGTGAGCGCACTTTTCACCAACTTGTGGTAGCGCGTGTTCAATACACCATTATTTTCACCTCCGTTCTGAGTTCGCAAATAAAAAGAAAATAATACGCATCCGAACTGCACTGAAATTAATAGTAATTTCGTTTTCTCTCTCTTGGAGGCGATGGGAACAAGTGGATAAAAAATATGACAACGGCGTTAAGAAAAATTTATGCTAGTTCAGCTCTTGGCGAGTAGAAATTACAAAATGGCAAACGCAATGGAAATGTATTTAAAAGAATTATTAACGGGAAAAGTGCCCATCTCACACTCTCTCTGACTTGGCTGTATTACACGTTTTTATGGGTATAGTACACAGTAAAAAAAATTTAAAATTTGGAGCTTAAAAAAAATTACAACAAAATAGTTGTAGAAGTTAGTCTGTTTAAATTGGGAAAGTGTTTAACAAAATCGGTATTTAAGGATATTCCCATAATAAATACTTTCAATATTTATAAAAACTATTTTTGACCCTTGCTTGAATTGTGTTTTGCTTTATTGAGAAATCTGGACAGTATTTTAAATTTATCTAGTTAAACTGTTTCTTCAGTGCTGGTAGGACACTCGATTTACAAGGCAATTCTCCGAAGTATGGCACTCTGTCAAATATTTGTGTAGCGATTGTGGACGGTGCCATTGACTTGTCCATTTAATTGCCTGCCAGAGAATCAGTAGATAAGCTCTGTTTTGCAAATTCCTTCACATCCATGGGATACCTCATTTGCATCTCGGAGAGCAAAAACTCCCGAGGTGTGCAAGTTTAATATCCCACGCTCAACTGTCTAAAAACGGGAACCACAGACACTGGGCAAGATACATATCCCGGGGAATCGAGGAAAGTCCTCCATGGCAAGGTCGTTTATTATTATTTACTTTGCATTTTATTGAGTTTTCCTGGTCGAGCATAAGGAGATTTAGTCGTTGTGCTCAGTTTATTTGTTAAAGTTGTCGCCTTATTTCGCCGTCTCTGTATCTCCATCTCCTTTATTAAATCCCTGGATGTGTCTCACTTTATCTTTGTCATCGTTCCGAGTGTTTTGGGTAGCCTTGTTACTCCAACGCCTCTTCCTTCCTTATGAGAGACACATATATCTTTGCATCTCAACTGGATTTACATTGTCTCGCAGCATCTTTGAGTTTGTATCTTTTGCCAGTTGTGTTGTTCTGTCTTATACTTGTTTTATGTTTATTTTGCGGGTACCCAACTTGGTTCCTTTATTCATTTTTACTCGGTGTCAGTGTCAGCTGCTTAATTAGAGCGCATATGACTCAAATCGCTGGCGCCATCTGCTTGGCCACTCGATTTTTCTCGCCTCTGTTAAACTTTCTAAACTCCATCAATATATCTTTAATTTATTTGCCCGAACCGCCTGCTGTGGCCCCGATTCTTCGCCGATTTCCGTTCCTTAACCCCTGCCAAATATTTGTATTCCCCATCTCAGCGATGATGTCAGCTTAAAGTTGAAACATATAATACCCATTAATATTGTGTTTCTGTTCATTTGCAGTTCTTTATCTAAGACGCCTGTTTAATTCCCTGTCTAAGTGATCAAATTTCTTGTTTTATTTTTCCAGCCGCATTCTGTATCGGTTGTATCGGAAATTCTAATTTCCAACACGCTCAAAGTATGTTTTCTTTTCTTTTGTTTTCTCATATTTTCTCTGTCGTTTACATTCCTGTTTTTATTAACCCATGAGCACCGAACAACAACAAGTGTGGTGGTAAAGCCCTCGTCCCCCAAAAAAATCTCACCCCATAACAATAATATTCATTTGGCACAAGAGCAATTCCCATTTCCATTTGCATTCCGGTTACAAGTAGAACACCATCAATGTGACACATTTATCTAGCATAACAGATAACTCTGGGTACTTTAAGGGTCTTAAGGGCTAGATCCATATCTCTTTTATCTTTTATTGAAGCTGTTGACAAGCATTTATAATTATTGCGTCCGACGGCCAATAAAACTGCGGGAAACAGCTTGTGGGGATTTTGAACTCGAACTTTGAGAGGGGGTGACCCAGTTGGATTGCTTGACAGATGCGATAAGAAAGCTCCGTAAATTGTCTCTAACTCGTCTGCTTTCCTTCAGTAATAAGTCTCGATTGAAAACCCGAAATGTTAATTGTGACTCACAAGATATTTTGATTTTTCCTCCTGGCCCCGGAGCAATGACCAATTAAGGAGTTGTTATACAGCTGTCAGCTGCATTAATTCGAGGCGAACACAATCGTTTTACATCATATCATTTGGGGAATCTAGTTCAACCTATTGACACTGACTGATTTCCGACAACCCCAAACCGATTCGACCTTGGGCGCCGTTTAATAACCGATTGGGGGACCCAGTTCCCACACAGAGATCGGCTTTCAGTAGGAATCGTACTTAAATACTTTACGGTCTGTAAATGGTTTCGGGTTCTGATGAGGCGGCGCTTTTCCGATTCCAAGACACGGCTCCCCTTTCGCGGGCTTCATTAAAATTTCTCGAATTCACTTATTCATTTATGTGAGTGCTTCACTTATTTGTGTACAGTATTTACCCGCAGCAGTCTGCGAATTTCGCGATTGCGATTGCGATTGCCCCTGTTGTTTGCCATGTGCTCGACATTTTCGTACATTTCACGTACTAAACGCCATTTAAACGTCATATTTATAAATGCAAATGTGCATATGTACCGCCGTATGTAAAACTCTGTAAACAAACGCCAGCGACTGAGATCGGATACCCCCATCATGTGCTTCTGTTTTATTGCGTTCCATTCGGATCTGTTGTTTGGCGGCGAAGAAGGGGTTCTGTTCTATATGGTTCGGCTCATCTTCTTCGATGGACTTTGGTTACTTTGGATTTTAAGTACATGCATGTGTATACATGAAGAGCTTTTTGAAGAAAAGGAGTGATATCAGAACAGAGAAGAACCAAATTTGTTACTTGAAACTTATGCCAGCTGCATTATGAAATCATCGGGCAGACAAACACAAGGGGTTAAGTGAGGGTATTCATTGGGTTAATCCATAAAAGGGGAGGGGCATACTTTTCGCATGAATTTCGCCTTTAAAAAGCGTCAATAATATGTATTCCTGCAATGAGTAAGGAGAAGTCCTCAGAAGAATTTATTGTGATATGGAATTAACATTTGTAACGACGTTTGTTACATATTTTGATTGGTTTTAAGCTCTTAATTAAACTAAATAAATAATTTGCTTGATTATTTACCTGCTTTTATTAACATGGTTTATATTTTATCCGAATTTCTCAAAAAATGTTCAATTGGCTTATATTTTATCCGAATTTCTCTATCTAATATCTCTATGATCAATCATTCCAATAGTTCTAAAATTTTGCTGTTATGAAGAGTTATTGTTTTTATAATCTTAGTTTAAGATGATTTTTTAATTGAAAGATATTTATATGTCCTTTTATTTTTATCCGAAATTTGAGTACCCCACGCACTGGCATCCCATTTATTTCGCAGTGCCTTAAGTTCATCACTATTCCCACCGATTTCCACTCCTGCCCAAATTTGGCCAAAAGTAATCTATCCACATAAGCTGCATTTCTGGCCGCAGCCTTATATGCAGAACGTCTTGCATTGTGGCCACAGATTTTGTGTTGTTCCCTGGGCTGCCGAGCATGTGTTCGCCATGCCCCCTTTCGAGTTACCCCGCCTCCGCCCGTTTAAGAGCCCCCCTTCGGTTCAGTTAAAAGCTGAAAATTGTTTATGCTAATTGCACTTAATTTATGCATGCGTAGAGTTCCTGATGAATGCGTGTGTATCTGCAAGATACACGCACAACATGTTCCGCTTGCCTTGGTTTGTCTCCCTCGCTAGATATTTATTAGCACGCCAAAATCTGCGAGAGGAATAAATATTTATTTGGGCACAATTAAGGCAGCCACGCCCCCAAAACAAAAACAAATGTGGGTAATGTGTGGAGCCATGCCAGGCACATTCCAAGTGCCATTTGCCACGCAAAAGTATATCTAAACCTGGGCAAATGCCAGGCGATTCATGGCTAAGTCCTGCCGCCATTTAGATGGTGTCTATTTCGGCCAATTAATATGCAGTTAATGGTGCTAACGGTGTGACGTGCTTATTTATAGGCCCGCAGATGCGACTGTAAATGGCAAACTGCACACTGCGAGCTGCAAGCGGAAAATGGCAAATGCAACTCAATTCCACCAGCGCCAAATAAATGGCTGGCAGTCGCAGCTCAGACATCAGCCTGGCGCCATAGCACACATTTTGCATGTCAATTCGGTGGAGGAAAGAAGAGTAGGGGCAGCAGGGGTTCGGATAGGTTTGGGCCAAAAGTATCTGCCGGATTGCATAAGAAAGTCGTGCATTTTCGCCGTTGTCAGGGTGTGGAATAAAGTTCACTCGACTGTCCCATAGCATCTACATCTGTCCTGGGAATGTAACTCACAGCGAGTAATATTTTATATGCATAAAGTTAGGCTAAACGAAATGCAGATATAAAATTGATAGAAAAACTACAAGGGAACGTCGAAAAAACTCAACAAAAAATCTGAGCAGACCACTTTTCTGTTATTACATTTTTAAAATTTCTAAAATAAATCATAATCATAATACTAGAATTTTTCGATATATCAGTTCAACTGCATTTGACATACGCTGATAAATTCCTCACTAGCTGAACTAAAAGCATCCATGTCTGCTGAATAATATATGTACATAAATATTTGCCCAAAAGTTGTGACAAATTCCAGAGAGAATGCATCTCGACAGTTGCAGGCATGCATCTCGAATGTTGTATCTCAATGAGCAAGTGGCATTTGCAGCCAGTTTTATCTGCCAGCCGAGTGCAGAAAAAGTATCTGGCAAATGGGGCAATTCAGGTAATCTGAATTGGCAGCCTCGCTTTGTTCACATTGTTCGTTCTCTCTGTAAAATATATACTTACCGATTGGGACAATTTGGCTTATTGGCTAAGACGGAGCGGGAGTTTTCACCGATTCCTCACGTAGCCCCAGCTGCAGATATGTTTTTTAACCCATCCTCACGCACTTGTAGGAAAAAAAGAACGATGGCAGCTGTCAATGGGGAGTCGATGTCAGTTGTGCTTCGATCAATTAAAAAATTGCTGGACTAATTGTGGCGTGTTTAACGAATGCTTTTGCTGCCATTGCTGCGCTGACACAATCACTTTAATTGAACAATTATGCAGTTGCACTCAATTAAGTTCCATGCGCCTCCTTTCTGGGCGACAGCTCAATTAGGAATGAAGTTCGCATCGCTGAAATGTTAGGATCCCAGCCAAAACCAAAGTCAATGCCTCCATTGGGTCTCATTTTATGCAAATCACTGGAGCAAACAGATTACCCAAAAGGCAATCTTACCAGTCTGACTGACTGAAGTCAAGTATTCATAATTCCCCGAATGCTCTAATGAGTTCGAATGTTTGTCCAAATGTTGACAACTCAATTGAGCAGAAAATGTACTCGGTAATCAGGCAAACTTCGGGGAAATTTAGTTAGTTAGACAAGGTTTGTGCCCTCGGACTTGAGTCATTAATCAACGTCAAAGTGCGGTCCGCATCAAAGTCTGTGCAAACCAAATCGAATCCGGCGTATTTAGTGAGCCGTGAAGCATTACCAAACCATTATAAAATTGCCAGAAAAAAGAAAGTTAAAACGGAAAAGCTTTTCCAAGCGACAATCTCTCTAATGTAACTTTAATTTGGGAGGGCTTAAAAAAGGAAAAATTGTAACTTGAGAAAAATGTTTCGATCACCAGTTCAAAACATCCACTCCGCCACTGCTTGAAATTCAATGTAAACTAATTGTATCGATTTTTATTTGCATACCCCGAACTCGAACATGCATAACAATATTTTTTGACCATTTTATTTATATTTGCACAGCAGCAGTATAAACATTTCTCTTTATGATTATTTTAATTGAATAAATACGCTGCAGTGTGTGACCAAACAGCCAGAACACCCAAAACACCCACCCATCCATTTAGCCTTCCCCAAAAGCTGCGCAATTTCTCTCCAATTTATTTATTAAATAAACATTTTCCGATTACCTTTATGGATGCTGCTGCTGTTTGGCTTCTTTTTGTGTTGCCAGTGCGATTAGTCAGAGCTTTTATCTAAAATGGCCTGGTTTTGGATAAACAAAAAATGTGGAAATCTAAAATAGGAGCTCTTGTTGTGGAGTCTAATTGGCCTAATCTTTGGGTTCAATCTAATCTACTCTAATCATTTGAATACTCTTAAGTAAACCGAAAATCCACACCTGGAAATAATTTGCATATAACAAAGTGTATTTTCGCAACTATCATATTGCCTGCGAGCAACAGAATCTGCAACATCTGTTGACCAGTTGAGTAATTGGGCTGGTTGATGGATAAGACCCGAAATCTGTTTTCTTTTTCCCGTCCACCTTTTGTTTACTTTTTTATGAATAGGTATTTATTTAGCCATTGCTGGAAATTGTTTACATTTTTACTCTAACCGGAGGGGAGAGACTTTTGCCCCTTTTGTTTAGAGAACTTGAACCATGCACTTTGGGTAATTAGCAAGTTTATTTGACCCTGAGCGAAAGACCACCGAAATGCTCTAAAAATAGGCCACTGGAAGCCATTCGCTGTAGTACATACCATTCATTCATTCGCCCAGAAATGTAAAATCAATAATCATTTAAAATTCAAATGCGAGCAACGCATGAACCGGAAAATGGCGAGCAAGAAAACAGAAACCAAAACCGGCGAATGCAAATTGGGAAAACAGATAATGAAAAAATCCAGAAAGGCAGTAGGTTATGCCCTCCATGCTAATGAAATTAAAAATTGATGCTTTGGGGCCAGCGGCACACCATTTCGGTTTGTGTGCGTAAAGAAATCTAGGCGAAAATGCTATGCAAATGTCATTTAATAAATTGAAAAACGCTGGGGAAAAACGAGCAGAGGGTGGTGGCTGCTGCCTAAGCCTATTCATTCCTATGCCTGATTGATTTTGCGGCGTTGGCGGTTTAAGTGGGGGACTTTGAGACACTGAGACGACGCGATGGGGACCACAAGAAAGCCCAAACGCCGCCCGCGAACTCTTGACACGTCGTTTTTGATAGAGTTGCCAGCGGAGCCCGCGGATCTGGCCAATCTGGCGGATCAGGTCGGTCGGAGCAGCGGTGGCACTAGGAGCAGCTATGCACATTTTGCGGTCTGGCCCGGTTGCTCAATCTTCCTGGTCTCAACTGCCTAGACCGACAAGCCGTTGACATCAATTAGCTATTAGAGATGGAGAGCAGGGAGAAAAATGTAAAGATATTTCAATCAGATTTGAGAAAACTTATAGATGTTGATTTCTGATTATTTATATAAAGTCTTTTTGCCAACTTACCTTTGTATAACTCAGTTTAGAAAATAAAGTCTTTTAAAACCAAGAGTTTTACTAAACCTTAAATTCACCATACCCTGAAGAGGAATTAAATGTATTGCATGTAATACACTTTTAAGAGCAAACAGTTCTTGAAATTAGAACTTCAACCTACCCTAAATGGTACCCATTTCATTGTAACTTTTTTTGCCACTTAGTTTGGAGTTCCAAGCTATTGGTCTTGAAGTCTCTAGACATTAGAAAGACATTTTATGTCTGCAATTTCATTCTCTCAACTTTTCCCACCGTGTATAAATCAGCTAGATAGTGAAAAAGCTATCAACATTCGTTAAGGCAAATTATTGCATTGCTGGATACTTTATTTTGAGGCGAAGATAGTTGCAGTCCCCTTTCGGAATCCATCCACTTATCACGTGGGCGTTCTTTTTCGCCGGCGCCATCTGGCGGCTGGCATTCTCCTTCTGTTAGCCAGCTGCCTTTTCCATCTCCCATCTTCCCGCCGGCCATCGGTTCATTAGACGCCGCTCAATTTATTTCTCCTTTACACGCCAATTAATCAGATTATGTCAAAATGTGTCACTGGGTTAATGCAAATATATTACGATGGCCATCCAGCCATCCAACCATCCAGTGGGGCATAGAGGCCCCATAGACTCCAAAGAGTCCCGTCTCCACTTTTCGCCCCGGGTCTCAATCGATTCCGATGGCTGGCTCTTGGGAGAGGCTTTAAAGCGTTGCGTCTGCCATTCGCATTTGGTTGTTTGGAAAGCGCTTAGATCCACTTAATTAGTGCGACTGCAGCCAACAAAAAGCGGGGGAAAATCACATTTAAGCTGATTTAGTGGGGGGGTGAAAGGCGGAGTGGGAAAATAAATCAGGAAATTGGAAATGAATTTGTGTACTCCAATTGAGATCGAATTGAAACACGGTTTCATTCACGCTTGCATCGATAATGATTTAATTATCGAACAAAGCGATGTTAGCTTAAATCAGTACTATCAATGTGCCATACCACCACTCTTTTTATAACTTAAATTCATATATAAAACCCACCTCAGACAAAAACCTCATCATTTTCAGCTTTGTCTAAAATTCTCCACTACGAAACAAAGCAATCTGACATCAGTTACCTTGGCGACTGGAAACAATTTCGACAGAAAATCGCTCTGGGAACAATGTAACATCGCAACAACTCCATCAGATCCCCGGTCCAAACCTTTTTCCCCACTCCGAATTCCCCCGGCGGAACTTGTTCATTTGGCATTCAGCAGAAAAGTCATTAAGTGACACACCCGCCTACAGAAAATTCCCCCAAAATAGATTCCAGCATATTTATCATTATTTTTTCTGCTTCACTTTTTGTCTCCGAATAAAGAGAGAACAATCATGTAAAGCTGGGCTTGGTGCGGTGCAAAAAACCCAAAAACCCAAAAAAAACAAGATATGGGGTGGGCATCTGTCGGTGCTTAATCACGCATATCACCCAACTTTCCGAGCTCTGTGATCCAACTTGTTTGTATTTTGGTTTCAATTTTTTTTCGCATTTTTTAATGCTCTTTTGTTTTTGGGGCGTGTTTTGTCTCGGCTCATTGAAGGCGGCGCACGGAAGTTGGCACCGCAACGGAAATTGAGCCATCAAAAATAATGTATAACCAAATATACTTGATAAATATATGCATGTGCCTGGGTTACAAATTCAGGTGCTCGACTTTCGCTTTTCGGGCTGAGCATTACCTCCTTTCTCTCCCACTGAAGCTCTAAAAGAGGAGTTGTAAAAACACTTTACAACTCATTAAAAATTATTATTGTTTCTGCATAAAGATGATGGCCAAGATGAGCGAATCCCGAGGGTTTCCTGCTTTCCGACCCTCGCTTAGGTGTCAATCGCGATCCCTTTTTCGCTGAAATTGGGTACAATTTTGCGGCAACATTTTAATGAAATTTGGTGGTAAGTGAGATACAGGAGGTGAGAAGATGGCAAAGGTTAAAACTCGTTTTATTCCTATTACAGTTAAAAAGTTTGTACTTAAGGCTGCTTAGTTCCCACGAATTTTCCGGGTAAAAGGTTACGCAAAGTTTTTCCAAAAAGGCGTTAAAGGTTCCGAAATGAGCAGCAGGGTCTTCGGGTGCTTCCCAGAATGTTTAATTCAATTTGTTGAACTAATATTTCCCCCCGGTGTGTGGGGGAAAGTTGATTACAAACAGCTGGTGGCCAAGAGATTGGAATGTGGGAAGTGAAGTTGTGGGTTATCAGGTCTTCGATTGGCTTAATCGCTGGATGGATTAATATCAGAGCGGAAGTCGGTTGACTCAATTAATTTACCAGATTTATTCAAAACCTGTAAAACCGTGTTTACCTTATCGAAGAACACTTTCTTCTCGACTTACACAATCATTGGAAACTCTGTTCATGTTTTATTCAAGTTTTTAAATCCTAATCGCTGGTTGGGTTAATATCAGAGCGGAAGTTGGTTGAATCCATAATTAATATAAAAAATGTATAACCGTGTTTTAAGTTTAGTTGGTTTATCTGACCACATTTTCTTCTTGAGTTCTTTCTGTTCATATTATTAAAAGTTTTTAATTCATTTTCTCTGATATTTCTTTGATAATCTCTTTTGTCTTGATTTACTCGTTTTCATTAAACACAAAAATAAATATTTCCGTGATGTGGAGTGCCTATTCGATATTTAAAATACATTTTTAGTATAATTCTCTGAATTGATCTTTAATCAAAGTTAGTTTTTTGCTATATGCCTATTAAATTGTTATCAATAGTCCTTAAAATTTATAGTAAAATTGGACAATTGGTTCATGCTGAGAGCATATTAGGGAAACTCCATAATATTTCAAATGAAAACAATGGCGAACTTCCGGCACAGGATTTTATCACACTGCTCCAATCGATGGAATGTGTTTATGTCCTTATCCGTAGCATAACTCACTCCACCATTACTCCATGTTTGTTCAACAATTTCGCTAAACGTTTTACAGGCCAAAAAGGAGGTAAGAGCGCCATTTTCTGCTGAGTGCCGAGCAGCCAATTCAATGCACTTTATTAATGGCATCCATGACTTGGCCCGACTTTCCTTTCGGGGATTTCCCCAGCCCGTACTCCTTCACCCAAAAGGGCGACAATAAACCCCACAAAAAGCCGGGCATATCCTGCAGTGTGATACCCTACTCCTGCCCCTCCTTTTTTCCCTCTTGTCTGCTGCAGTTGCACTTAATTTTATCTATTATCCTCCATTTTTGTCATTGTCTAAGGAAAATGAAGATTCAAAGCCATAAACGGGCGGACATGAGAGTGTATGAGTGTGTGTGTGTTAGCCATCAATGGCAAGGCAAAAGTTGCCTGCATGCTTTTGCTTTTGGCTTTGAGCCTCTGGGCCATTGTTGTTGGCCAGGATAGGATCTCTATATCCTGGCAGCAGGTGTGCCAGTGCCTGTGAAAATTCTACTCCAGGTAGCTGCTGCTGGCAGCTCGGTTGGAAAATGTGATAAAATGATTATAAAATAATTTTCACAAACAATGGCCGGCACATGCACGTTTTTCCAGGATACGTGCAAAATTGTCCGCACTTCTTACCACCACCCACATCCGCAGGATGGTCAACTCTTCTAATTGAATAGATTATGCGGGGTGGGGTCTCCTTAATGGCTGGCAACCTCAAAGTTTGAACTAATTTAATTCCGTTTCTGCTCCTGGAGAGCTGTCATAAACGAGAATCTCTCATAACATTTTACTAGTCCCATAAATATTCGCATATTATGTGATCCAGCCCACCCACTGCATTTATTATTAATCCAAATGCGTGGCCATAAAATGCTGTGAAAATTACTTTTCCCGCTGCCTGTGGCCGGGAAAGGGAGAACCTTTAAGTGGGACAACTGCGCTCGAATGCTTGAAAAGCCAGTCGATTAATTGTGGAAAACTCCACCCACAGAAACATTTAAATCTGGCCAATAAACATGTCTTAAAGCTCTCCTGACGGGCACAGTTTGAACCAGTTTAGCTGGGTGCCCCGCCACAGATGCAGATACTCAGATACTGGGATACTCAGATACAGAGCCCCAATTTGTGTGCGAATGCGTAGAGCAACCAATTTGAGGCAAATTGCCATAACGAAGCTATGTAGCTTCAAAAGCCGCCTCAATAGGTGAATAGAACGGAGGGTTTTCCCACTTTTCCGGTAGAAGAGGGCGGAGGAGGAGCAATAGCAGCTGATGCAGTTCACATTTGCAACTTTATTTATCGCCACGAAAACATCTTGTAAATTTTCCACGTTATTTTCGCCTGCGGCGAAACGTTCGTTCTGTGCGGAAAATTCAACAATTGAATCCAAGGCGTTTTCTCCTCAATCCAGCCAGCCACCCACCTCTATCCCGCAAAAGCCAAGTCGAAATTGATATGAAAATTCGTTTTAAACCAGAGAGAGCCTTCAGTGCCACGCCCAACGCCCAATGCCCCGGGGCAGGACTCTTTTCTATCCCGATCCTGCCTTCTTGTATTGATCATTTGCCTGTGATAAATTGTTCCATGTCGCTTGGCACTCTTGACTTTTATTGCTGGCCATGGGCAAGTCCACAGTCTGGCCATCAAAAAGTCTTTGGCCGCGTGCCTTTTTTACCCCGCTCCTAAGGCCGAGCCTTAGCTGCATTTGAAACTGGGTAACTTGGCCCAAATGCACTGCCAAGTTGGCTTTGTCAGTCGGTCTCGGTTTATTTGCCGCGCGACAAGTTTGCTTGTGAGTTTGTCGGCCAGGCAAATACAAATTTGATATCATTTTTCAACGCCAATTGCAGGCAGCCTCTTATATAGAATGGAAATGTTCTCGCATATGTTTGGGCCCTGAAATGCACTGACATTTGGGGGCGTGGCCCCGGCGGAGTGACTTTTGTGGTTTCAATTTTGCCGAATGACGCATGAAATTTCCGCTCCTTTTCTGCGCCTTTTTGTGACTTTTTGTACTATTCCACAGAGTTTTTGGGGCTAACAAAAAATTGGAAAAAAATATTAAACTGAAATTCCATGTTCTTTATTGATTGGATTTGATTTGGGTTAAGCAAGTGAAAGGAATTTGATTTTTATTGAATTTTAAGCGGCTTACTTGGTTTGGCAAATTGCATTTGCTTGATACTATTCTCTATTTTTTTCTTTATTGCATATATAACATTTACTAAAAAGGAAACAAATTCTGAAAATATCAGTAATGTCACTTTATGCTTATATTCCGTTAAAGAAACATTTGATTTGTATGATTTTATTCTTTATTTTATCTTTATTATAAGTAATTAATTGATTAAAAAAAGGGTTTAGGATTTAATATATTAATTTTTATTAGTACTTTAACAAATTCTTTAATAGTTTTTATCTTTTTCAAATATCAGTGATATCACTTTATTCTATCATCCCATTAAAGACATTAACAAACGTTACGCCCTCACATTTCCCTCTTTTGTTCATCATTTGTATGGATTTGACAATTGAAAACAAAAGTCACAACTGGAAAATTATTCATGGTCGGCCACTCAGAACTCAGAAATAGATGGGGAATTCCGTCTCCATCCCTGTGAAAATGCATAAACCAAACAGAGCGAGACCGGCTAAACAAAAGCCCAGAACCGAGGGTCGCATAATGCACTTTTGCTTTTTTTGTAAGGTTTTTCTTTTATTTTTTAACTTTTTGTGTGTGTCTCGTTTTTGCCTCTTTTCCTGCTCTTTTTCCAGCTGAAATTTCCGGTTGGGCTTTTGTGAAATCCGCCAGAGACGCGGCTTTGCATGATTCGGATTCGGATTGGGATTCTTATTTGTTATTTGTTGTTTCCCGAGTTGAATGACTCTGGCTCGGCCTGTTCAAAAATTCCGGGCACTCAGGGCTTGAATTCCGCTGGTGCGTTGGTTCAATCAAATTGCAATTATCGTAAGCACGTGGTTGGGTCCTCGGATTCGTGGGTGCGGGGTGATCTACGATTCGTGACGCTTTTGATTTATGTTGAACCGTTTTCACAGCGATACTCCATGACTCAGCACAGGAGTTCTGGTTTTCATCCATATCTTTTGGGTTCACAGAGCATGCAATGATACGATTTTGTGACCGCAGGGCTTTCTATTTCTTTATATCTCTCGGATACAGAAGAGCTCAGCTGGGCCTGGGCAACTTAATTAGTTTGGTTGTTGATAAACAAAAGCAGGTAAACGGATTTATTTTTCGGCGCCTTTCAAGACTCCCTACAGTTTCTCACTTTGGTGATTTATAAGCATTTGTATTTCGGTTTTTTGGCCAGTAAAATAGTTGGCTGCCCCGCGTGTGCTGAGCATTGTGGATTAGTTTCGCCAAAAAACTGAAAGTGAAAATACACACTTTTGATTTGCTCACCTGATAACATTCAAATTCGATTCGCTAGTTGGTTTGTGTTGCGAATGATTAAGCAGTTGATTCGTCGCCTAATCTCTGTATCTATTTGATTACTGCCTTGTTTTCATTGCTGGCTTGAATGTCTGGGGAAATATCTTCAATCTGTTGCATTTCAATTATGGGAAAATTGTTTCTTTAGCATCCATTCGGCTGCCAAACCGAAAATATTTGCATTTCCAATGGCAATAACAAATGCATTCTGCACACATCAGCGTCACATTCTATCAATTCATATTCCTATAGATACGAGGGGGAGATTTCGTATGCAAGTCAACGCAGAATGTTATCTCTCTGGACGCACGGAGAAAAAAGTGAAAATTATAATGAAATGCATTGGCATTTCCCTCACGTACCCGCAAAGTACATCAATCAAATTGAAATGCAACCATCATGCCGGCGTTGCTTTTCAATATTTCGTAATGCATTTAACCATGTTAATAACAAAAAGTAATGCAATAAATATGGCATTTTTTGCTCCTTTTCGCTCGTGCTGTAAACAATTTCTGCATTTTGCATGCGGCCATATATTCCAATTAGGGTTCAGTTGACTTCAGAGGTGGGTGCGTGAGCAATACGCACGATTCACAAAATATTCATCCTGAATTTTAAAAATTTTAAGACAATTGGGATTTGTATGCTATCTTTCATTTATTAACATTATCGTATTTAAAAAAATGGCTTATGAGTAATTATTTAATAAATACAGCCAATATATGGTGAATACTTTGTAGACTGCATATTTCAGATTTTTAATATATGCACGATTATAATCTTTAATAAACTCTGACCATATATGGTTTATGATAAACAATATAAAATTTTTTTAAATTCTTTATTGTTGTTAAATAAACGGATTAACCCACGTGACACGAAAACAATCACGTTTTCATCTCTTACTTTCGAAGGGGTTTTGGAAGGGGGGTAAAAACTCCCAACAGAATTTCGTGAAAAAATAAAATTTATGCAAAGCCAAAGAGAGACGGATGCATCGAAAAAAGAGACAGGAGATGGGGAGTGGAATGTTGCTTTAACTAATTAGACACTTGTCATTCGTCGTAATGTTGTAATAAATACCGTTACAATGTCATTACCGGCATTACTCGTTGGCATTTCTTTTGCACCACCTCTCCCCGTCTCTTTCTCGTCCCCCTAATCCCGTCTCTTTCGCACTATCGTTCCCTCTCTTTCCACGCCTTTGGCCGCACTCACTCATCAAGGCGGTGAAGTCTTTGTCAATGGCTTGTTAGTTTACTTGTCTCCACTTCTGGCCGCCCCTCCCCCTTTTCGACTTTATTTAAAACTTTGTTTTGCTTTACAGCTTAGAATTTTTAATGAGCTTTCGTCTACCCCATACTCCTTATAGCCCCTTTTTCCCAGTAGTTTATTGTTGGTTTTCCGCTTTTCGTTCGGTCATTTCTTTCATTCTTGAATGTCATCTATTTTTGAAGCTTGTTCTTTGCGCACTTTTTCTGTTGTTTTTTTCTCCGGGTTTAAGCGGGGTCATTGCTTAGTTATAGTCACTTGAGACTTCAGAGTCAAGCCGTATTTAATCTTCTATTGAAACCAGAAACTGGAACCCTCGGGGGTTCAACTTTAAAAAAGTCTCAAGCGAGCCTAACTTATTGCATAGAAAGTGCGTTGGGTATGTTGTAGAAAAAGTTGATTAAAAGAATTTAAGATTAAACATAAATAATAGATGTATACTGCGCAGTGTTTTTCAACAGTTAGGTTCTGTTTTGTTAATTCGAGCTCTAGCCATCCCTCCTAAAAATGTCAAGAATTTTCCATCTTTAACCATATTTTGTCACCTCTTTGTGGCCATGCAGCATTTACGAGTTCCCCTAGTTTCCTCTTAAATTTATGATCGTTCTACTAACCTATCCCACTTTTTCTTATTGGTTTTTCCCAACACCCCTCTTTTCTACCCGCCCTTTTTCCTTTTTTAACCATTCCACTTATCGCACCTCGGCAATGTCAGGGGTTCGAGAACAAAACACAACCCAGAACCCAGAGACAAGACAATAAATATCTTAACTGAAACATTGGAGTTGGCTTATCGGCGAGTAAATATTGCCCAACATAATTTACACACACCAAAGAGAGAGAGAGAGAGATAGGGATAGATATAGGCCCAGTCGCAACAACAACAATTGTGTAAACAGAATAATGCAGTCAACCTTTTTGCTTGGCAAACATCTCCAAGATGTCTGGATAATTAACGCTAGTCAAAAGTTGGGTGATTTTGTGGGGGGAAGTAGCGAAGAGGGCGTGGAGCTGGGAATTTTCGGCGTAATTGAGTGGCTTATTGACTTGGGGCATATTTGTAATAAGAATTACGCACACATATTTGTAAACGCCTTTGTCATATTTGCCCAGAAATAAAGAGAGAGAAAACGTAATAATAAACGCAGAATCCTGTCGAACCGGTTTATATAAATAGATAAGCGCATAAAGACCACGTTCATTACGCAAGAATGTGCCCTAAAACGATGCAACCAAGTGCCTAAGTTTTTGTTCGCGAAGAAGAGGAGCAGCAGCAGCGAAAACCTGAAATCTGCATAGACCAAGATTAATTAACTCGCCCGCGAGACGAGCAGCCACATCAGCTGAAAGGAGCAGCAGCAATATCAACGGCAATATCAGGAGTCACAGCAACATCAGCAGCAGGAATTGGAAAAGCGACAGCAGCAACTTCTTCAGCAGCAACAGCAACATCATCTGGAACCACAGCAGCAACAATTGCCTGAAAAAGGGCTGCAGCAGCAACATTGTCAGTAATAACAGGAGCAACATACCTATGTGTAGCAGCAACATCATCTAAAAATACAGCAGCAACATCAGTAATAACAGTAGCCGCAGCAGCAACACTAAGTGAAACTGCAGCAGCAACAATTGCTTGTAAAACTGCAACTACTGAAGAATTCGCGCAATATTCAGCAGTAATATTAGCAACTGATACAAACTATTGCAGAAGGGTGAATCCCCTTCAAGATGCGATTCTTTGCCAGCAGTGGCCAGGCTACAACATCGCCGGCGATGGCCCACAGTTCCAGTGATGAGGCAGGTGAAATCATTGAAAATTCCCACACCAGAAGCACGGGACGCTCTGTACTCCATCGCAGCAATGGGGGAAAGTCAAGGTCGCTGGAGCGATATTCCGGGGCACCCAAGATCCATCATCAGGCGGTGGAGCTGCTGCCCCCCTATGCCACGCCCACGTGCAGCACTCGTCGCCGCCTCCTCGCCCCCTTTCGCTCCCTGAAGCGTCGCAGTCGGAGCAGCAGCAGCAGCAATGAATCGCACCACTTTGCCAGCCATCTGAGCAATCTGGTGGTGGTAAATGTAGGGGCGTCGGCCGCCGGTGGGGGCGTGGCCAAGGCCAAGGCCAGTTCGCAAAGTGGCGACAGTGGCACTGGCGGTACCGAACTGGAGCACGAAATGGAGCAGGATGACGAGGATGACGACGA
This sequence comes from Drosophila subpulchrella, assembly GCF_014743375.2. NCBI lineage: Eukaryota > Metazoa > Arthropoda > Insecta > Diptera > Drosophilidae > Drosophila > Drosophila subpulchrella. The sequence continues at coordinate 4,515,310 of NW_023665577.1, forward strand.
GGAGGAGGAGGAGGACGACGGAGAGGGCGAGGAGTTGGACGAGCTGAGCCTCAGTTACTCACAGTTGAGCAGCAGTGGTTGCGATGAGGCCGAAGCCCCGCCAGAAGATGTGCCAGACGATCGCACAGTGGCGGCCACAGTTGCTGTTGTCGCGGAACGGAGACACAATATCCTGTCGCTGTACTCGTCCTCGTCGGAGGAGCAGCTCCACTGCCGCCTGGGCGACATCACACTGGTGGACGACACCTACTCCAACTACGATCCGCAGAACGAGGCCGAGCGGATGTTCCTCCAGGTTGTCGGAATTTTGCGCGATGAGAATGAGGTTTGTGTATTGGCTAACAGTCGATGGCCGAAATATTGGTCATGCTTGCTTCAAAAAGGTTTTTCCCTATTTTTATGCCAACCAAGTAAAAATATTTTATGAGGTTCTTATTTATGCTTCTCTTTTCTCATTTACAATTAAAATAGATACATTTTTAAAATTATTACATTTAATTTTCTTATCTGCTATTGAACACTCAAAGTTTTCAGTTAAAACAAATGAAGATAACTCATGTTTTTATCTCATTTTTTATCTGATGGAATGACGGAAAACATTCATTTTAATGTATAATTTTAATTAAAAGAATCCTTGCTGGCTCTCTGTTTATCCATCTCGCTGTTTCCATCATTTCCTTTGAAATCATGATTAATTCCCACCCACCGCCATAAAGGATTCGTTTTCCTTGATGGTCGTGATTTATTTAAGTAGACGTGTCCTTGCTTAAAAAAAGGAAATGCCAAACTGCTAACCGAGTTTTCTTTTCTCTCCATTTTCCCCGTTCCTACCCAATTCCCCGCTTTCTTTGAAAGAACTTTTTCAGTTCAGTCTCACTTGCAATTTCAATTAATTAATGCAAGCAAGGATTTCCGCTTAAAGCTTCACTGAGCAAGGGGAAAAAAAGGGGAGGTGAATAAAAAAGAAATGAGCAACAGTTTGATAAAATGATTGATTTAACTGCAGAATCATTTTATTCTTACCCTACCCCTGCTTAAATAGCAATTCTCTCTGCGATTTCAGCCCCTCAGAATGTCAATTAAAGATAGAAATGTCAGCCCTAGCTTTGGCATATCCACATACCACCGTTTTCCCGTGCAAATACAAAGCATTTTTAATAAGCTCTAGAGGGGGTTACTATACTGGAAAAAAAATATCAGAAATGATAAAGTTCTTTATATCCTTATGAAATTTACTTACTTACTTAATGGATATATGTGTTTTAAGAAAAGAATGCAACCTACAGAAAAATAACCCTTAGCCGAAAATTCTATGAAGTAATAATAATTAATTAATTAATTCAAAACAATGAATTGAAACATACATGTTATAAGATATGCTGGGGTTTGTCAAGACTAGTGTGATCAGTCCTTAAAGTTAAAAAAAAAAAGTATATTAAATAATGTAAATATTTCTCAAATAAAAAAATATAAATTCGAATAAAAACAAGATAAATTTCCCTTACATTAAAATATTTATTTGACAAAGGTAATTTTTTCTTAGCTATGAAAAGTACTTTTCCTTATTTAAAAATTAAATTATTAAGTGGTTATGATTTTTTTCTGTGTGCTGCGCTGTGTGATGCCATAGAAAATATGGCGACAGCATTTGCTTTTTATATTTAACCAAGTTCCCTGCTCGACAGCCGCAGGTGGAGCCGAGCCAAGGAATTGTTATGGAGTCAAGCGGATGGTATTAAATTACACAGAGTTGCACTTTTTAAGTACACGCCATGGACAAACGCCCCCAACTATGGTAGCCCGCCACCCACTTTCCGCCTCCTTGTTGACTTTGCAAGGATTCTTTGTGGCAATGCATGGAGCCGGGACTTTTTCTCATCGCTGGCTGATTAAACTTCTCCTTTGCCGTCGACTTCGACGTTTTCCCAAGGAGGCAGCTTTAAAAGTGCATTGCCCTCTTATCAGTGAACCAACCCCATCCACCGATGCCCTTTTCACATAATGACTTCGATGGCAAACAGCTTTCTTGTCTCTTTGTTGCTGCGGCGGCCACTTTGTTGGCTTGTTGCCACTAATTAATGGAGGTGCCTTTGCACTATTGCACAGCAATGAGGGGGTGGCATGGGGGAGGGATGCATATTTATTGCAAACAACAAATTATTGATTGACGGCGACAAGTTGGTCACAGCCTTTGGGCGCCTTTGTTGGCCGCGTTTCCCGCTCCGCTAATTAAAAAATAAATAGGGCCCAGCTCAAAGCAGCCACACACAAAGGTTTTCAACTGGAGTTGCTCGCAGTGCAGCAGGAAATAATTTGTGTGCTTAATTAGCAGTGGAGGTGAACCAAAAAACGAGAAATAAAAGCAGTTTCCTTTGAGGTATGTGGGAAAAAGATAATGAGCAGAGGCAAAACCACCGAGGAAGTTTTCAATAATTAAATGGTAATATTCATAATGGTTAATAACCATATTTGATGATGCACAATATTACGAGGGGATTTTTAATTTTTAAATAAAACCCCTCAGTTATAAGAGAAAAAGAGAATGAGCAGGGCAAACCCACTCAAGAAGGTTTCAATAATTAATTAAATCATTCAATGAATTAAAAAAAATAACAAGAAAATATTAAACTTTGAATTGATTTAAATACAAATATTTCGAAGCACATTAAAAACCTTCGAAACCTTTATCCTATTTTCCAATTACCACAACCCAAGAAATGTAATCATTTTACGAGTTTTCCTGCTTTCAACTCAACTTTACTTACCCCAAGAAGCACCAAAAATGCTAGACTATTTATTTAGTTTTTAAAGACAAATCATCAATTGCCCCTGGGAAATGCCACAAACAAAAGCTGCACTAGAAAAACACACACAGTAAGCCCAGCCAAACACATGGACAGCTGGCTGTACAAGTGCATTATGGGGCATAAACTGGCCCCGGGAGCCACAAAGAGTTAAAGGCTGGAAAAGCTAAGGCAAAAGTTCCAAATCAAAAACACAAACTCGAAGAAAACTAAATTAAAAAACTACACAGAAGCCGGAATGAAGGCGGAGCCGAAAAGAGAAAGAGCCGAAGGATGCTGGGAAAACTAAATGAAATAATAAAGAAAAGGAGTGGGTGGCTGGGATGGAGCGGGTGAATCCAGGACTCCTTATTCCTGGCTCCTTGCGGGCTGCAAAAACTTTTGCTTTGCCAAGGTAAATGCATTTTGCTTGTTGCATGCAAAACGGCAGGCAATGAAAGTTTCTGTTGGCGGGTTATGGAAATGGAAAATGCGGGGATGTGGGAAATGGGTACTGGGTACTGGGAAATGGGCAATGGGGTGTCAAGGTAAAAATTGAAAAGCGAAAATTTTCCCGGGGGAAAGGGCGCAGTGAAAATGTGCCAAATGAAACGTGCGCAGATGTTGCTCCTTTTTCCTCCTGTTGCTCCTTTTTGCAGCGCTCCTGCCTTTTCCAGTTTCGAGTTACAAAAGCGCCAAATTGGCGCAGCGAAAAGTGCAGAAAGTGAGAAAAGAGCAGGGAGTTTTGGGCACCCCAGTGCATACAAAGGACATAAACGTTATAGCGCAAGCTGCCTGCTTTTAACTGCTAATGAAGAAGCGACTGTGCTCACACGCACTTCAAAAAACTAACAAAGCAAGCGATGCGAAAGGGGTTAGAATGGAACATGAGTATCTGATTGCCAACAGAATTATGCTAAGAACAGGTTTAAGAATAAACAAAGAGTCTTCAAATAAAAGAAACTATTTATTTTCTATGTTTAACCATAAATGAGACTTAAAGTTCTCCCCTTAATGCCCTCAAAATTAAAAAATACAAAATACTTAAGAGCATCAAGCATGGTCAAGATATAAACGTTATGTAAAAAATTAAGGCAGATAATCGCCTTGGCCAACTAATCCGAATTATACATAATATCTACCATGCACACTAACCGTAACTGATTGGCATTACTTCTTATGCTGTCTGGCAGGCTTGGGCAATATTTTAATCCCCTTAGGATGGGCATAATAAGCCGTTACTGCAACGTGAGCTCAACTAAGCTCATAATCATAATTAAATTAAAGTTGTGAAAAGCGCCCGCAAGTAGGCAATAAATGCTGAATGTGGCATGGGAAAAGCTTTATGCCTTAGACTAAATGTAAAGGGAATACATTATAAAGGGAAGAATAATATGTCTAATTATCAACATTTATCATGCACTCAAGCAGAAATTTCACGTAACTGATTTCCATAATGATTGGTATTTGTTCTTGCAGAAAATGCGTCAATTCCAGAAGATCCTGGAGGATCTGAGCTCCCGCGTTGCCCTGGCCGAGCAGACAAAGACCTCCTGGCTGACACCCACTGCGGTGGGCGAGGCCAACGAGCAGATGCAACAGTTGCAGCGTCTGAGGGACAAGATGACGACGGCTAGTGCCCTCCTTGACGATTGCAACGAGCAGCAGTCCTTCTTCACCGCCAACCAGGTGCTGGTGCCCACTCCCTGCCTCTCCAAGCTGGAGGACTTGAACACGCGGTGAGTTAGGGAGCTCTGGGATTATGAAATCTTTTATTTTGCGGAATACTTATTCGATTGAATAAATTACAATAGCATGAAACTCCTGCAAATCGCGATGGACGAGCGCCAGAAGGTCCTGTGCCAGGCTGGAGCCCAGCAAACCCACGAGAACGGCGACGATGGACGCACCACATCCAACAGCGGCACCATCGGTCCACTGCCCAATCTCGGCCAGAGCGTAAAGCCGCCCTGGGAGAGGGCCACCACAGCCGCCAATGTGCCTTACTACATCGAGTGAGTATAAGAAATAAAACATATATGTATCATCTCTTAGGATCTGTAAAAATATTAATAGAATTCTTAGACGCAGAAGTATAATTCAAACTTTGCAATCATTTTCAAGAATCCAAAGTTATGTCAAATTGGGATCTGCAAAAATATTTTCAACTTTAATTAGAATTGTAAAATCACAGTTAAAATTCTAAAGACATTTCCAATTAAATACTTATAATATTTATTAAAAATGTAAAATCACAACCAAATTTCGAATTATGCTATCATTTTCAAAACTCTAAAGATATTTTCAATTAATTATTTAAGATATGCATCACAATGCAGTTTTAAAGTATGCTTTGATTTTAAAAATTCTGATGATATTTCGAATTATTTTCAAGAAAACGTATACATTGTAAAATCAAATTCTCTTCGTTATTTTTATTATCTTTATCTTTGAAACCGTTTAAAGGGTTAAGTTAAAGAAAAATTTGACTAAAAACGATTTAAAATTCTAGTAAATATTTAAACAAAATAATTTAAATAAAATTTCTTATTAACTACAGCCACGAACGCGAGACCACGCACTGGGACCATCCCGAGATGATCGAGCTGATGAAGGGCCTGGCAGACCTCAACGAGATTCGCTTCTCCGCCTACAGAACGGCCATGAAACTGCGATCGGTTCAAAAGCGACTGGGTAAGTTGGGCGACTAACTATTTATATTTCTTAAATTAACAATTCGATGTCCTTTTCCTAACAGCTCTCGACAGGATCAGCATGTCCACCGCCTGCGAGTCCTTCGATCGACACGGCCTGCGGGCCCAAAACGACAAGCTGATCGACATACCCGACATGACCACGGTGCTGCATTCGCTCTACGTGACAATCGATAAAATTGATTTGACGCTGATGCTGGACCTGGCCATCAACTGGATCCTGAATGTCTACGACTCCCAGCGCACCGGCCAGATCCGAGTGCTGAGTTTCAAGGTCGGGCTGGTGCTCCTCTGCAAGGGTCACTTGGAGGAGAAGTATCGCTATCTGTTCCGCCTGGTGGCAGACACTGACCGTCGGGCAGATCAGAGGCGACTGGGACTCCTGCTGCACGATTGCATACAGGTGAGAACGGAAAAATAATTTATTTATCACTTATTTCATGAATCATTAATGAATTCAAACGTAATATATATATAATCATTTGGGGTTAAAATGTTCTCTCCGTAGTAAAATGTAATTTTGAGATGGCTTTTAGACACAAGTGTCATTAATGAGATTATAATTTTAAAACATTTTATAATAAGTTTAAATTAGTATATAGCAATAATATTAATCCTATTATTGATTAGTGAAACTGCCTCTAATTGCTAATTTAAGCTAACGATCATTGAATTTGTTTTTACAATGGAGTAGTTTACATGTCACATATCATTTTGTTGCGTGATTCAAAATAAATCAATATTGTCATCTTCTTCAATTTTAGGTACCCCGCCAACTAGGTGAGGTGGCCGCCTTTGGTGGCTCCAACATCGAGCCCTCGGTTAGGTCCTGCCTGGAGCAGGCCGGCATCTCGCAGGAGGCCATCGACGGCAACCAGGACATCTCCATTGAGCTGCAGCACTTCCTCGGCTGGCTGCAGCACGAACCCCAGAGCCTCGTCTGGCTGCCCGTACTCCATCGCCTGGCGGCGGCGGAGGCGGCCAAGCACCAGGCCAAGTGCAACATCTGCAAGGAGTACCCGATCGTGGGCTTCCGCTACAGATGCCTCAAGTGCTTCAACTTCGACATGTGCCAAAAGTGTTTCTTCTTCGGCCGCAACGCCAAGAACCACAAGCTCACGCATCCCATGCACGAGTACTGCACCACTGTGAGTGAAATAGTTTCTTTTTCTTTAAAGTTATAGTCGCTAATGTTTACTTTATGGCATTTCGCAGACCACATCCACCGAGGACGTTCGTGACTTTACACGCGCCCTGAAGAACAAATTCAAGAGTCGCAAATACTTTAAGAAACATCCACGCGTGGGCTACCTGCCTGTACAGAGTGTTCTGGAAGGTGGGTTTCTAAATCTATAAATTACAATTACGTATTTTACTAATTTCCAAAAATCTAGGTGATGCTTTGGAGAGTCCTGCGCCCAGTCCGCAACACACGACCCACCAGCTGCAGAACGACATGCACTCTAGGCTGGAGATGTATGCTTCCAGACTCGCACAAGTGGAGTACGGCGGCACGGGATCGAACTCTACGCCAGATAGCGATGACGAGCACCAGCTGATCGCTCAGTATTGCCAGGCTCTGCCGGGAACCAGCAACGGAAGTGCGCCCAAGTCGCCTGTCCAGGTGATGGCCGCCATGGACGCGGAACAGCGGGAGGAGCTGGAGGCGATCATACGCGACCTCGAGGAGGAGAACGCCAACCTGCAGGCGGAGTACCAGCAACTGTGCACCAAGCAGCAGAGCGGCACGCCCGAGGACTCCAATGGCATGCAGCACTCCAGTTCCAGCATGACGGGTCTCTCAGGCCAAGGCGAGCAGGGACAGGTGAGAGTTTGGCTTCTTATTCAAAAACATTCTTGATTAAAACCCAATCAAATTCTAGGACATGATGGCGGAGGCGAAGCTGCTGCGCCAGCACAAAGGTCGCCTGGAGGCGCGTATGCAAATCCTGGAGGACCACAATCGGCAGCTAGAGGCCCAATTGCAGCGGCTGCGTCAACTCCTGGATGAACCCAATGGCGGGGGCAGTAGCGCCACCAGCAGCGGCCTGCCCAGCGCCCCCGGCTCCGCCTTGAACTCCAAGCCAAACACCCTACAAACCCGTTCGGTGACCGCCTCGCAGTTGAACACCGACTCGCCGGCCAAGATGAACCAGCAGAATGGCCACTACGAGCACAACTCAAGTGAGTGGGGAGGGCTTACCCATCGGGGTATTCGGTTAACGTGTTGACATACTTGTGCGGTGTGTTGCAGTTAGCATTGTTTGATCGGGAAATCGATTTAGCTGCAAGGGAGCTTGAATATTAACTGCAGTTTTGTGATTTATTTACTATATTGTAGTCGAAAAACATATAGTTTGAGTAGGAATTTCAAATTTGGTCAGGTCTCACATACTAATAATATTACTTAAATAAGTATACCAAAGTAGTTACATATTTAGCAATGTTGACGGATTTATATATATGCATATATATATTATAGAAAAAGCAATGACCATCATTGCTTAGTTATAAAATATAATACTTTTGTAACTAATGGACAGTTAAAAATCGGCTTAATGACTTTAGAGAAGGCAAAATGGACAGGGGTATACAAGGATAAGCAAAGTGCCAACTTAAGGATACTGTTTAGGAACTTCCCCCAATGTTTTGGGTTCAGACTAACAGAGAGTGACAGCCCCGCCCACTAGCATTAACGAAGGGGTCTCCTGCCAACTAACCTCTAATTGTGTGCTGTTCTTGTCTGTTCTGCTCTGCCCCAAAACCCGCAACCCGCCACCCGCTCGCTCACCCACTCTAATGTACACCCCCATCAATGAAAACCCTCCATGCCAAACTTCATCTCCATCGAAACTGCAACCGCAAACACACTCGCAGAGGGAATTATGCTGCCGGGGATGAGCAGCGAGATGCAGCAGCAGCACGCCCAGTTGGCCAGTTTGGCGGCGAAGCATCATCAGCACCAGCTCAGCGGAGCCCTGAACGCGTTGCATCAACAGCAGCAGCAGCAGCAACAGCAGCAGTTGCAGCAGCAACATCCGCAGCAGCAGAGGAACCTGATGACAGGCAACGGCGGACTGGACATATCCGGCGGATATCTGGGGGACGACGGCCGCCCACCACCGCCCCCTCACTCCAGCCTCATGCAGCAGCAGCATCAGCAGCACTTGAATGGTGCGGAAATGGATGGCAGTGACTGTCACCTTTTGTAGCCTGCTCAATTTTATGACCTCCTCTGTTGCGCTTGTGTTCAGTTTGTGTTTCGTTTGCGGTGCCCACTTTCGGGCGCTGGATTTTATTTTCGATTGCAAATCTCTTGTGTTGTTTGTGTTGATGTTGTTCCTCTGGTTTTATACCCCCAATAAATACTAATCTTGATTATTTCTCTTGCTCTGCTCTCGTTCCACTGCCCCAACCCGAACTGCAGATCTTGCCTAGATTGTGTTGGATTAAAGCGGTAATACAACAATTTGTGTTGTCACTTCACCATTTCAGCGAGTCGAAACAGAAAATGTGTGTCAGATTTCTAATCCGGATTTATCTCCGTTTCCCGCAGAGAACTCCAGTGGCCTGGTGACCGTCATTACCGAGCAGGAATTGGAGAGCATCAACGATGACCTGGACGAGACGTCGAGCAGCAACACCACGAACACAACGACGACGACGACCACGGCAACCACGGAGAAGACCTGCGTGGAACTGCAAAAATAACTCCTTCGATACTTAACTGCAAGGCATTAAACTATAAAACAAAAATAAACAGTATAAGAATCCAAAAGAATCAACTGCAAGTGAGGAAATCCAATTGGCTGGCCTGCAAAATATTCTAAATAATCATACCTAAACACCTAAAGATAGATCCATATAACTATTGTGGTACATATATTTATACATTATTGCATACGAAGAAGAATCGGATAGGGGAGAATTTCAAGAAGAGCTTGGACTAAGCTGAGAACACTTTTAGTAGTTATGAAAGATACAAATCTATATATATTATATACAATTATCGAAGCGTAAGTAAGTGAAACATATTGAAAGCTGGAAATAATGCAGAAATGATTTAAAGATTAGATAAGCTGTAACTCCCACACATACATACCTACGATATAATAAAACACCTATAACATAATTGAAACATAATCATAATTTGCTAGTACATGCAAAATTGTTATAACTCGCACCTTTTTCGAAAAAAAGAGATAAGAAAAAACCAATTTCAACGATACAAAAAATACTAGCTAAGGCGAAATAGTTTTTGGATTAGCTCTCATATCATTTTGAAGCTTATTCAATAAGCGTTTTAAATGTAAATGTCGAAACACGCAATCAATTTTAATTTGTATCCTTATTTATTCCGAGTTCTTGTGTATTATTTCTTAATATTATTTAATATTAATATCTGTGCTAACTGAAAGTGTGCTGCAATGTTTTAAATTAAAGAACTATTATTGAAAAACACTGACCTTATACTTTTATTTTGATTTTGGTTTGTAGACAACAAGATCTTCTTAAACCTAATCATATGCTGACGAATACGATCACTAAATGGACCACCTTTTTCTATCTACTTAATCGAATCGAATCTTATCAACTACCAGAACCATCAAACAAATTAGATAATCCACATCATTCCAATGAAACTAGTCAAATTACACTTGAATATAATTACGAATCAAATGATATTGAAAACTGCTTTAAAATACCTAAATACCACAAAGAACTAATCGAATCGATAAATTTAGATGTCTACAACTGATACCCAATATCGTAAAATACTCACATCAATATAAGCAAAAGATATAATCGAAAGAGAGTAAATTTTTAACCTAGATATGCCGCAGATTAATAAATATTTATAAATATTTAACAGACAGTGCTATATATTAAAATGAAACGTTTAGGTTTATTTCCCTTGAAACTTCCACCTTTAGTTAACGAAATTTAAAAAAGTTAGGAACGAAAATAAGGACAATATGGAAACACTTTTAGGAACTGTTATCATTTAAGATTCTCATCTATCGATTTGGTTTATCTTAACTAGGTTCACTTCTCACTAGAATTTCCGTGCACTTAGTAAATGACACAAAATGACGATAAATAGAGAATGAATTAAATAAAGAGATATAGCTATCAACTAAATGCAGTTAGCAAAATATTTAACCACTTCTGTGTAGTGAAATGTCCCAACTATGAGTATTTTTCTAACCATACCGTACCAAACCAAACCGAATCGAATCAAAGTGTGTAAAGGATGTCCTACCAATAACCAATCAAGTTTAATAAAAGAAAACCCTCCGTTTCAAGTTATAAACAAATGAACCAAAATCGAAACAAAAATGCTTAAATCAACTATCTAACCATTAGTGAAACATATCCCATTCAAAACCTTAATTATAAAATTTATATGCATAGGTCGAAACCATTTCTAGGAGTACGTAGGTCGAGGACGAATTTAAGAGCATCAGTTTTACTAACTGACATCTGAGTTGAGAATAGCCAAAGCTGCCATTTGTTTGTCCCCACTTTTATACTGACAACTGATATCAAGCAACGCAATTCAAGCATATCCCGAAATAGTCTTCATCATCCAGTGGTTGTCTACAATAGATTTATACCTTATGCGAAAAACCGATGGGAAATCGGACGGACAGTCCCGAGACGAAGCCAAACAATCAACGAAGAAATTATGAATTAAATATTATACACTTGTCAAGGAACATTGTGAGCTATATTAGCCGCTTATTTACCGTATGTACACCGTATATTAGTCTCTTATTCTAAGCAGAATTACTTAGCTAAATTGTGTCCAACTGTAAAGGCCTCTAGAGCACAGCACTTCGTATGGTATATCAGCCTAAAGCCGTTTAGTTTAAATATCGTACACATCAAATCAATCAGACGGATAAAGATAGACACAAAGCCCCGAGCTTGGCAACTAATCGTTTGTGTTGGAATAGAAGCTTCGAAATTAATTTAGTGGTAGCAGGCATGACTCAATTGTACCTATCTTTTGATACCGTTTATTACAAAACTAAGGACTATAATCGTATTTAAATTGTATACCTAATCGAGTGCAGCGAGACCAAGACGCACTCAGCATGATGATGAACTTTTGAAGTCGGATGAAGCATATATCGATATCGAACACATTTCAATCTGTTCTACGAATGGTAGCTCATAGAACTTATTATACATAATACATAAATAAATGACACATTATGCATTGAACTAAACTTATTTATAACATACGGTGACATACTCGAAACGTTTATATACAACACACATATATTTATACATAATCAGAATAATTATACATATGAGATATGCCACATACGATATCATATAACATATACATATATGAACCATTGCGAAAAGTTGATACAATAAATAAAACACACATCAATTGCGTTAAATTATTGTTCTTTTATTATTGTGAGTATCTTTTTCTGGCACCATTCAACTAGATATCAAAATATTTTCAGTATTTATGCCAATTTTTTAATATTTCCCCAAATATATCTTCAAAGATTTTCGTTTATCGGTTTATTTCTCTAGACTAACCATTCAACAACATATTCTTAAGACATGTACGTAGGCTAAGTGTATCTTAAAATCAATCTACATGTTGGATCGGTATCAAATCCCTCGAAGAACACAGCAAAAGAGATTGAGAGTACAGCGTTTGGCACAGATATAGCCGGAGATTCAGTTTTGGGTCAGTGTAAGCTGCGTGCGATAGGTGAAGTCAAATCAAATCAGATCAGATAGCGGAGAACATTGCTCCCTCAGTGATGGTAGTAGGCATGGGGGTCCACGGGAGCAGGAGCCGGATAGTGGGCATAGGGACTGTGGGCCAGGGCGGGATAGGCGGCATGGAAGTGGGCGGAGGGCAGGACAGGAGCAGCCACTGGCACAGGCACTGGTGCTGGAGCTGGAGCTGGAGCAGGTCCAGGATGCGGAGCACCCCGGTGAAGAGGACCCAGGGCCAGCGGATACGAGAGCAGGGGAGCCTTGGGCACCGGCGGAAGTGGAGGAGCCGGAGCCGGACCATAACCAAGATGAGCTGGCGCTGGAGCGGGTGCAGGTGCGATGACAGGGGCCAGGTGGGCAGGTGCCTTGTAGGCCAGTGGCTCCTTGCGAACCACCGCATTGAAACCGTGATGCGGATCAGCCGTGTAGTCAACGGTGCGCTTGGTTCCATCGGGATCCACCACCGAGTAGCTGCCCTTCACCACATCGCCGTGACGCGTCTCGTGCTGCGACTTTAGGTCACCGGTATACCCGTCCTGAATGTCATATCCAAAGGAGTATTTCGGCTCGGGGTCGTAGGGTTCGGGAGCTGCGGGCTTGGGTGCCACATAAGGTCCGGGCAGGGGGCCATTTGGCGGGCCATAGCCTCCATAATGGTGTAGAGGTCCAGGACCAGCGGGACCACCATAGTATGGTCCAGGTCCAATCACGCCCGCATAGGCGATGCCGAGCACGGCGCTCAGCAGGGAAATCTATAAAAAGTATACATTTTTAATAAGAATATCCAATTACAGTATTCGAGTAAGCAGAAGTGTTCTATAACTAATAATATTTTTGGAACAAGGTAAAGTGTTAACTTAAATCTTTATTCCTCATCTGGTGATTTTTAAACCAAGCAAATGTCTGTTTTTAAAAACGTATTATTTTGTAATCGCTTTAAAAACTTGACTGGAATTCAACAATTATAAATAATTTACTATTTTTAGGGGTCTGTTTTATCACACCAGAACTGTTTGGATTCATTTGAATTTAATGAAGTGAAATTTCTTTAAGTAAGCTTTATTAGTATTACACTAATAAGTTTCACTCTTTTCAAAAAATTTAATTTAAATGTAGGATATGCTAATGTAACATTATTCCATTCCAAATTACGTGTTTCTTAAAGCAGTCAATTGTCCGTGTCAATGCCGTTGCCTTTAGAAACTTATGTTCATAAATTGAATTTCTTTAATATTGATTTTTTTAACATTCTGTTTGATTTCAACAAATCGTTCAATTAAATTTGAATCGATCACCTCCTCAAATAAACTTTAACTTAATTCATAAAATTAAAAGTCCCGAAACGACTGGTTTTCTTCACACCTTCAGCATATCGATGTCCTTGCACGGGTATCCTTTCCACTCGCTCACAGTTGTCACAGGCTCAGCACACACCACTTAAAGAGTGGCCGGAGTAGCACTTTGAATTCGACGACGATCGCGCTAGGAGAAGTAACCAAAACTGCAAGCGTTGGCTGGGAGTTCTGGCCATTTATACTGCCAACCGGCGGCAAATGTCGCCTGCTTCACATGGCGCAGCCGCGGCAATAAACTAATTTCAGATCAAGAGAGACCCGGCCAGAGTCTTCGGTTTAGGCCAGCGATCAAGCACATGGTGCAGACGAGATGTTGTGGACCCACGGGGTCGGGGGTTGACTCTTGCCCACCTGGCGGCAAATCGTGTGCCTGGCTTCAACTTTGGCGCAGTTATCGTGTCGACTTAGAAAGGTTATTCTTCCGCTAAACCATTTAAAGGGACCCCAGATCCAAGCTTTGCCCTTTCACTTTTGCGGCGTTTACGATTCGCTTTTCGATCCCCATACCCACTTGGACACCGACTTTTTGGCAATTATGTGAGAATTTATTTGGCCGCACACAATTGAAATGTTAAATTAACATCGGCTGGATGTTAGGACCTGCTGCATTCGGATTCGAGTTCGGATTCGATCGCCGCGTAATTAGCTGAGAAGAACAAGCTGCACAAAGCGGCGGCGGTTCCATATGAAATGGCAGTTGCTGCGCATGCGCAAAAGGTCAGGCGGTCCACAATTGAATTAAGAGTGCCTGGAGCGGACCAGAAAGCCAGGGGCTCACCGTCGGAGGGGGCGAGAACGGGGGCAGCCAGCCGCCACAGCCGCCTAATAAAGCGAAAGGTCAACGCGCCGCTGTCGGCACATTAGTCTGGCCCACAGACTGGCCAAAAAAACACTCACGGTCTAAGCAAATAATGTCATTAATAATACCCTTCAAAGAGTGGCATGACGACTGTATAAGATTGGATTTGCAATATCCTTAAGGATAACATATGAATAAGTTAAGACTGATCTTAACTTGAAATGTCTATACCATGGTAAGGACTTATAATTATGGTTGCATAGCAAGGATTATTAAAAATTAACGACTGTCACTATTTATTTCATTTAGATAATTGTATATTTTTTTAATACTTGCAATTATAGTTGAATGGCAAGGATTATTAAACATTACAATTTTCTTACCCATTCTTTTTTAAATTACGTGATTGTATATTTTTTGCAATAATTGTATATTTCATATCAGAATTAAACGGGTTTTTAATTGATAAATTTTGCTGAGAATTTATTTTGACCCGCAATATTTGTATTAGTCCCACCAATATTCTTAAGAAATGTTTTAAACCAATTCCATTGTCCAAAAAATACCCTTTCAATTTCCAACTCCATCCAAGTGTCTGCGACAATTCCTCTGTTTACCGTTTTGTGTGCTTAATTTATGGCTGCAAATTTGTATCTGGCATCTGGAAAACCATTGACAGCTGCATGCATTGTTTTACCCTTGTTGTTACCATCGAGTCTGTTTATGCGACAACTAAGTATAACAAAGAATCAAAGTCGTGCCAACTGCAATTCCAGTCGATGTCATCCGTTTTAACTATTTTTAGCCAGAAGATCAAAGCAATTGATCAACTAGAATGTCAGGCTAATGCAACATAGTTCCATAGTTGAAGAACAAATAGGAAATCCAACCACTAATTGATAATCAAAAGAGAACAGAATATATTTAAGGTATTTTAATGACATATCTGAAATTGTTAAAAATAAAAACTTCGCGATAGATGTGACATCTCCTGGTCATATTTTCCCGGTTACAGGGCTCACAGCTGGCAATATATCTTGAATATTAAAGGCCCATCCAGCTGTTTTGCCTGGCGAAACATGTTGTTTAAAGCGGCTAAAGAGAAATTTATTGCTATTTCTACAGTAGTTTCATTAACGCTTCTGGTCAGTTCCCAAAGAGAGTTGGAAATAGCCAGTCGGTCCAAAAAATTCCAGTCACAAAAAATGGATTTTAGTGAGGTTCTGGATAAGTGTGGAAACTATGGGAGGTTTCAAGTGGTGATCCTTTTACTGTACGGCTATACAAATATTCTGGGGTCGCTGCACTACTTCTCGCAGACCCTCATCACCTTTACACCCGAGCATTGGTGAGTGATAATAATGACGTAAGGGTTTCCCTCTAAGGTGTACCTAATTTTTCCTATACAGGTGCTCCCATGTTGACCTCCAGGGTCTCAGTGTCAAGGAGCTTCGCTCTGTGTACTCAAACATTTCCGCCTCATCCTGCACTCCCCTTTTGGGCGTGGTCAATGGCATGGGCGTAGTGGCAGAGGGGCGTGAATGCAAGGATTGGATTTTCAAAAGAGAGAGTGGCTACGAAAGCATTACCACCGAGGTTCCTAATAAGAATATATTATTATAATGATTATTTAGTTATACCCCCTTTTTACTTACAGCTCAAATGGGTTTGTGACAAATCCCACCATCCAGCGGTGGGTCAGTCCTTCTTCTTTATGGGATCTGTGGTGGGCACCATTATCTTTGGTTATCTCTCGGATCAAATAGGTCGCCTGCCATCTCTGCTAATGGCCACCTTGTTTGGAGCTACGGGTGACTTTATTACCTCCTTTGTGTACACTCTGCCCTGGTTCGCCTTCTCCAGATTTATGTCGGGACTGTCCACTGATACCATGTACTACCTCATGTATATCTTGGGTAAGTTATTTAAATAAAATAAATTAATAAAAATATTTATTATTAATATTCCCAGTCTTCGAGTACCTGAGCCCCAAGAGCCGAACCTTTGGCCTCAACATCATTTTGGCCATTTTCTACTGTTTTGGACTGATGACCTCCCCCTGGGCCGCCATCTGGATAGGCAACTGGCGTCGCTACCTCTGGCTGGCATCTCTTCCAGCTCTGGGTGTCCTTATATATCCCTTCCTGATCTGCGAAAGTGCCCAGTGGCTGTTGACCAAGAAGAAGTACGATGAGGCGGTGGCCTGCCTAAAGAAGGTGGCCAAGTTCAATGGCCGCCATGTGGAGGAGACTATTTTCGACGAGTTCGTCAAATATTATCGCGAAAGAGCTCAACGAGAATACAAGCTAAATGGTCAGGAGGACACCTTCCTCGCCATGCTGAAAACACCTCGTTTGCGTCGATTTACTTTGACTTTGCTGCTCAAGTCGTAAGTTCTTCCCTTTAAATTAAGTAACCTCCGTGATACCTCTTTCCCTTTTAGAGTCATCATAACGCTCTCTTGTGATGTGATCAATCGCAATATGGAGGGCCTGGGCACCTCGCCCTTCAAGCTCTTTTCCTTTACCTCGATCGTCTATCTGCCCGCGGGAGTGGCCATCCTGCTTCTGCAGAACAAGATCGGCCGCAAGGGCATGGCCTGCTCCGCCCTCTTTGTGGGTGGACTCATCACCACGACGACGGGCTTCCTGATTGCCCACTTGGATCCCACGGAAAACGCCCTACTACTGGCTATCATGGTGGGTCTGGGCCGATTTGGAGCCACAGTCTCCTACGATGCGGAGATCCAATATGCGGCGGAGATCATTCCGACCAGTGTGAGGGGCCAGGCGGTCTCCAACATTCATGTGGTGGGTCTGGCCTCCAGCTCACTGGCCTTCTATGTGATCTACCTGGCCCACTACTACAAGCCCCTCCCCTCGATCTTTATCAGCTGCTTGATGTTTTTCGGTGCCGGACTCTGCCTGACTTTACCAGAAACTTTGAACAAGTAGGTTTATATTACTACATCTTGGTTTGTTATTTATGTCTCCTTTCTTACCAGAAAGCTACCCGAAACCTTGGCGGATGGGGAAAACTTTGCCCTAAACGAGAGCTTCCTATACTTTCCTTGCTTTCACAAAAAAGAAGAAAATACTAAGGATGAATGTGTGTAACTCGAAATGGAAGGGACTTATTTTATAGAAATCATTGTACATGGCACATTGTCATCTGATAAAATATCCTGCCCGAAGACTGATTAAATATATTTTCGAAAGATTAATATAATATCATTCAAACTCAAGGGTAATCTGCACAATCAAAAGAATGAGTTTTGACCCTATTCAAAAAATATACGGTTTTTTAAACTGAATACTAACTAGAACAGTACCGTCACAACAAAGGTCTATAATTTGCAAACGATAATTTTACCTTACACACTGACATCCAACAAAATTATACAAAAGACCACTGATTACAGATGTCAATGCCAAATAACACGCTTTTTAAATAATCACTACAACAACAACAAAATCTGAAAGCGGACAAACTAAAGCTTATAAAAGAAAGATATTATTTTTTCTATATTTTCTAAGATGTTTTTTTTGCTTAGTCACATAGATAAATGCATTGCAGCCAATTCGAAATAACCATTTTGTAAAGATATAATACACTAAAGGCCTATCTGCTTACAATTTAAACAGGTATGCCTGATTTTACGTCACAAATTAAATCGTTGCTGTAATAACTGTAAATAAACTGCATTGCATGTTTGCAATCACCGAACCCAAAAATCTATATTTATCTCCTCATCATAGTAGTCAGCAATAACAAAGGCCTAAAATTTTGAGCACTCCATCGTCGAAATTATTTGTTCCCAGTAGAATAAGGAGTATGCCTTGCAAATAGAAATAAACTATATATCCTATATAGGCATAATGGGCAAGGGAAAAGTGATGAAGCAAATTAAAATTCTATCAGTCTATTACCACCTAAAATCATTAATTCGCAAGTTTGTTTGCAATAACATCTGTAATGAGTATCCCGCGATTGATACAATCTCATATGGCATTCTTTCGTGTATTTGGCAATTTCATTTTCACAAAAATACGACTGCCGGCAAGTCGAAAGCCCCATATCAAACTTTACTTTCGTTCCGTGCGGTTGACATCGCAATTTCGCCGGAGACGCGCAATTCCCGGTCAGTGGCTATATAGTACTTATACAGAGTTCAACTGCGGCAGGTTGTTTCGGATGCAGCCGAAAGTCTGTTCCTTATCGCAAATTTTACGATGTGTTCTAACACGCATCTGCTAGCCGTCTAACCTATTCCAAGTCCTAAGAACGCGAATAAGTGTAATAAAATATAAAGACGGCAAAACTTGTTAGACTTTACTATCATTTTTTAATTATGTGTAGTTACCTTTAAAAATTATTGTGATGTGGGAATATAAAATTATATCTGAAACAAAAAGTGCTCATGGTTTTGTTAAGAAATGCATAGCTTAAATAATATATATCACAAAAAACATAAATAAAATCGTGCTATATTTATAAAGTGCAATAAACTTGTAGGCCTTGGATTTCGGATTTTCGCAATGTTTAACATACGTGTATTAACATAAGAATTATACATTATTTTATCAATATAATTCTTAAATTTTAAACTGAAACTGAATATTCAAGTAATGTTACTGAATACATTTCAAATTTCAGTTAAGGGGCTACTTCAACAGCTGCGACTTAACGACCTACAGCTAGTTTTCGTTGTTTTGTAGTAATTCAAACGACATCTGACGAGAGACCCCAGCTGTCAAACATAATCTACACGAATTATTTCTGATTTCGTTCTGGCAAGAATCGCCGAGCGCACTAATTGGTTTTGGAAATTAAGAGAAATTCAACGCAGGCAATTAAGCGGATCGCAGATGCCGTGGCGAAGATGAGTCGGAGTCTTGAGTCTTGTCGTCGTGGCCAGGCTCATCTCGATTCCGATTCCGATTCCGATTCGGATTCCGATTCCCGGGTAGAAACGTGAGTGGATGCAAGTGGTGCGAGTGCGCAAGAACACAATGCTGGAGGTGGACAAGATTCTGGAGAAGTGCGGCGACTTCAGCCGGCTTCAGCTGATAATGCTGCTGCTCTTCTGTGTGATCAACGTGCTGTCGGCCCTGCACTACTACTCCCAGACGATCATCAGCTTCGTTCCAAAATACTGGTAAGTATAATATGCAAGTTCGCTGTCCATCGCGTCGTATACTTAACGCACTGCTCATACGCCCAGGTGTGCAGACGGTTTGCCCGCCAACTTCGAACCGCCGGATGAGTCAAGCTGCCTGCCCCTGGACAGGAATATTAGCAGTTCGAATACCTGCTTTAGTTATGACTACGAGCTCTACATGGGCTACCAGAGCTTTCCCAGCGAGATGGACTGGGTGTGCGCCGATGCCTGGAAGCTCACCCTCGGCCAGTCCATGTTCTTTGTGGGCTCTGTGGTGGGCTCCATGGTGCTGGGCTACCTGGCGGACGTGGTCGGCCGTCTTCCCATCCTGATCGTGGCCAATTTGATAGCCATGAGTGGGAATCTACTGACCATCTGGAGCACCAATGTCACGCTCTTCTGCATTTTCCGCATGATATCGGGCATTGCCACGGATAGCAACTTTGTGATGATGTATATTCTGGGTGAGTTGGAAACACATTATGAGCTGTTACTACACTAAGTAATATCTAAGCACCTCTGATATAAAGTAACTTTGTTAAAGACCCTTATTTATAAATCATCTTCGAAAGTTAAAATCAATGCACAGTCAAATCCCTTTGGATGAGACTAGTTTTAGATACATGTCTGGGTTTTAATTTTTCCTTTTAGTAATGGAGTACATGCGTCCCTCGGTTCGAACCCTTGGCCTGAGCATCTGCATAGGATTGTTCTACTGTCTAGGCTCCATGGCGGCACCCTGGATCGCCGTGCTCATGCGCAGCTGGCGGGGATTCCTGCTGGCCACCTCCTTGCCCCTGCTGGTGGTGCCACTCTTCTACTTTATAGTCCCCGAAAGCATTCAGTGGCTGATTTCGAAGCAGAAGTATGAGAAGGCAGTGGTCTGCCTGAAGCGGGTGGCCAAGATAAATGGGCGGCGGGTGGAGGAGAGTGCCTTCGAGGAGTTCATCGAGGAGTGCAAGTTCAGCCAGCAAAACCAGAAGGCCTCGCCCCATCTGTTTGACCTGTTCAAGACGCCCCGCCTGCGCCGCAACACGCTCATCCTCTTCTTCAAGTCGTGAGTTTTGATGGGTTTTTTGATTTCAGGTGAATTCTACTAATTTCGAACACCCACAACACGCGCAGCATGGTCATCACCCTGTGCTACGATGCCGTATCGCGAAACGTTCAGGGCCTTGGCATTTCGCCATTTGTGATGTTCTCGCTGAGCGCCACCGCGATTCTGCCGGCCTGCCTGCTGATCATCGCCCTGCAAGATCGCATCGGTCGCAAGGCGATGGCCTCCGCCTCCCTGCTGCTGAGTGGCATTTTCATCTCGGTCACCGGGGGCATCATCTTCGCCGCCGCAGCATCGGATAAGAGTGAGTTCAGCCCGATCAGCTGGGGGGTATATTGTGCAGAGTTGAGTAATGGGAATTTAATAGTTGCTTTTAACTGGAGATTTATGTCCTATCGAAAAATGAACTGATATATCAGTAGAAAATAGTAAACTTCTTAAAAATAGTTTTTAACAATGATAATTCTTGGACAAAATCGTCAATATATAATACCTGGATTTTAAGCGGAGATTAAAGTGTTATCAAAGAATGAACGGATATATCAGCACAGTAAAAATGCTTTAAATAATTTTAAGCCAACTTTATTAAGGGAGCAAGTAACGTCAATACTTAAAATAGCTCCATACACAGCAAATATTTTTGGTCTATCCATCTTATTAACATCCAGATAATTTCAATCACTGCTCCGACCTTAATTTTATCATTTGAATTGCTATGTAATTGGTATTTTCAAAACTTAAAAATCTGGGATTTTTATTTAAACATTCTATTATTTATTTACTGTTATAAAATATATCCTATTTTAATCACCATCTCAGTGATATTAATGCATTACCAACAAATTTATTACAATTTTGAAATTATTTTCCCTTATTAATTTGCCTTACCAAATAAAAGAACTAGTTTATATGACAGTGTTAAATAAAAATAAAATCAAGTGAGCATTTTGATCTTAAACTTTTTAATATAAAAACGATTTACTTTCATAATTATTATTTTATGAATTTAAAAAAGAAACATATTATCCTTTATTAAGTCAAATATATTTTTTCTCACGTACAGCCACCACCCTGCTGGTAAGCCTCTCCGTGGTGGGTCGTTTTGGAGTAACAGTGGCCTACAACTCGGGAGCCCAGTATGCCACCGAGCTGATCCCCACCTGCGTTCGGGGTCAGGGAGTGGCTGCAGTCCATGTGGCCGGCTACGCCTTCACCTTCTTCAGTGCCTACATCCTGTATACGAGGAGCATCTTCTCGCCGCTCCCCGAGATTATCCTGGGCGTGCTGTCCTTGCTGGGGGCTTGTCTCTGCCTCCTGCTGCCGGAAACCCTTCATCGCACTTTGCCCACTTCCCTGGAGGATGGGGAGAATTTCGGGAAGAGCGATCGCTGGTACACCTTCAGCTTCCTGGAGAAACGCACCCAATCAGCAGCCACTCTGGACACCCAAAACGTCAAGATGTACTCGCAATCGACGGAATCGGCCGTCTACTTTTAGTAAATACTAAAAATATACTTTTAGGCAGCGGAAGTCGGTTGGGTTTTATCACTGCAGTTGTAGTTTTCTGTAGAGCCCACCAAATTGTTAGTGTATATAAAATGAGAAACGGTGTCCAAGACATAAAATACAGTTGTAGAATAAGTTTACCAAATGTGTACAATAGAAAAGTGAGAAAGCAATAAATTGATATTTTAATATTGGTTATACAGCTGTCGTTTGGCATGGATAAAGATTTGGAAACGTTACACTAAATAATGTTTTTATAGATTAAAATGTATGTGGTTAACAAGCATTCTGCTTAAAATTGAACGTTGAAAACTTGTAGATCGTAATAGACAAAATTCTACTTAAATGTCCCAAACTGTAAGTCTGTGCACAACCTAAACAACAAAGCCGCAAAAAACTTTTTACACCTTCAAGGAGTTATACAAAAAACCTTTATTTACTGACACGTCAAGAGAGAAGTCGGAACGTAACAGTTTAAATCAGTTTCCAGTGATATCTATATTTGGGGCTCGAAATACAAACAAGAAAGTGTACTTTGATTAAATCTCTTGTAGTAATCATCTTGACGTTTAGATATGGGAAAAAAGTTATAGAATTTGTACTGCTGCTTAACTAGACTTAAAGTTAATGTGGTTTATTTTGAAATTTCAAAACCCATATGAAAACCCATTCATTATTTCGTCGCAGGGTAAACACTAATAGTAAAAAGACACTTTGCTCAGAAACTTTTTTGGCTTTGCCCATTAAAAAAACACAGTTTCGGTAGGTAAATAATCAAATGTCTTCCTTTATTTTGTTTTTAGGAGAAAGATTTAAGAGTTCTGACAACTCATTGGAAGAAAATAAGAGTACATTTCATAGAGTAAGAAAATGAAGTGGGTTTCTTCTCTTTCATCACTGAGAAAACAGAAAACCGTTTCACCAGCTATGTACGAACTATGAAAAATATATACGCTGAAAATAAGAACAATTACAAATTAAGTTCAAACATACTATTTTTTGTTATTTTTCAAAACATGAGCAATAATCGAAATTCTTGTTGAAATTAAATATCAAACTGTAAATCAGTATGAAACGGACGCGCCATTGTTTATTTGAATTTAATTCCCTGTTTATATTTGCAAGAAACTTTAAGTATATTGGAATGGTAAAACTGCCATATAGATAGGACGGAGCGGGCGTCACATTGATAAAAATCCCATGGGATTCGGTAAAACTCTCACCCCACAGAACAGAAGCCCCGTTCGAGATAAACTAGGAGCAGATCGGTGTTTGCAGTGTATAAGCGCACTATATCCAGCCCCAAAGTCGGATATATAACAGATGCCCAAGCCCTTCATCGACATCAGTCGCTGACTCGCGATCGCATCAGTTTCGTGTGCCAAAATGGATCTCCAGAGTACCCTGGAGAAATGTGGCAACTTCGGTCCGTACCAAATCACGTTGCTCGTACTCTATGGATACTCGAATATTTTGTCATCGCTGCACTATTTCTCGCAATCCATCATTAGTTTTACGCCGTCGCACAGGTGAGCTGGAAATTCACATCCACACTGATAAGGAATGATGAAACTCGACCCAACAAAAAATAAACTTAAAGCTTTTTAAACTTATGCATTTAAATAATTTGAAATAAACTTTATGTAAACTTAATTAAACATTATAAAACCAATGGTAAAAGTTCAAGTTAAATTCCAAAAACAAACCAATCAATTATGATTTTAAATCGTTATACAAAATAAAGTAATATTTTTATCAGATTACATCTGCTCTTTTTATACGTTACGACTTTGACTTAAATTGTATAAATGGCTTAAAAATCGGTATTTCATTTTAAAATGATCAACACATTTTTCGGACTTAAAATTAAAAGAGAATTTTATAAAAATATGTTCTTACCCAAAATTAAATTATTTTAGGTGCTCTCCACCAAAAGAGTATTTTCCGCAGAATTCCACGTATTCCACTTCCCTGCTGACCTGCAGTGTTATTCAATACGATGAAGATCTTTCATCTCTTCGGGACTACAAATGTACCTCGTGGGACTTCGAAAGGGAAAGTAACTACGAGAGCGTTACCACAGAGGTATATTTCAGCCCAAAAGTAGAAAAAGCTCTTAGTCACCTAACACTGATGTCCGAAATAATGAATATAGCTCGAATGGGTTTGCGACGACGCCTACAAACTGGCAGTGGGTCAGTCGTTCTTCTTCATCGGATCTGCCCTGGGTACTATATTCTTCGGATATTTGGCTGATCGCATTGGAAGACTGCCTGCCTGCGTCTTGTCCACTTTGACAGGAGCCTCTGGAGATTTCTTCACCTCTTTTGTAGGAAGTCTGCCCTGGTTCTGCTTCACCCGCTTCATTTCCGGTCTTTCTATGGACACTCAGTATGTCCTTATGTACATTTTGGGTATGTAAGCTCTACTTTAACATAATTTAGTCAAGTTAAATTACAATCCCTGCAGTTTTCGAGTACCTGAGCCCCCAACACCGCACCTTCGGGCTAAACATAGTCTTGGGAATCTTCTATTGCATTGGTCTAGTGATTTCCCCCTGGATGGCTATTTGGTTGGGAAACTGGCGGAGGTATCTATGGGCAGCATCTCTTCCAGCCCTCGGTACGCTGCTTTTTCCTGTGTTTCTTCATGAAAGCGCCGAGTGGCTGTTAACCAAGGGAAAGTTCGATAAGGCAGTTAGTAACCTTAAAAGCGTCGCCAAGTTCAATGGACGCCAAGTGGACGACTCTGTTTTCGATGAGTTTATCAAACACTATCGCGAGAAACTACAAAATTCGCAGAATAAATCTTCGGATACATTTATGGGCATGTTGAGGACACCAAGACTGCGAAAGTTCACAGTAGTTCTATTGATTAAATCGTGAGTATGGTTAAGACAAATATATTTGTCATTTCTAACTCCCATTACATCTTCTCAGAATGATCGTTGCAATGGCTTTTGACATCCTAAGTCGTAACGTGGAAGGCGTGGGAATATCGCCCTTTAAGCTCTTCTCCTACTCAGGACTCTGCTACCTGCCCGCCGGTCTCACCATAATCCTGTTCCAAAACAAAATCGGTCGAAAGGGCATGGCCTGCGCCTCGCTTTTTGTGGGTGCTATTATTACGGCGGTCACTGGTTACTTGGTAGCCACCCTCGATCCAGCGAACTACTCCGTTCTCTTGGGATTCATGGTGGGCCTGGGAAGATACGGAGGAGTGGTGGCCTACGATTCGGAGACCCAGTACGCTGCGGAGATTATTCCAACCAGTGTGCGAGGTCGAGGAGTAGCCAACATTCATGTGGTGGGCAACGGCTTTGCCTTCTTCAGCTCCTACGTGATCTACTTGGGAACGTTCTACAGGCCGTTGCCGTCTCTTCTAATCAGCTTCGTTCTCCTGATCGGCAGTTGTTTATGCCTGACTCTTCCAGAAACACTGAACAAGTGAGATTTTTATACATAAAACCTTTTTCATGAATATATATTAAGTTTATCCTGCAGAGATCTCCCGCAAACTCTGGAGGAGGGCGAGGTATTTGCCCAGGGCGAGAAATGGTATTTCTTTCCCTGCATTTCACGCAGACAGCAAACAAATAAATCTTCATCTCAGTCGGAGTCAGCCAGCAATATTACAAAGATGTTATAATAAATGTATAAATGCATAAGATGTATAGTATAATAAAACAATAAGCTTTTCATACGAAAGTATACAAATAATATCAAAACATGTTTACTGGTCTCTTAGTTTTATGGGTAGCAGTAGAAAGGCGCTGCTAAGCCATGAATTACTGGTTATATGGATTCAGACCCTAATAAAAATAAGCGTACCCGATTTCATCATATCACATCTATTAGTTACTAGTCCTTAATTAGGAGTATCCTTACTTTAGTTGGCTACATCAAAAGAATTATATATATAATTCTTTAGATCGCGCTTATAGAACGGAAACAAAGAATTATAAATAACAAATACCATTCATTTGTTCCATAGCAAAAAGTTGTGGGGAAGTTTCTTTTTACCATGGATTTATTGTAAAATAAGTAAGTTAAAATATTTATTTTTTGAGTGTGGGTGAATTTTATATTCTCTTATATAATAAAATTATGATTTTTGCTTACTCAAACCCTGTTTTTTTCTTTTTAGCGTTAGAAAAAGAAGTTAGTTTGTTTTTAAATTATGTTTATCCAAAAATTGTAAGTTCTTGTTGAGAGTCTCGTGTGAAAAAAATGTGTAAAATCAGCGAGACGTTGTTTGTAAAGATTTACTTGTTTCTATTTGCCAGACAGCAACAGTTAACTGGGCCGTAAAACTGCCTAAAAGATAAATCAGGGCAAACTTATGCTGTGCGGACGTCACATTAAAAAGCACCCCATGGGTCCCAAGCGATACTGTCCGTAAGACCGGCTTTACCTTTATTTTCCTCAGCGCCTGAAGAATGCCTTCAAAGCCCATACAAGTGATCTACAAAAGAAGTGCTAAGAACAGTTGAAATCAACTCACATTCCCATGTATATTTAAAATTCGGAATACAAACACAAAAGTTTTTGGTTAAAAAAAACGACTTTTCTGTAATGCAACTTATTTAGAATATCAAAACAGGTTTATTTTCGTAAATGAAATCAATTATCACCTGTTCTTACTTAAGGTGTTTAACTAAACCCAAAATAAATGTGGTTACTTGGTAAGTTTCAAAACCCAAATGGGAATCGAAAAAACCACACTACATCTCGCCCACCATTTTTCTGCAGAAAGATCCCTATAGTCGAGTGGCTCGACTAGCAGATACCCAGTTACTCCGCTAAAGCGTGTGCAAGCAAGATGGAGATATGCAAGTAGCAAAGCGCCTTTTTCCGAAACTTCGGAGTGTCACCTAGAGGTGATTACATTATATGGTTATAACTTCTTTATGAAAGGTCCGAGTGGAGCACTTAAAATTTTTATTTTATCGTTAAAACTATAGGCGCAACAGCTTTGAGCGGCTTGTGGGCTTTACTCTTGGCCTTCGCTGAAAAAACTTACGCTGCGCAGAAATCTCAAGAACCTGCATGCTTATTCCAACTTTGTAAGTTTTTATAGTTTTCGAGCGACTCGGCAAGTGACCCTGATCAAGAATGTTTATACTTCATAGGGTCGAAAACGCTTCATTCTACATGTTACATACGTCCCAACGAATCTGGTATACCCTTTTACTCTACGACTCAAACACTTTTTTGGATTTGCTCTTTTCAAAAAAAGGTTTAGTGAGTGAGTAATAAAATGCATCTATTTGTTTTGTTATTAGGTTTTAGATTTCAGAGTTCTGACAAAACAATGCACAAGTAAAACCAATTATAAGAAAAAAGGAGTGCATATTAGAGAGTAAGAGTGTTCTAGATTTATTTTGTTTTGTCAGTGAGCAAACAGAAAACTGATGCTCTGATGCTCATAACGCTAAAGCCTGTCTGGCGCCCACATTTTTAAAGATTCAGTGCAGGTATAAATTAATTTTATTGATCAACCCCCTTTACAAATGCAGAAAATGGTACAAAGTCTTAGCCGACTTTGGCATGGTCAGTAGTACCGCTACCGTCCGCTAGATGGCGTGGCGCTGGCATCGGTGGTGTGTGCCGCTTATCGGAACGCACTGGATTTTGCTTTGTTTTATAGTCGAGTGACTTGACTATAACGTTTCATCTTGTTTTTGTTTTTCAAAACATAAAGGCTACAATAACATAAACTCTAATTGAATGAATCAAACTGTAAATCAGTGTAATACCAACCAGACATTGTTTATTTGGATTTACCTTACCTTAAGTGTATTGAAATTGTATATAGGTGCCATACAGATAAGACAGCGCTTTATTATGCTTTTGCGGGCGACACATTAATAAAGAACCTATGGGATTTGGAAAAGCTCTCTGTACCCCACAGAACAGAAGCCAGACGTCGGGAATTGTTCAAACGCTTTCCTTATATCTAATGCCCCCCGTGTGAGATAAACTGGCTGCAGATCTTCGGTGTTTGCAGTGTATTAGCGCATTATAGCAAGCACCCAGAAACGGCTAAATACCAGGTGCTCGGACCCCTTCGTCGACATCAGTCGCTGACTCGCGATCGCAGCGCTTTCGAGTGGCGAAATGGATCTCCAAAGTGCCCTGGAAAAATGCGGCAACTTTGGCCCGTATCAAATCCTTCTGCTGGGCCTGTTCGGATACACAAATATTGTGTCCTCGCTGCACTATTTTTCGCAGACCATCATTAGCTTCACGCCATCGTACAGGTAAGCGATTATCCACAATAATAAGAAATGATGAAATTCGAATCCACAAAATATTTGTATACAAAAGTGAACCAACCAATTTAATTTTAAATTACATGAATAAGAATACAAATCAATGAAAAATTAAAATACGTTCCCAAGGAAAACCATTAAAAATGATTTTGAAATTTAAAACATATTACGCGATTTAAGTTACGCATGATGTTATACAATGCAAAGTCTGAACATTTAATAAAGAGTAAGATATTAATGTAAAGATTAATATACAAAATAAAGAAATGATCAACAATTTTTTTATATAAGAATGTAAAAGCATTTTGGTTCCACACTTTAATTTTTTTTTTACAAATTACTAATCATAAATGTTAATATTTCAGTTGCTCTCTGCCAAAAGAGGACTTTTCCCGGAATTCCACATACTCCACTTCCTTGCTGACCTGCAGTATTATTCAATACGATGAAGATCTTTCATCTTTTCGGGACTACAAGTGCTCCTCGTGGGACTTCGAAAGGGAAAGTAACTACGAAAGTGTTACCACAGAGGTATGTTTCAGCCCAAAAGTATAAAACGCATTAAGTAACCTAACACTGACATCCGAAACATTGAACACAGCTCGAATGGGTCTGCGACGACGCCTACAAACTGGCAGTGGGTCAGTCCTTCTTCTTCATTGGATCCGCCCTGGGCAGTATATTCTTCGGATACTTGGCAGATCGCATAGGACGACTGCCTGCCTGCGTTTTGTCCACTTTGACAGGAGCCTCTGGTGATTTCTTTACCTCCTTCGTAGGAAGTCTTCCTTGGTTCTCCGTCACCCGCTTTATATCCGGTCTTTCAATGGACACCCAATATGTTCTCATGTACATTTTGGGTATGTAAGCTCAACTTGAATTTTAATTCAGAATGTTAAAAGTACAATGCTTGCAGTTTTTGAGTACCTGAGCCCAAAACACCGCACCTTTGGGCTCAACTTTATCTTGGGAATCTTCTATTGCATTGGTCTGGTGATTTCCCCCTGGATGGCTATTTGGTTGGGAAACTGGCGGAGTTACCTATGGGCAGCCTCTCTGCCTGCCCTCGGAATGCTGCTCTTCCCTGTATTTCTCCACGAAAGCGCCGAATGGCTGTTGACGAAAGGAAAGTTCGATAAAGCGGTTAGTAACCTAAAGAGCGTTGCCAAGTTCAATGGACGCCAAGTGGACGACTCTGTTTACGATGAGTTCATAAAATACTATCGCGAAAAGCAAAATAATGCGCAGAAGAAAACTTCGGATACCTTTGCGGGCATGCTAAGAACGCCAAGACTTAGAAAGTTCACCATTATCCTGTTGATCAAATCGTAAGTTTAGTGATAAGCACAATATTTATGTTCTTTCTAACTTCCATCACATCTTTTAAGAATGATCGTTACCATAACTTTTGACATCCTAAGTCGTAACGTGGAAGGCGTGGGCATATCGCCCTTCCATCTCTTTTCCTACTCGGGATTCTGCTACGTGCCCGCAGGCCTCGCAATAATCCTGTTCCAAAACAAAATCGGAAGAAAGGGCATGGCCTGTGCTTCGCTTTTTGTAGGTGCCATAATCACGGCAGCCACTGGTTACTTGGTGGCCACCCTTGATCCAGCGGAATACTCCATTCTCCTAGGGTTCATGGTGAGCCTGGGAAGATTTGGAGCGGTGGTCGCCTACGATGCGGAGGCCCAGTACGCGGCGGAGATTATTCCAACCAGTGTGCGAGGTCGAGGGGTGGCCAACATCCATGTGGTGGGCAACGCCTTCGCTTTCTTCAGCTCCTATGTGATCTACTTGGGAACTTTCTACAGGCCGTTGCCGTCTCTTTTAATCAGCTTCGTTCTCCTGATCGGCAGTTGTTTGTGCCTTACACTTCCCGAGACATTGCACAAGTGAGTTTCGGTCCCATAATACATTTACCATAAGTATACATTTAATTTATCCTGCAGACAACTCCCACAAACTCTTGAGGAGGGCGAGGTATTTGCCAAGGGCGAGAAATGGTATTTCTTTCCCTGCTTTTCACGCAGACAGCAAACAAACAAGTCTGCATCTCAGTTGGAGATGGAGTCAGCCAGCAATATTACAAAGTAGTTATAATAAATGTATTAGATGAATAGTACAATAAAACAATAAGCTTTTCATACAAAAGTATACAAATAATATCAAAACATGTTTACTGGTCTCTTAGTTTTTATGGGTAGCAGTAGAAAGGCGCTGCTAAGATTTTGGTAACTAATAAACGTACCCGATTTCATCACATTCCGATCGCATTTCCACATCTCAGATCTGTTTAATCCTCGACCCAGACATCTATTAATTACCAGGCTTTAGCTTGGCTTGTTTAGACTTTAGATGCACGCGCCTAGACAATCATTTCTGTATATCACGGTCATGGTTCCGGAAACAATGAACTTTAAATTACAAATAATATCTCCCCCAGTCTATGGAAAATAGGAAACTTTTCCTTTACCATCTATTTTGTTGGTGTGTGTGAAACCAGAAGTCTCATTATCTTTTATAACATGATGATTTTTGTTTACTCCATCTCTGGTTAGTTTTACGTATTTCATAAAAGGAGGTATTGAGATTGCATGTTATGATTTCGGACACTAATAAACGTACACGATTTCATCACATTCCGATCGCATTTCCATATCGCAGATCTGTTTAATCCTAGACCCAGACATCTTTTAATTACTAGGCTTAAGCTTGGCTTATTTAGACTTTACATGCACGCGCCTAGACAATAATTTCTGTATATCACGGTCATGGTTCCGGAAACAGTTAACTATAAATTACAAATAAGATCCCCCTTAGTCAATGGAAAATAGGAATCTTTTCCTTTACTATCTACTTTGTGGGTGTACGTGAAATATCACGTCTTATATTCTTTTATAATATGATGATTTTTGTTTACTTCATCTTTGGTTTTTACGTTTTTCATAAAAGGATGTGCAATCTCATTTTATTCAATAAGCGCCTTAGTTTGTACTTAAATTATGTTTATTCAAAATTTTAAATTCTGATTGGAAGTCTCGCGTGAAGACCATGTGCGAATCTAGCGAGACGTTGTTTGTACAGATTGACTTGTTTCTATTTGCCGTACAGCAACAGTTTACCGGCCGTAAAACTGACTTAGTGATAAGTCAGGGCAAACTTATGCTGTGCGGGCGTCACAGTAATAATCACCATATGGGTCCAAAAACTCTACATACGCCAAACAGAAGCCAGACGTCGGAAATGGTTAAAAAGCTTTCTTTCTTCCTCATCATGCCCCGGTGTGAGATAAACTAGCAAATATTCGTTGTTTGCATAGTATTAGCATTATATAGCCACCGTCCGAACACAGTATATACCAGCTGCTCCACCTCTTCTCTGGCATCAGTCGCTTGTTTGCGATCAGAGCAGGCTCTTGCGGCGAAATGGATCTGCAGCGAGTCCTCGAGAAGTGTGGAAACTTTGGTCCCTACCAGATCCTGTTGCTGGGGCTCTATGGGTACACAAATATAGTGTCCTCACTCCACTACTTTTCACAGACGCTGATTAGTTTCACGCCTTCGCACAGGTGAGCGGAAATCTTCCATCCACTCAAAAAATAGTTGAAAACATTTAACAAGATATATCAACAAATATGAATAGTTTAAATAATAAAAAAAAAGGAATTAACAATGAAAAATCCAATTTCGAAAGAAAATTATTAGTACTATTAGGAAAGTATAACCAAATTTAAGGATAACTAAATTCAAATCTAAAATAATCAGTTTTGAATTTTAAAATTAACAAAAATAGTTTCTTACATGTTTGCCATAACTATTATGGTTTGATTACAATTTCAGCTGCTCTCCACCAAAAGACTTCATCCCAGGAAATAAAACTTCCTTGCTGGCCTGCAGTATTATTCAATACGATGAAGATTTGTCCCCTTCTCGGGACTACAAGTGCTCCTCGTGGGACTTCGAAAGGGAAAGTAACTACGAAAGTGTTACCACAGAGGTATGTTTCAGCCCAAAAGTAGAAAACGCATTTAGTAACCTAACACTGACATCCGAAATATTGAACACAGCTCGAATGGGTCTGCGATGACGCCTACAAACTGGCAGTGGGTCAGTCCTTCTTCTTCATTGGATCCGCCCTGGGCAGTATATTCTTCGGATACTTGGCAGATCGCATAGGACGACTGCCTGCCTGCGTTTTGTCCACTTTGACAGGAGCCTCTGGTGATTTCTTCACCTCCTTCGTAGGAAGTCTTCCTTGGTTCTCCTTTACCCGCTTCATATCCGGTCTCTCTATGGACACTCAGTATGTCCTTATGTACATTTTGGGTATGTTACCTTATGCAGCATATATTCTCCAGTATATATAATCCCTAAACTTTGCAGTTTTCGAGTACTTGAGCCCACAGCACCGCACTTTTGGGCTAAACATCATTTTGGGTGTTTTCTACTCCATTGGCCTGATGATCTCGCCCTGGATGGCCATTTGGTTGGGCAACTGGCGGAGTTACCTATGGGCAGCCTCTCTGCCTGCCCTCGGAATGCTGCTTTTCCCTGTTTTCCTCCATGAAAGTGTGGAGTGGCTGTTGACCAAGGGAAAGTTCGACAAGGCAGTTAATAATCTAAAAAGCGTAGCAATGTTCAATGGACGCCAAGTGGACGACTCTGTTTTCGATGAGTTCATTAAACACTATCGCGAGAAAATGAACAGTGCCACAAAAAAATCCTCAGACACCTTTATGGGCATGCTGAGGACTCCAAGACTGAGGAAGTTCACCATTATTCTTTTAATCAAATCGTGAGTTGAAAAGGTACAAAATTGTACTTCATACTTTATAACATTCTTTGTGTTTCCTCAGGATGATCATCACAATTGCTTTCGATATCCTGAGTCGTAATGTAGAGGGCGTGGGCATATCACCCTTCCACCTCTTCTCCTACTCAGGATTTGTCGTCCTGCCTGGTGGGCTCACCATTATCCTGTTCCAGAACAAAATAGGTCGCAAGGGCATGGCCTGCGCCTCCCTGTTTGTAGGTGCCTTTATCACAGCTGCCACTGGTTACCTGGTGGGCACTCTAGACCCAGCTAACTACTCCGTACTCCTGGGAGTCATGGTGTGCTTGGCGAGATTCGGAGCGGTGGTGGCCTACGATGCGGAGGCCCAGTACGCTGCGGAGATTATTCCAACTAGTGTGCGAGGTCGAGGGGTGGCCAACATCCATGTGGTGGGCAACGCCTTCGCCTTCTTCAGTTCCTACATCATCTACTTAGGAACCTTCTACAAGCCACTGCCCTCGCTTTTGATTAGCTTCCTACTCATTATTGGCGGTTGTTTGTGTCTGGCTCTTCCGGAGACATTGCACAAGTGAGTTTTATTTAAAAGTACACCTGATTCGCGGATTATATATCCTATTTATCCCACAGGCAACTTCCACAGACTCTAGAAGAGGGCGAGATGTTTGCCAAGGGCGAGAAATGGTATTTCTTTCCCTGCTTTTCACGGAAACTGCAGTCTAAAAAGTCTGAAGCTCAGTTGGAGGCAGCCAGCTAAATTACAAAGTAGTTATAATAAATGTATTAAGTGTATAATAAAATCTAGAACCAATGAATATAAAATAATAAAAAAATATGTTTACTCAACTCTTAATTGTTATGGGCAGCAGTAGAAATGACGCTACTAAGATAATCTAAGATAGTAATCTGGTTTAATGGTTTTGGGATAATACGAAAAGTAGCCAATTTCATCATAGGCTGATCGCATTTTCGGAATTCAGACCTTAATCCCAGGCTCAGACACCCATTAAGTTGGAAAGTGCCTGTTTACGGAAGCTTACTTGGATTGTTCAAACCTTAAAAGCACTTGTTTAGGGCATGATTTAGGTAGATCACGACGCTGGTTCCGGAACTTTTACTACCCGGTTAGATAAGCGAATTATTATTGCATTTTTCACAGGCTTCGTTTGGCGCCTTTGCGAAGCAGACCTGTAATCTATACTATATATAATCTATATCTCTAAACGGGAACCCATTAAACTGTCAGGAGACAAACAAAGAATCCGCGTATCCGGTTAATCCTACCCATTAAAAAAGATTCCATTTCAGGCGTGACTTACAGCACGACAGTGGCTAATTCTGCTATAAATCTAAGACCAAGTCAACAAGCCAAAGTTTTCGAGAAAGTCCGCACTTGACCAAGTTTAATGCCTGATAAGTAGGTGAGACGCATTTCATAAAAGGCCTGTTTACATGGCAACTAGAAATCAAGGCCATCCCTAAAAAGGTCAGTAAAACAACATAGCATTAATTAATGAAGCTGAGTTGATGCTCTGTAATTTTATTATTTTATGATATGTAAACAAACATCTCCTGTGTAGGGTTGTTCCTTCACCTGTTTGACTGTATGTTTGCTCTGGTCTCAGCCTCTTATCATCGGCACACACCCCAAAAAAGCGCCAGAGATTGCCTAGGCCAATCTCGGTGTTACTAATTACCCATCCTAATCAGGAGCTACGCCTATATCTTTATACTATATAAGGCAGCTGCCGATCCAAGTTAGGCGTCAAAATACTGCGCGTACAGGCAGAATGTAGTTGACTCTTTCCTTTGAAGAATCAACGCGCTGTTCGCATAAATAAAGTTTCATAGTAGATATTATTGTCGAAGTAAAAATTCCTTCGAGATCAGTATGGATTTCGACCGCGTTCTTGAGAAGTGTGGAAACTTTGGCCGGTTCCAATTTGTCCTACTTATCCTCTACGGCTACACGAATATTCTCAGCTCTTTGCACTATTTTTCACAGACCCTCATCACTTTTACCCCAGAGCATTGGTAAGTAAAATTCATAATACCTTTAAAGGAATATCTACTAGTTGATTTTTTTATGTTAAAGTGTTTTTTTTAAATGTTCTTTTATTTTTTTGGCGTTAAAGTGTTATTTAAAAATGTAATACTTAAAACTCAATAAAAAAACACAAAAGAAAATTCAACATTTAAGGGAAATCCTTATTGTTATAAATTCTGTTTAAACTATTCACTATTTCATTGAATTTTTGTTTAAAATAAATTCGGTACTTGATTTTAAGTTAGCTTTAATTACTGTTCTCCCTCAGGTGTTCCCATGATGACTTAATGGGCTTGAGTGCTGAGGAGCTGCGATCCATTTACTCCAATGTTTCGCACTCCTCCTGCACTCTTCTGTCGGAGGTGATCAATGGCACCGGGGTGGCCTCTGAGGAGGAGACCTGCAACGATTGGATCTTCGAGCGGGAGAACGGCTACGAAAGTCTAACCACGGAGCTGAAGTGGGTCTGTGATAAGTCCCACCAGCCAGCGGTGGGTCAGTCCTTCTTTTTCCTGGGCTCCGTGGTGGGCACCATTTCCTTCGGATTTCTTTCGGATCGTATCGGAAGACTGCCCGCCATGCTGATGGCAAGCTTATCCGGTGCAACTGGTGACTTTATTACCTCCTTTGTCCACACGCTTCCCTGGTTCGCCTTCTCCAGATTCGTGTCGGGATTATCCACGGATACCATGTACTACCTCATGTACATCTTGGGTAAGTTTGGGAACTGTAATCTAATTTATAAAGAGATAATAATCTCTTTCTCTATAGTCTTCGAGTACTTGAGTCCCAAGCGTCGAACCTTTGGTCTGAACATCATTTTGGCAGTATTCTACTGCTTTGGACTGATGACTTCGCCGTGGATCGCCATGTGGATTGGCAACTGGCGCCGCTACCTCTGGCTGGCATCTCTGCCAGCTCTGGGCGTCCTTATATACCCACTCCTGATCTGTGAAAGTGCCCAGTGGCTGTTGACCAAGAAGAAGTATGATGAGGCGGTGGCCTGCCTGAAGAAAGTGGCCAAGTTCAATGGTCGACAGGTTGAGGACTCCGTGTTCGACGAGTTCGTGAAGCATTATCGCGAGAAGATGAACGAGGAGAGCAAGGTGAACAAGCAGATGGACACTTTCCTGGGGATGTTTAAGACCCCCAGACTACGCCGCTTCACTACCACTCTCCTAGTTAAATCGTAGGTCTACTCCTTGGTTTTTCTGAGATATAAAGACTAATCTATCTGTTTAATTTAGCGTGATAATTACGCTATCCTACGACGTGATCAATAGGAACATGGAAGGCCTGGGTTCCTCGCCCTTCAAGCTGTTCTCACTGACCTCCAGTGTTTACCTGCCCGCGGGATTCACCATCTTGCTCCTGCAGAACAAGATCGGTCGCAAGGGCATGGCATGTGGAGCGCTTATAGTAGGTGCGATTATCACCGCCGCCACAGGATTCCTGATTGCGGTTCTGGATCCCAAGGAGAACGCCATCGTGCTGGCTTTGATGGTGGCTCTGGGTCGATTTGGCTCCACTGTTTCCTACGATGCGGAGATCCAATATGCGGCGGAGATCATTCCGACCAGTGTGAGGGGACAGGCGGTCTCCAACATCCATGTGGTCGGATTGGCCTCCAGCTCACTGGCCTTCTACGTGATCTACCTGGCACAGTACTACAAGCCCCTCCCCTCGATCTTCATCAGTGTTTTGATGTTTCTGGGCGCTCTACTCTGCCTGACCCTTCCTGAAACTCTCCACAAGTAAGTTTAAAACATCCGTTTTTATATTCTTTAAGTTTTTAATATATATTATTATCATTTTAGGAAACTCCCCGAAACGCTGGCCGATGGCGAGAAGTTCGCGATGAACGAGAGCTGCCTGTACTTCCCATGCTTACACAAACGCCGCGAAAGTCTGAACAAGCATGAGGACCCCAAGTCTGAACCCTAGAGAACGATGAACCTGAAAGCTGACTATTGGTCAACCTACTAGCCACTTAACCTGATGATGGTGTCAACGGAACGTTGACTCCTGTAACCGAATGGTCTGATAGTTATTACTCATGTGAAGGATGCATAGTAATTAAACGAAAACCGTTGTTTAGAATACATTTATCTAATCTATATATCCAAAACAGAACTGGTCTAAATATACGATGTACTCCTCTTCTTTCACAATAAATTTATCAATATCTATAAAAGTTAAAAATTGTATCCTGTTATATTTTTATATTATTTTTTAGTTGCAAAACACTTAGCGATGCGTGGCTTTTTAGTAACATTAAGTAACACATTACACTTCATCCCCAATCAAGATATTGAAAAACAAGGAAGAACGCTATAGTCGAGTACCTCGACTATCAGATACCCGTTACTCAGCTAAAGGGACCAAAGGAAAATGGAGATATGCAAGCAGCAAATGCGCCACCTACCGGCGGTAGACAGATTTAAGCGTTGTGGGCGTTAGAGTGGGCGTGGCAAAGTTTTTTTAAATCAATCGATAGGTATTGACGAGACCAATACATTTCAGTTTAAATTTTTTATCTAGCATAAAAATTGTGGGCGCCACAGATTTGGGCGGTTTGTGGGCGTTAGAGTGGGCGTGGCATATTCGCGTAACAAACTTGCGCTGCGCTCAAGCCTACGGAATCTAAATCTGAAATCCCGTTTCTCTATCTTTGATATTTTCCGAGATATCAGCGTTCATATTTACGATTTTTTGAAGTTTGTGAGCGGTTTGTGGGCGTTATAGTGGGCGTGGCAAACTTTTTTTTGGTTCAATCGGTAGGTATTGATGAGAACAATACATTTCAGTTAAAATTTTTGTTCTAGCATCAAAACTGTAGGATCCACAGTTTTGGGCGGTTTGTGGGCGTTAGAGTGGGCGTGGCACTCTACTGAAATAAACTTGCGCTGCGTAAGAAGCTCAGGAATCTGCACGCCAAATCTCAATAGCCTAGCTCTCATAGTTTCCGAGATCTCAGCGTTCATCCGGACAGACAGACGGACAGACGGACAGACGGACAGACGGACATGGCTAGATCGACTCGGCTAGTGATCCTGATCAAGAATATATATACTTTATGGGGTCGGAAACGCTTCCTTCTGCCTGTTACATACTTTCCGACGAATCTAGTATACCCTTTTACTCTACGAGTAACGGGTATAATAATATCGTAATAATGTATCCAAAAATGTCGAACCAATCGGCATTCGAACCTAGAATTTGGTATTCTTTGACTATCGAAAAAACCTTATTAAAATTGCTACATGTTTACCAATTCTCCGTATTTACCCATTTGTCTTAAAATATATTCGAATACATTTCGGCTGCCTTTGGTCGATTAAAGCCAAATGTCAATTGAACATCCAAAAATGAATATATTTCAATTAACGCAGCCATCGAAAAAGAACTTAACAACTTTTAAATACATTTTTTCGATTTGTATATTTTATATTTTGTTTTCTAACATTAAATAATTATTATCAGTTTTCTTAATGGTTCTCATTTGCTTAAAGATCAAAATCCAAAATAGAACATTCAGTTACTGGCCTAAGTAGTATCGCACTTATGTACAAGTAGGTATGAAAAACACTTACGATAAGTATTCAATTGGGTTTAGTTAAGTGATTTTGTGCCGCTTAAGTGTTAACTATACGATTCCATTCTTATGCACAATCAGCGTTTTTGAAAAAGGTAATTTTGGATCGAGTTAAATGTACAGCTACGCCCTAGGTCATTACCAGCTAGAGTAGGTAAGTAAGTATACATATATATAAATTTGTAAGGGTAAACTCTATACATATAAGAAAAGGCTACCGCATACTGAGCACACACTTTGCCGGCACCCAACTGGCCATCGAATCGAGTTAGGATCGGATCTTGGCCTGGATCTCTCAGGGGCCTGGGGTCTTAAGGTCTAGGCGAAAATTGGTTAGCTAAACTACGAACTACTGAGGGCGGGACGTCGCCCCTCAGTGCTTGGCGTCCTTCAGGGCCTGCTCCTCGCGATCGGCGTCGATCAGGGACTGCTTGCGCTTCCCGTTCGAGCAGGACTCCATCTGCATCTGCTTGGCGTCGATCAGGGAGTGCTTCCGCTTGTACTTCTCCAGCTCGGAATCGGACTCCGCGTCATCGTGCCGGTTGTGCAGGCACGGGAAGTCGAACATGCGCTCGCCCTTGCCGAACACCTCGCCCTCCTCGATGGTCGTGGGCAGGCTCCTGCAAGATAATGCAAAATGTTAGTAAAATTATGTCTGTATCTTATAGCTAAATAGCATATTCATTTAAATTGCAGATACAGTTCTTTGGATATAACAAATTTAAATGAATATAAATTTAAGCAAGTCATTAATGACACATTTGTTTTGCAAACAAAATACATGATACTCTTATTAGCGAGGGGCAATCAACTGAAAACTTCAACAAAACAACTCAAATTATAATAAATTATAAATATCACTGAACTCATTATAAGACATTAATCAAGTCATTTTTAATTATTTGTATATTGTTTAATAAAAGCACTAGACGATATAATCTGCTGATAAGAAAGCAGATTTATGAATGCAGCAATCGCTCTTAAGCTTCAAATCTTTATTAATGATACGCTGATAGATTCGATAATCATTAATCACACTTTCTTTAATTTTTTGTCGGTCATACCATTAAGTGTTTTATTTGAACTAACAGAAATCTTGCTCTATAAATACTAATAAATTACCTTAATTATAGTTATGCTCAGAAGTCATGTACTAACCTGTTTAGCGTCTCTGGCAGCAGCAGGCAGACAAAGGAGCCCGCGAAGAACAGGACGCCCAGGATGATCGAGGGCGCCGCCTTGAAGAAGGTGCCCAGCCAGAGGATGTAGGGCGCCAGGAAGGAGGCCGCGAACCCGGCCACGTGGACTGCAGCCACGCCCTGGCCCCGCACGCAGGTGGGGATCAGCTCGGTGGCGTACTGGGACCCCGACTCGTAGGAGATGGCCACTCCGAAACGGGCGGCGATCGTCAGGCAGGCCAGCAGAATGGCATTGTGGCTGTGCTGCTGGTAGGCGATCGCGATTCCGGCGGCGGCTGTGAAGAGGCCACCCACCAGCAGGGATCCCGAGGCCATGCCCTTCCTGCCAATGCGGTCCTGCAACAGGACCAGCAGGATACTCGACGGCAGCACTGCCAGGGCACTTAGCGAGAACATGATGAAGGGCGAAATGCCCATGCCCTCCACGTTGCGGGAGACGGCATCGTAGCACAGGGTGATCACCATGCTGCGGGTAGGAAATAAAAAAAGTGTTTAGATAATTGTTGAAAATAAAAAATTTAAAATTCAATTCCTTTTCTAATGAAATAAAAAACTTTCATAACACAAACCAGCACTTGCCAAAAAAAAAATGAACAAAGAAGATTTCGAATTATATTTAAAAGATCGATGGCCTATAGAACTAGTTCGACTTCGAGTTCGGGAAGCTTGAGTCATGAAAGAAGACATACTGGATTATATACACATCTTTCTAATCTAATTATCACCTGATGTTTTCAACAAGCACTTAGCAAACTCACCTCTTAAAGAACAGAATGAGCGTATTCTTGCGCATGCGTGGCGTTCTGAACATATCCAGCAGCGTGGCCTGTTTCTTGTCATCGCCGCCCTGCATTTCGCGGGTCATCTGGCAATGGCGCCGGAACTCGTCGAAGTCCGCCTGGGTCACCCGGCAGCCGTTAAACTTGGCCACTCGCTTCAGCCTTATGATGGCCCCGTCGATGTCATTCCGGGTCACCAGCCACTGGGCGCTCTCCTGCACCACGAAGTAGTACAGAACCACCAGCAGGATGGGCAGCGACGTGCAGGCCAGGTAGATCTGCCAGTGGCCCACCAAAACTGCCAGCCAGGGAGTGAATACCAGGCCCAAGCAGTAGAACAGGCCCACGGCCATGTTGAGACCCAGGGTTCTCATGCTGGGGCGAATATATTCGAGCACTGTTCGGGATAGAGTAATAAAAGAAAGGAAAATAAGACAAAAATCCTCGGAATGCACTTTAAAATTTAAGTAAAATATACTTATTCAAATAAAATATGACTTTAATAATTCTATTCGCATTTCCCCGATATTCCAAATAAACCTTTTTTCACGCTTGTATTCGCCTTTAGCACATATTTCTTGGGTTATACTCAATTTCAAATAATATTTTAAGCGAGAATAAACTTGCCTAATGATACTAAAAAATAAATGCTAACAAATACTGACAAAATAACTTAATACCGATTTTATACACCCTCTTAACTTTCTATTTTTTAACTTACCTATAATGTACATCAGGTAGAAGTTAGTATCGGCGGCCAGCCCGGAAATGAAACGGCAAAGGGTGAAGGTGGCCACGCTTTTGGTGAATATGGTGGAGAAATCCCCGGCAAAGCCGCAGAAGTTGGACAAGATTAGGGCGGGAACTCGGCCAATCTTATCGGACAGCAGCCCGTAGAAGAGAGTGCCCACCACGGAGCCAATAAAGAACAGGGACTGGCCAATACGTGCCTTGTACGCCGAGTCACAGACCCAGTTGAGCTGAATAAAATATAATTATCAACAGTTAGAACTTGTTTGATACCAGTTCCATCGATTTAGAAAACCAGACTTACCTCTGTGTTCATGCTTCTGTAGCCAAAATCATAATTATAGATCCACCTCTCGCACGGTTTGCTGCTGACGGTGACATTATGGCCATTAATGTCATCCAGTCGGGTGCACGAGGGCTTCTCGAACTGAGCGTAGATCTCTCCGATCTCTTTATAGGTCATATTCACTAGCTTATCATGGTAGCACCAATGATCTGGCACAAAACTAATGACTGTTTGCGTAAAGTAATGCTGAAATACAAATGATCATTACA
This sequence comes from Drosophila subpulchrella, assembly GCF_014743375.2. Classification (NCBI taxonomy): domain Eukaryota; kingdom Metazoa; phylum Arthropoda; class Insecta; order Diptera; family Drosophilidae; genus Drosophila; species Drosophila subpulchrella. Next base: position 4,557,431 of record NW_023665577.1, read on the forward strand.
TTATGAAAAATATAATAGGGGTAGGAAATTAAATATAACTCACCATCGATACGATGATATTAATAAACCCGAAGAGGGCGAGTATCATGAACTGGTAGCGATTAAAGTCGCCACATTTGGCCAGAATCTGATCGAAATCCATGTTGAAATGAGTTTAATTGGAGCTAAGTGAGTTGAGTTCGGTTTGGATAGTGTGTTTGTACTATAGATGGTTGTGACTTGGTTCTTCAAAAGCTGACTTTTTGTTGGGGGAGAGAAGGCGAGCCCAATTTGCAGCGCAGTTCACATGTGTTGTATCACAATTTAGTGTTAGTTGTCACATTTGTTGCTTTGGCTTGGTCTGAAATAAAGAGCGTGTTTGGATCGTTAAATTGGGTCAATGAACATTGCACAGAATATACACAGTTGTTTTGCATCTAGATAAGATTATTATGTTTTTGGCCCGTATATCATAATAAACTGACAACAAAGAAATTAAATAAATATTTTCACATGCAATCACACACAAAATACACTGCAGTTAAATGGAGGATAGACCATTTGTTTGCCTTCTTTATATTTCAAAGTATTTTGAGAAGCACTTTTCCATCAATATGTATACTATTTTTAAAAAGAACTGAAGTTGTTTTTTTAAGCTCAAAAATTGGAGAGGATATTCAAAGTAAACGGAAAAATTTCAAAATAATAGGAAAAATGTATTGCGCCAGCGCCTAATTGTAACTAAATATATATTTTTTTCACAAATCTACTTATAATAAGAATGCGAAACAGCTTCTTATGAAGATCAGATATGTTGTAAGACTCTAATTTTGAGAGCTTGCTATGTCTACCCACGTTCTGTCATCAAATCCCTGTTTACATTTCCCTGCTAATTCGCTTAAAATAATTGTAATAAACAAATAATTAGACCCGTTTAGCACGTTGGGCGGGAATTTAGCGAGAAAACCAATTGGAAAACAATATTTCCACCCGTAGGTTACCATATTGAACATTATTCGCCAGCACAGATAAGCCGTTGGCTACTGTTCCCTAATCCGTAGACCGAAGATAACTGCCATCAGACTTTGCCCAAACATCGTTCGGCGTTTTGCACGAGCCAAAACTAAGGTCATCAGAGCGGATTCCACACCCTGTTACATCGACTTATCGCTGACAAAATATTTATACAGGCGTTCATTTAGATAAAACCCAAAAAGCAAAAAATTAGAGGGAGGCCTGACTAATGCCAGGGCCATAATTCCACTCGGAGACTGTTGTCAAGTACTAGAATCGACTTTCAATTGGTGCTCTAACACCGAACACGTGCTGTTGACGATATAGACCTCGGATCGCTTGCTGGATTTCTCCGAATACTTTTTGCTCTTGGAGTTGGCACTCGACAACAGCGTGTTAATGATTTACATCTTGGCGAAATAAATGAATAATTTGCGGAGCGCTTCATGCATATTTCGGTTGATTACAACTGGTTTTTCCTTTGGTTTTCCACGCCAAGAACCACTTTTTATAGAGTTTTGCAAAACGGATACAAGGTTCCTTCTGACTACACCATATACACTAAATCTGAAGAGTGTTGTTACTTTGAAGGCATAGCCAAAATATTTTTTAATGGCCTTTGAAGTGGTTTACAAAATCATGTAATCACTTTTTAATCCATATATTTTATATACCAAACACTTTTAGAATTAAATTTTGTTTACCTCATGTAATTGTCTTTGTGGAAATGGAAAATTCAGCCACAAATTTGTTTACGAACCAATCGACAAAGCAGATCAGGCGAAACAAAAGAATAATTTTAAACAATTCTTGCAGCGTAGAAACAAGAGTTTTTCTGCGACGCACCGCAAACAAAATTTCCCGACAGCAAATTAGTATGGCGATATAAGTATATTATTGTTTATGTCTTTCCAAATATTTTCTATATTTCAAAGTTCAATGGCTCTGTCACAGAACGCACACGCCGCGGCCAATAAAAAACACAAATATTTTCGTAGACCGAGATTTAAAGGAGAATTTAAATGTTTGTTTGTACGGTTGGGATAATCACAAAACAAATGGCGCACGCTCGACTGACTTGAGGTGAATAAATTTTAGATGATATTTTTTGGCTTTGTTAGTGCGCTTCTGCGGAACCGTTAAGGCCCGTTGGGACGAGCTGGCCAAGAGCGATGGTTGCGATGTGTATCCGCCGAACGCTCCTCACAAACTGAGCTGCGAAACGCCGACGATTGTTTATTAAAAACGCCAAACAGCTGTTCTGTTCGCTCAGCAACGCGTCGACGGCAGCGGCGGCGGCAAATCGAATTCAACAGGCGGACCAGAAAACGGGTCATAATTAAGTCCAAAACCTGTGAAAAACAAACAAAAATCCACTGGGCCAAGCTCGGGTTTTGCGATTTTCGATTTTCGGTCATTTACGATCGGCCACACGGCGTATACTTGATTGGATTCGATACGATTTCATTTGATTCACATCCCCATACTCCACCCTTGTGATCGGATTTTCAGGCGCATGCTGAGGAAATTGCCCTGCTAATTCCCAAGACAAACTCCCCTTCTTGATTAGCCTGCCCTATAAACAAATGCCACTGTTGGTTTTGTAGACTTTATCTTTTCGCCTGAGTCGCATTGAGCAATTTTATATCACTTTGCGGGGGAAATTCTGGGCTGATTCACTCCGTTACGAGTATTCTGCTAATTATTTATCACAATCGCAGCATTGACTGGGATTTTGTAATAGGTATTGATTATACGCGCTTTTGGGGTCGCTTTCTTGTCGCTATATCTATATATACATTTGATATTTTGAGGTTTTCAGAGGAGTCATAACCACAAAGATGTTGTTGTCTTTTAACTTTTACGAGGGCACATATAGAACACATATTTTAGAAAAGATTAGCTATGTCCAAGCGTAAAATGAATACAATACTTGCGGCGCCTGTCACTATGTGACAAGATATGATAGCGTACAAACACTTGAACTTTGCTTTTCTAAACCATATTAAACCATTGGAAAAAGTGCAACAACCCAGCAGAAAGCGCACTGTGATTAATCAACATTCTTCGGCAATTAGTAGACGACAATTTATTACACACTCGAGACTTATTGGTAGCTAAAGTAGAGTGAGCAGTAGGCCATAAATAAATATCAATTTGTTGGCAACACTAATCAGAAATCAAAGCTCACGGCTAATGCTCTAATGCAATTAAAACCCAATCAAGTGGGTAAGGCGAGTACAAGGCGTACAGCCCACCAACTGCCGATTAGATAATGCCCAATTTCAGACGTTGTACCACTCAAGTAGCCGACTTCCATGTGCTAACAAGTTAGTTGCCATAAAATCGAGGTGCGTAGCCGAAAAACTCAATGCCATAACGCGAGATACGGTTCGATCTTATCGCACTTTCCCCCGGGCCAAAACAAAAAACGTGCTGGTCGCTCTTTCGATCTTGGCCAACTGTACTTGCCAGATGGATGATCTTTCACAAGAGCCGGAAAATACACATGAATCTGGCAAATATTTGCATTTTCATTGCGCTTTCCTTTGTGCGGCGGCTGTCAACAAAGGAACAAAGAAAGTGCAGGGCTCCAAAGGCCCTTTTTTGAAGAACTCTCGTATCGGGTTCATAGATGGCATTACTCATCGCGCATACGCCCTGTTATCCACCAATCGAACGGGGATTTTCACTGAATTTAATGACTAAGCTGCGTTTATATGCTGCTCGGCAGATCCTCTTACACTCTCCGTCTAACTTTAGCACCTACTTGAAAAACAAACAATAAAAAGCGAATATCAAATCAAAGGCGCTAACACCTCAGGGGCGAGAATTACGACCATCATCTTCGGGAATGTATTAATTTGTTGGACCAATATTAACAACACCTAGATTATGCTTATGCAAAGGCGTTGTGTTAAAAGGAATTTAACTTGGGCTGTATTTACACTTGAATGTTTTTTTAGGCACTTCATAACAAAACAAACAAAGGGGATTTTGGTGTCTGGCTCTGGGATTGTTAAGAAAATATATTCTGTTCACTTTCTTTTCTTAGAGATGTAGCACCCTTTAACGGATTTACAAAATAAACATAAAAATGGAGCACTAACAGATCTTATTATTTCGTGCTATCAAGGGTACACAGATCTATTGTGAAATAAAAATTACCAAATATCCATAAGCCAAGGTATACACTTTTTATTTTCACTATTCATTTCCTTCAGTTTAGGTCCTTGAACTGTTCGAATTTTGTGGTTTTTCTTTATAGTTTTTTTTAGCACGCTAAACAGAAAATCTCCCTCACCATAAATTGTTATTGCGTCGGTTTTTTTTTCACATACACTTGCGAAATGTTTCGAAAATGGATTTTATAATAATAGCCATCAGGGATTGAACTTACTAATTAGGCGATTTGTTATGAATTTTACATTTCGCGACGAGTCGATCTTCTTTTTCTTCTTCTTCCGCTGATCCTGAGCGACTTTCCCTCTCACTCGCACTCGCTCCCACACTCAGCGATCAGCTGTTGGCCTCTCGCTCGCGATCTTTTGCTGCTGCTCGCGTGACAATTGGATTCGTTTTGACTTCAAGTTCACCGAGTGTTGTCGGTTTTAAATGCTTTCGCGTGCCACAAAGTTCCGCTGCCAGCTGTAAGCTGCATCAGAAAATGAGTATTCTTGGCCCCCTCTCTTTCTACTACGCTGTTGCCCTCTCTCTCTTTTTTCAAATAAAGAATGCACTTTATCCCTTTCACTCGTATTTCCCCACGGCACACAGAAAGAAATTGGTACACTCCCCTGCAGTGCTTTCTTTCTCCAAAAGAGGGATGCATTTTATTTGTTTTACACAGAAAAAACTTTGGCTGATGTATTACTTAAAATAGTTATAGCCTTAACATATCTTACATTAAGTAATATTTTATAAAATTTATATATAATAATATAATATAAAAGATTTCATTATAATTTATTAGAAAAATACAAGTTTTACTTATCTGTTTAGTTGCTTATAACTTTTTATCTTTGTATTACTATCTTCCACACCCCTTTCACTGTGTATCTACTTATTCAAGTTCGTTAACTTCGGTTTGAAAACACTATACCCCCTATATCGAATTTCCCTTCTATGAACCTTCAATTGATTCGAATGTTTGCTTTTGTTTGCCACTGATTAGGCTTTTATGACCAAACGTCTTTTGTTTGCCGGACAAGCAGCAATTACTATTCCATGAATATCCACATAAATAGATATACAAAACTCTTGGCATCAATTAGAGCGCTTGGCGACAAAAAAAATGTGAGTGACAAACGCCTGTTTTAATGGGCTTACAATTAGGGGAAGATTGCCAGATGGGATTTACTCAAATGCGGGACGATAAATGGGGGGAAAATAAATTTGAAGCAGGGCAATATCTTTATATGCCAGAACTACGTCGCAGAGTTAGTAAAATAGATGGCTCTGAATAATGCCACCGCCATTTAAAACCCAGAAAAGATATTATATTTGTTGAAGCCACAAACCGGAACACTTTTTCCGAAAGTTCCAAAAAGCGTGGCCATCAGGAAAAGGGGTTCGAGAAAAGCCCCCTAGATCCGATTGATAAGAGGACTGGCCATCGAGAGCAAGTTCTCCCAGCTGATAAAGCTCACACTCTCTCTACGTTTGACTCACTTTTGAGTCGCCGAGTTGGCCATCCGATCTGGACTGGTTTGTGTCAGTTGTAACCAATTATGAGCACGGGCTCAGCTCGAGCACTTTTTCGCTCCCATCCGAATTCGCATTCGCGACTCGTACAATCAGCCGTGGGGCTATGCGGCGTATGCTCGACAAATGGCGTCAGCATTTTTTCTCCCTGAGCCAACGAAATTCCATTTCCCCAACCCTTCCATCTAAAAACTACCATTACCCCCTTCAAAAGCCACTTCAGTAGCCAGCAACAAGTGTCGTTAATCCAGCCCCCCTTGAAAATACCGAAATTTGTGCCTTTTCTCAGTACTCCATATATCTCCAGCGCTCATTTGGCATTATAGTTAGAAGATAAAGCTCAAATGATACCCAACATTCTTCGCAAACAACATGAAATGCTATACTTAGAACGTGACAGCAGGGCATGAAATCGAAAAAAAGTCAGAGGAAAACCTTGATGCGACTTGTAAAGTCATTAACAAACCACAATCTTATCAACAAAGTTTCACTAATGTCATTGACATTTTGTAATGGTTTTTCATATTAGAATTTATAGTACTTTGAAAGATTTTACTTCCTTTTTTTTCCATAATTAAACAAAAAATATGCAGAGCAATGACTGACAATAATTATTATACATTTTTTTTTAGTTTTCAATGTCGTTTTTTAGCACAATCATTAAATTCAGTTTAAAAAGTTTACGTTTAATTCGTGATAAAGATACATCTATCTATCATCTATGTCAATGTAAAGACTCATTTAATATTCCATTCAGAATGGAAATTTTACTCCGCGACCAACTATAAAATCCCATTGAATAATGGCCAACTTGAGTTTTTTGAACCACCCAAGAAAATTACGCTTTCTTCAATAAGTACGCCAAAAAAAGATCACAATCGAAAAAAGCTATTCAATTGAGTGGCCAAACATAAACACAACAATCAATTATTGCATAAACAAATCGATGAACGAAAGTGCCGACTCACCGAGAAATGCTAGGCAATTGGATCGAAGTCAGCCGAGATGGGCTATGCAAATGATGTCATGGCATCCCCGTCCCCATACATATGAGATATATGCTGGCCGAGTGCGGTACCAGCATAAGTGTTGGGAATATTCCATTGCCAAGTGGGGGAAGCGCTGGCCGTAGGCAATACAAATTGATCGGAGGGTTTCTGGGGACATGGAGCTTTTCCGAACCGGAATGAATCGGTTTGCACGGTCGCCACAAAAGGCCGCACAAAGGTTTACCTTTGGCAGTTTAGCGGCAATCGTCGCTACAGCTGATAGCTACAGACAACAGACCCCGATCCCAGATCCCCCATACCGATCCCCAATCCCCAATCCACACCCAGACTAGCCCGCCAGCCCAGACTACGCATTAACATTTTATGATCGGGCTGAATAACAGACTTTCGATCGCGAAACACGTTGGGCCAGTCTTTCGCCGCCCCAGACACATAAAAAAATAGTGCAAAACTAAACATAGAGAGATTTTTTGACCCTCAATCAAAAAAAAAACGAGCTGAACGAAAAAAATCAAATAAAAATAAACCAAAATTCAAACGAGCTTGGCAACGACGTCTGGGGCATATAAAATTAAAATTAACTTCGAATACTATATTTGTTTATCATTCGCTCATAGCAAACACACGTACAGCCACAGCAGATATAAATGAGTCAAAAACGTGACTTAGCTTTTGCTATAATTTTTTTGTTTGTTCTTTAATTTATGCGAAGCATATATATGCGCATAGCCAATGGTTTAATTAAATAGAAATGTATCGGGGAAACGAGTTTTGTGCAGAGCCTCGGGCATCAATCATAGGGTAGATATCAGATAAAAATCGACATAACTAGCTGCTTAAGTTCGGCATCGGTCAAATGTCATTCGAGAGGGTCTCTTTGGGAAACCAGTTACAAACTGTGAAAATCAAAACACGTTATGCGATCCGCTGCACTAAGGAGATTGCTTCCACGAATGCAATCAAGATTATCGTACGAATACCAGATCCAACTGGTTGGCCAGAGATAATGGTTCTCCGTCGATCGGTTCACTTCCTCTCCCTCGTCGCAGTGCAAAAACTGTAGCTGCAGCTCAGGTGTAATTGCTCCCCAACTACTTTAACAGCACTCTGAAATATAGAGTGCACTTCCCGGGAAATCTCGAATCTATGATGTGATAAGGCACTTTAAAATATTATGAATTTCAAGAATCTTAAAAATATTTAGTCTAATTAACGTAATTTGAGGCTCTGAACACTTGATAAAATAGAAAATAAAGAAAAAAATATTTACTTTAATCTTATTTCATCATCACCTCTATCCATTGTTATCGTATTTAATGAGTTCTTTGTTTTGATGTTTTTCATTTATGATACTTTTTTCAAAACGAATATCTTGGTATCTCTTTTGGGAATATCTTTATTAACAAGCTGCGCCGTCTTATCTTTTGTCGCCTTTAATCACTGTTGAGTCAATTTAATTTGAGATTAAGGCAAATAAAATGTGCACTTTATCTGAACTTTCTTTTGTACATTTTTGTTTGCGCTGGTATTTATAGAACTTGCGGATATGCAAATTAAGTTTAATTCCTTTGATGCACATCGACATACTCCACTTCCCCTTGCCTCATTTTAGTATTTAACTCCCACACGGCCTTGTAAATATGAGATGGGATAACAAGGACACGAAATAACCCTGTGCTTCCCACAGAGAAAATCCCATTGGCATTCAGAGGCGTTCGTGTTTATCCCCCTCCGCCCACTCGCATTTCCCAGAAGTACCAGTTCGCCCCTTTAGAACCCACTCGGAGCCACAATATTACGTATATTGGCCAAGGCCAAAAGAACGTGTGTCTTGGTCGCGATCCAGAAATGCTAAATTGAAACCGGTTCGGGGGGAGGCACTGGCACTGGCACTGGGAAATGGGAAATAAATAGAAAACCAAACGGTTTGCATTCACTCGGTCTATTTTTAAAGGGGGCACAGTTTCATACACGTGCGCATAAACATATTTATGGTCTATATGGCTGTGTGCATGAAATCATACAACTGACCGAAGACGATTGCATAAATTCGTTAATTGCTATTTATATGGGCCGACACTTGGCGACCGAGCGACAATAAATAGATCGAATGCAAAACTTTCCACTCGCCTGTGTGAAACTCTCTGCATGCCGCCTTTCCCGATCGCCAACTGCACTTCAATTGCCGTCAATTAATTGTTTTCCCTTGCCCATTCACACTCGCACATAAGACTGCACTTTGGCACCCGATTCACTGAAAATCGTCTGATTGAGAATTTACGGAGGAACTATGTAGAGCTGACGGCTCCAACCCCGAACTTTCGGATGGCGGGTTGTCTACTACACAGTGGGTCAGATATACGGCGATTTGCCGTTAGCACTTGCAGTTCGAAAATTCCACGGATGCGATTTCTGGGTTCCGTTCTCGAGCGAGCGCCGTCGTGCGACTGTTCAATGCTCGTCAGGTATTCAAAATATCGGCCATGACTTTGGCAAAGAAAAACTACAGCAAGTACGGGGATAGTCGGGTAGCTCGACTATGAGATGCTCTGTAAATGGATCAGCTTAATAATACTTCATAATAATTTATGCCTATAAGAATACTCTTTATTTTTAGACCCATTTATAATAACTTTAATTCCAAAGGGTTCAAAAAATTGTTGTCTGTAAAGAAGCTCAGCTGGTTAATAAAGTAATACATCTTACATTTTTAAAACCCCCGCCACTCCATATGGTCCTTCAAAAATATTATAATATTAATGCCATGCCCGGATCCACGGGGGGAATATAGGGGATAGATCCCCTCAACCCGGGCTAAAAAGTACATGTAATACGTATTTTATTCCAAATTTTTGGAATTCTAATCAACAAATATTATATATACCCCCCACAACAAATCCGCCACTGAATACTGCTGATTATTTCCGATCCCAAACTCCATTTTTATTAGTATCAAGTATAAAGTAATAGATTAAAAAATTGGTAGATCATATCATGCGAAATATATTTTAATAAAGTATTTCATAGAAGGAAAACTCACGCCCGGCATACCCCTTTATATTTGTCAAAGAGAGGTATAACTAGAATTTAAGTTTTGTTGTAATGTTCTCTCTACCTCTCTCTCTCCTTTCTTTTCTTTTCTTTTGTTGCTCCTCAGCTGTTCAATGCTGTCTTCCTGTTTTTACAGGGTGCATTCCCCTATAAAAAATCTTCTTTAGGGATGGTCAATTGTAAGACGATTGTTAGATCTTGCAGATATCAGCCCTCTTTGAGGTAAGCAAACTACGCACTTCTTCATTCTTATAACGCAGATCGGGGATCGAAAATCGTGCAACACCCTCAAAATGCGTGTTCCCTTCGATGCGTTACAACGCATTAACCTGAGGGCAGGTAAGTACAAAAGAAATCAAACAAAACATAATCAAATCGGAATGAGAATCAAAAGTTTTCCGCTAGGAACAAACCCCATGCTACCCTACCCGTAAATAAAATCAAAAAGAGAGAGCTGTTCAGCATGAACTGCATGCAAAATCGGTAGAAACAACAAAAATGAATCTGATTATTGCAGTTCTTTGTTAACAATTATTTATTATATGTATTTCGATTTAACCAAACGGAACCGGTTCGATTTGCGCTTGATTTTTAGTTTGTTTTGCCAGCGTCTGGCCCCAAACCAATGACGTCATCAGTATTATATACTCTTTACAAATGCCCAAATTTAATTATTTCATTTGTTTTGTTTGCATTTATTATGCGTCTGCGATTTGTTTGAGAGCATTCACCGCCACTCGGCCAAAGGGAAATATTCTGATAAATGCTCATAACGAAAACGACTGCCAAGTATTGGAGGTGCGAACGAATCACGATTTTATTATCTTTATTCCTAGAACATTCAGAGGAAATCACGCTTCTTAGAAAAGTCGGTAAAAGAAATAGTAAATAAAGTTTAGAATAATGACTAAAATGTACAGACATAAATCATTTACTATTTTGTAAAATACCAACAGGTGTGCTTGTAAAATTTTTGAAGTTGTCAGCAAGCTGTCAGTCAATATTATTTTTTTCTAAATATATTTTGTATGTTTTTTTTTATAAAAGTAATTATTTATTTTCTAATCAAATGTTTAGTTGTGGCACGAGTGCATCTCCGCCGGCGACCTTCACATTGAGTTTTGGCTAAGCAAAAATACATTATTTTCGAGAGATTTCTCGGTTCTTGGCAGCTTTTGAAGAATCTGCTTACTCATTCGCTGACTCTCGCAATTTATTATAGAATTAAAATTAGTCTTGTACTCTATATTTGCATTTGGGATGCATTTAGGTCTACTTTGTAGAAGGGTTAATGAGATAGATTAGATAGCAAAGAAGGGTGATAATGGGCAACTATTCGATACTCAGATGACCTCGTCTGGCAATCGAATCGTCTCATTCTATTTGCTCAAGGCCCTATGCAACAAATGTAATTATTATGCATGACACATTGGGTTTTATTAAACAAATGCGACAGTTCAACTTGGCCAATAACATGTTATTGCAATTTAAATTGATACAGAAATCTAAATTGGAAATCTTATAAATAAGAAAATATGATATTTTTCCTCCGACTCATTCAACTTTCACTTCAGAAATCAATCAATATTGATAACACCTATTCCGTAACATCAATTAGGTTTTTTATGTATGGCGTAAATTGATAGCCCAAAAAATGGTAAGCAAACAACAATAATATAATATGAGTATTTTTTTTTTGCATTAAATAAGATTTCTGGGTTTCATACCGATAATTGACAACTCTATTTTTGTTGTACTTTTCCTAGGCCTTAAATGATATTTATGGAATTCACATAGCGGTTAATTGACTTTTCTGATGTTAAGTTATGGGGAAACAAATCAACTATAAATAGAAAAGCATAAAAATAGTCATATTGCCAAGGCAATTGTCTTAATTATATACAGTAAATTGAAGGGGATTAATTGTCAGTTTGTTTGCCATTTTTCTATCTTTTAAATGGCACATGTTTGAAGTTTGTTGACAAGGCGATTAACTATTTTATTTATTTTTATATAAACAATATGAATATTTCAAAATGGTATCTTTGCCATTTTGTTCATGTTCTTTGTTACCAGCTAAGGATTTACTGTACCTCATCTTATTTGGTTTGTTAAAAAAAAATAATGAAATATTTTCCATCATTAGGTAAATAATTCCATTGAATGTCATTGTGAATTTGTACAATTAGACATGCTTATGCTGGGTTTTTTTGTTTTTCAGCTTGGATTTATGCGATCGCTAATTGAACTGCCAATGCGGGGCAAAATGAACTAATTAGGAATCGAATGACGCAGATTGGGTTTGTTTATCCCAAAACGAAACCCGATAAGCTTTCAACACGGTAATGAAATCAACTCCTTGCTGTAAGATCCAAAGCATCGTAAATCATCAGAACAAGAAGTGAAAATTACCATCAAATACGATTTACATTTGTGCTAACAAAATGGCCAGCACTTGGGAAATGCAGCAGGGGATGAGTAGGTTCCTCCGATTGAGGGTCTCCTGGCGTGTAAATGGAACTCGGAACTTGACATCGGTGCGGACGTTGTCTTTGGGGGGTCTTCAGGGGCCGGATCTATTTATAGGACTGCTCAAGGACAGCAAAATACACCGAGACAGACGTTGCCTTAATTTATAAGCACGCAAATCGCGTGTGCCATAGAGATATATACAAATATACACATATATGAATTTTCATGAACGCAAAGTTTGGGAAGTGCATACAAAGGCCAAAAATTTCTATGACTCAGCTGTTCTTTGATTTCCACCCATTATGCTTAAAGTTGAAAGGAAATTGCGTTCATTACTCACTTGTTGTTTTTCCAGGGCGTCTGTATTTTGATAACCGAACAATTACTTATGGTTTCTTATGGTGGGGCAAATTGATGCCTTTGCTATTTTTTGGTAAACAAAAGTATCGGTTTTAAAGAAAAGAAAAAGTTGCTTGCATACATTGTAAGAGTGTAAGTCAAAAAGCCAAATTAAATTAGCGCATTTCTGTTTATCGTTCTGCCTATATCAATCTTTTTCGCAGAGCACCGGAAATGTTCGTTTTCAGAACGTAGCGTATAGGTAATTTGCGCAATTTGTTCTTAATATTCAGATTAAAGCGGTTTCAATGATGATAAGTGAAATTGAAAGGTAAAAACAGATTTATAAATTAATGATTAATGCATTTTTGGACACCATACGGTTTAAAAATAAATCTAAATTAATGAATGTAAATTACAAAGCCAGCTACCCGTTTTTTACAATTAAGTGACTATATTGTGAAAAATGGACATGAAATCCTGGGCAGGCAAAATCCCTGCCCTGTACCACATGACGTATGCGTAATTTTTCACACACTTCATTGATTTAACAAGCCGGTATCGGTATCCTGTTCCTTTTTAAAATTTATGCTCGGCTTGAGTGAGTTGTCAAGCTCAGTTTGATGGTCCCATGTTATTGAAAAATTTCATATTTACGCTTAGGAAGGCATTAATAACGGCAGCTCACAACATCATTATTCAATGTCAGGACAGAGTCTTCCGAGTGGGGCAAACAGGAACGACAGAACCGAACTAGAAACACTTTGCATTCTCTGTGCATTATTTAGCACTTACTTGGGGACCCCAGGGGGGATCCACGTAATACGAGAAGGTATATGGGTATGGGGCGGAATATTGGTCATGATATGCCTCAAGGGTAATTACAGGCAGACGGAACTTTCACCAGCTGGCGGCTTAGCAAATCCATTGTAATTGTAAATAATTAAAATGGCCAGCATAAGCGATCGACGTCATTACGCGGCTGAGTAATTATTATTATTGAAATAATACCTAACATTACGGATGGGGATTATAAAGAGTGATTCACTTAGTCGGAATTATTAAATCAATAAAATTATCAATCTCATTAGCATGAAAGCTGCAAAAGTTCTTTGCCAACTCACGGAAATTTTCCCTTCCCTTATTATTTTTTGGATTCTTTTCTGAAGGTTCAAGGAACCTATTGCCTTGAAAGGAATACAACTTCTGCTGCGTATTTTGCACTGATATAAATGGTGCCCCGTTAGTGGGGATTTAAATGTCTGTCAGCACAAAGAACCAAAGTCCTGGCAAACTCCTTCGTCCGGGAAAACGCACAAAGGGCACTGCAATTCCTGAGCGGGACAATGGTGACAGACGGACTGTTCAAATACGAGTATTTGCCGGCGCCGGCACTAAAAATCAATATCTGGAATGAGGAGATGGGGAGCTGCAGAGGAAAACTAAGCATAATTGCCAACTTTCTTGCAGCAAATCAATGATACCCAAGTGATTGCTTTTTAAGATTAACTAATTACATTTTTTCGACGATAATAATAATAAAAATTGTTTATTGCAAGTGCTCTTCAAGAGTTTAAGGCAAATAATATATATTCTACAATTCTGTATTAACATTAAAATATCAAAACATATATATCTATATGTAAATATTATTCTACTTTTAAAGGCCTTTACTAAAAGTAAAACTCATACCATAACGTTTAAATTTTGTTATAGTTTTTTTTCTTATGAAAAATGTTTTGGTTTAGTGACTAATAATACTTTAAATATTATCCAGATTATCATATAATTGATATAAATTTTAGTGGATTTATTTTCTAGCACTGTGAAGGCGATAGCACGGTGCGTATGGGCAATGCAGCAAACCACAATAACCTCAATTAGCTTGGCATGACAGTTCCGAATGCTTCTTTAACTATGAAACTAATAAAGGCCAGCTAAACTGAACTAATTGACTCACCCGGAGATGCGAGTCGATGCCTGACCCACCACAAGTCCTGGTTATGAGCTTCCAGTTGCCAGGACAACAGTTGCGTGGGAACTTCAGGGCGAGTACTATATCCTAGGGCAACGCCGCTGAGGACCTCTGCGTCTTGGGGCAATAAACGAATGCACTGCCTGGGGCCAATATCATCGAGCCCGGCATCGCGTATTTCGTCCTGCGATGTTTGTACTGCCAATCCGCGACGTAAACTGAACCCAAAAATATACACAAAACAGGAGTCAACCGCTCGCTCAGCCTCTGCACTGTGCACTGTGGAAAACCAGGCGAGCGAATGAAAATGTATGCGAGTTGTATTTTCACGATACCGCCATATCGCCATGTGCGCGTAGCAGGCGGTCAAAATCAGCTGAGAGCGCGCACGCTTTTCTCGAGTGACGTCACCGTTGGCTCGACTCATGCGCAGCCGGAGCGCGAGAGATACCCAGATATAGGTACCCAAGATATTCAGACACTCAAATACTCATCTGTATCTGTATCTTGAGGAAGTCGCCTGCTGTGGCGCCGAATGTGCTTGGCCCAAATGCATGCTTGTTGCGCCACTTGGAGCCCCCCTTTCACCCCTCAGGTGGCGAAAAAGGGGGTCGTTCTGGGCGACCAGGGATGGCTGATGGCGTCACAGGGCGCTACAATGTGAATAGTCGGGCATATCGACATTCATATGTATAATAAAAAATACAGAGTAAAAGATATTCCCACCTATTAAAATTGAATTAAACTCAACTTCACAAACTCAAAGTCAATACTATTTAAAAATATTTTGAGAACTATTATATGATAAATATACTCTATTTCATTAAATTTTTAGTTAACTGAAAATTGAAAACTAAATAATCCAATTGTTAAGAATAAGATTTATACATTGAATTTTTTCGATATATCATTTAAGGAACACCAAAAATATTAAATCTTATCATATTCACACCTTGTTACTCTAACGATTACCATAATACCAATATCTCATTTAAAGAACCCTCAAACCCTAACGATTACCATAAATGCCAATATTGTAATATAGTAATAAATAATATTGTAATAAAATATTTCAAACAATGTTCAATTTTAATATATGTACAGTGTACACCAATATTTGACTACATGTTTATTATTAATATCAACATTAAATAGAGATTTCAGTATACCAACATCAATATACATTTCAATGAATGCAATAAATACATTTATATATGTTACACTATCTAAAATAAATGTTCATGTACGAGTCATTTGAGAGCCTGAGATTTTAACATGAGTGAGATTTGTCCTATGGAGATTTCATTATACATTTCACAATGTTCGATAGTATTTAAAAATATACTAATTGTGCTCTTTTGTAGATTGGCACTCACTTGGGCTGCATTAAAATAAGTCTGAGGCACTGATAAGTCATTTTACATTCATATATCATAGAAAAAGATAACCTAGATATCAATTACTTTGTTCTTATACAACAAGTGAAGCATGGAGTAAAGCTTGTAACCAAATTGCAAACCAATTGCAATAATTAAGTGTCAATAAATGTGTCATAACTAAGGCATAATAAGGTGACTGAGAGGAACATCCATAACAAATTGAATCACTTTAACGAACTTTGAGCTTAGTCACTGAGTTTTTTGTGCACTTCTTCCAAACAATCGGCACCGGAGATGCCTGTGATTGGATTTTCGCCATGTATAATGGCATCCATTTCGACCTGGGTGAGATTTTCAGTAAGGAGCTTTTCAATGTTAATGAACTTTGCATTTGGCTCTTGAATGGAGGCAGCATCCATGTCCGGGTCAACTGGCGTCTGAAGCACCGAGCTGCTTCGCTTAGCTCGCTCTGGGGAATTAAAAAATTTAATATTAAATAGGTTAAATATAAATCAAAAATCTTAAACAAACCAAATCGAGCCCTGTGTGCCTCCTGGTCGATGATTATCTCATTGGTCACATAGATTTCGCGTCGGATTTGGTCCCGCAGTTCCACGCTCATGTCCGGGATGCACCAACGCACCAGAATCATCACCAGCGCCACAAAGTTCTGAAAGTTAAAGACCAATCAATGTTAAGGTAATCTATGCAGCTAATTTATGCAAAACATTTCATCATCGCCTGCCCCTGATTTACAATCTTTTTTTACTACCCAATTTGGGGTCAAAAGAAGCCACGGAAATGACAACTTTTCAGGCAAGTAAATGCAATAGACTAAAGACAGCTTAGACAGGTGCTAGCCTCAACCCTAATATATGGGGAATTGGGAACGAATTGGTTCTATTCAAAAAAGAAACCCCTTAGAACCAAAACCGGCACAGCCACACACAGCAAAGCAAACATGCAACACATGAAACATGTACCTCAATGGACTTTGGATTTTTGCAGCATAAAAGATAGCGAATGCAGAGAAAATGAGAATTAAAGGAATATAACAAAACGACAACTAAATGGATAATTAGCCCTAGTTCTACTTAGAGTCAAACACTTTATTTAGTAGCTGTGAACACCTCGAGGAAAACGGTCGCGTTAAAAGAAAAAAGTTTAAAAATTACAAAAAGGGATATACAAGGATAAAATTAAAAAACAAGGATACATTAACTAAAGGATACTACAAAATAATTCAGGATTCAAAAAATCATACATAACAAAAAAGTGTAAAAAAACATAACTCAAAAACTAAAACCATACAGTGTTCAAAATGAAGTACTTCGAGTTTCTAAGCATGTCATCGGTGGGCCTCAGCATAGCCTGTGTAGACCTATTGATAGCCCTCAGCGTTCTAGTACCGTCTAGCTATTACCTGTACTACGATTTTATGGATATTGAAATATGGGAACAGGATAGCGAAGTAGCTTTGTCTCCCATTGGAACCTTTTTTTCCACATTAGGTAGCTTTTGAGGTATTATCTTAGCATCAGTAATATCTTAATTAATTTTTATAGTGAATTATCTGTGGGTACGAGAGTTTTCCCAGGTTTTCTACATGACAGCAACGTTTATAATTTGGGTAAAGGCATTGATAAATTTAATGGTGGCCTGCCTTCTTGTCGATGGCATCAAACAGGTGAATAAACTTATATTATTAAATATAAAATTAATTTCATAAAATTACTATTAAAATATTCTTAGAAACGACTCGTATGTATTGCTCCCTGGTTGATCAATGCTGGTCTTTCAATGGCCGTTGAAACGGGCATTTTTGTAAGTCTGGAGCTCAGAATTGATGAACTTGATGCCGCAGTGGATCGCCGGATAGCGAGGAGCCTAATCTTTGGAATATTTTTAGGTGAGCTTACCTTATCTGATAGTTAAAAGATTTTCTAATTAAAAAAATATATTTCAGTACTGAATGCGCTATTTTCTTATGGCATCCATGCACTCTACCGGAAGCTAAAATCTGCGCCCAGTGAGAATATGGAGGTCATTCCCCAGAGTCCTCACACATTCAGCGCCTGAAATTATTTTGATTCTCCGTATATCCTTAAAGGTTTAACTTAAAGCCCTGGTCCGGGAATATATGTTTTGCAATAAGTAAATAAAAATATATTTGGAAACTAAAAGCAAGCTATTTATGTAAATATACTAGAACCTTTTTCTGGGATTACTTACCTCAAAGACCACAACGAAACCCAATCTACAAGCCAAAATGATGTAAAACATGCTGCTCAGAGTATATTTATCAGGAGATGATGGTGGTAGTCGGAAATCTGTATATCTGAAAATAAAAAAAAATTAGTAATTAGTTTATTTAAATTTTTATTAAATTTTACTCACTTGCATGTGCAATTAGTTTATTTAAATTTTTATTAAATTTTACTCACTTGCATGTGGTTATATTAGAGAGATCGCCAGCTAAGCTATTCAAAGTGGGTGAATCAGCGACTTTGAACTCTGATAGGGTAAAGTTAAGGTAACCATCCAAAGTTCCATTCTTGTTTACATAATGTCTGTACACTAAACGAGGGATCATGTCGGAGGTAAAGGCAATGATAAATCCCTAAAAAAATATGACAAGTGTTTTTATATCTTAAGATTCTTTGAGCTCCCAAATTCCACTTACATTTGTGATCACGCTTAGCTTTCCTATGCAATCCAGTATCCGATACCACACACCTATATCTCGAACTCGCTGCGACACTGGACGCTTGTGGTGGGTCAGGAGTTTCTTGGCATCCAGTCGCATTTCCAGGATATTATTGAGCAGGGCAAAGAACGGTGCCAGCGGAAAAGCGGCCACGAATATGGTCACAAAGCCGTACTGCAAGACCATCTCCAAGTACTCGGGAAACAGGCCCCGGGCACCCCAATCCAGCAGCTTGAAATCTCGCATCCAGCGTTCCTCCTTCGTCTTGTCTGGATTAGGGGTGTTATTAAACAGTCGCGACAGGCCAACCTGAATGGCCAAAACCTTGCGCCAGAACATGGGCAGATACACCTCCAGAATAGTGTTGAAGGCCTGCTTGCCCACCATTATAATGGCCAGCTGAATGCACAGCTCTGTCAAACAGCCGCCTGAGGAGCACTAAATCAATTGGAAAGGTTTATTCAATCAATTATAAATCATTGTTTGGTTTTAAGACTCACCTCCTCCTGGCGATAGTCAAATAGTTTATTGTACTGTCCCGGATGACCCACGAATTTTCCCTTAAAGAAGGCGATGTAGAAAATAGAGGCATAGTAGTTGACGAACTGCAGCAGATAAATTTTGAGTGTCAGCGAGTCATCGAATTGGGTTTGTGTGCGCCACATTTCCAACTCAGTTAGGTACTCAGCCAAGTAGTTGTACATCTAAGAATAAAATTTAAATGAATAAGAAATGTTTTAAGAATTTTTATAATCACCTACATAATTAAGTATGTAGAGCAGGCACAAATTCACAAAGGCAGCCGATGCAGTGGCGAGGACAATGGCACTAGAGGTGGTCATAGGACTAGCACCGACTTTGAGGGCTGCCAGCATGGACATTCGATATACAACAACTGCCAAAAGGGCCACAAATGCCAGTGCAATTAGGAGTAGCACCACTGAAAAACTGAACACAGTGGCTGGGAGCTTCATGCGCCAAAAAGGAACCGTTGGCTCCTTTATATTGGTCACATAATCCACTCTCGTGGGCGGTATGTGCTCCAAACGGGCCAAGTATTGCGGCCTCGGATGCTCTTCGTGCACATCGAATCCCGTCAGATCCCAGCGATGGGTTATCTCGGCGGAGTAGCGCTTCCACAGCTCCAGGAACAGCGTGGCCCAAAAGGACATAAAAACGGCAAAGAACACGGTGCTGGGATTGTCAATGAGATAGGTGACTTTGGCATAGTTGCAGGTTTCTTTCAGGTCCCAAAAGTTGCACCAATCACAGAGGGGACACATTGTTATATTTGTATTAGCACTCTGGCAGATGTCTTTCCTGGAAAGTACAGCATTTAATTAGATAAAATAATAACAAATATTAATTATAGAAAACTCACACAGGCACGTAGTTCTTGAGAGAGAACCAGGAGTATAGGAAACATATAACACCCACTATGGAGGCCAGCAGCAACATGTAGGTGTAGTAGCCCAGCCAGGCAAAGTATAAACCTATTAAAGGTTATTATACATCATTAGATTTTCATTATATAATTTGTAATCATTGTAGCTCACCAATTTTGACACCAAAGTATTCCTTAATGTCGTCTAAGGGTTGATAGCGATACCATTTAGGGACAGACGCCCAATGTTTGTAAAGCAGGGCTCTCATAGTACCCGTCTCCGTAATTTCACCCTGTGTCAAGAACACAAGTAAAGGTTTAATATTAGAAATTCATCTAGATGTAATCTGTTACCCACATCATGGAGGGGATAGGCAGCAGAGTAGACGCCCTCGGCAATCAGTCGTTCAATGCCAAAGGCCATGTCATGTTGATTCTTGGCGGGAAATCGCTGGCGATCTAGGATAAACTCTACGATGCGGGAACGGACGGCGGTGGTAAAGAAACAATCTTGTCGGATATCAAAGCTGTCAGGAAATAAAAGAAAAATATAAGTACTAAAATTTAAATATAATATTGACTTGCACTCACAGATACTCCTTATCTCGGCTGTAAATGGCGGTGAATCGATGCGCTCTTTTAGGAAAAATGTCTTCGTCCACATAGATGTTGCGCAGGAAGAATTGGAAAACAGTTTTGAGACTAGAAAGCACGCTTTTGGTGGACCGATTAACCACAGACATGCCTGGAATCTGAAAGAGTTGGAAAACAATATTAAAATATTGCTAACAAATAAATCAATCAAAATATCTAAATAACATTCAAGCTGGCTTTTCTTTATATTCTATAAAGGTTAGGCTGGGGATTTAGTTTGATTATAAACAACTCACAGCAGAAGCTAAACGAAAACAAGATAATTTTATATTATTTTTAGGGGATTAATAATAAAATATTTAACTGGTTTAACTTCAACGCTTTGGCCAACCTTATTGGACAGGTATTGGGCCGCATTTCGCAGGCGATTCGATCTTTCATATATGCGCAAATTGCATAAAGACTAAAATCATACAAAATACAAAATAGTTAAAAATTATTTAAATAAATAAGGTAGAAATAAAAAAGATTTTCTGGTAATTTTTAACAAACACGATTTTTATAAAGAGCCCAAAAGTATGCTATAATTTGGATTTTGGATCGTGAGGAAATCTAGAAAGACTCACTTCTTTCATGGGCAGGCGCAGCTTAAGTATCTCCGCATACCGCCGCAGGACCTCCAAAGGAGCATGGATCTGTACGTATAAAATATAAATTAATTGGTTTTTTTGTATTAGCCTAACCAACTCACCTTAACGAACCAGATTTGGTCCTTTTGGCTGGCCTCGACCTCCAGACCCTGACTAATGAGGTTCGCCTCGAAGACACGACGCTTTTCCGTGTTCTCCACCTCCGTGGGCTCGTGGGCACAGATCCTGTAGGCCAGGACGAAGTCAATGGACCGGAGGCAGTCCTCGAAGAACAGCGAGGGGTTGACCTCGGCCCGCTCGAAGAACTCCCTCGGACAGCTGCACTCGCGATCATCGTAGACGCCACTTTCGTTGCCCTTTACAAAGTCCGGATCAGTCATTGGCAGAAGAGGCGCGGCTGGATTCGATGGGTTGGTCCTGTCCCCAGTGGGCTTTTTGCCATTGGCCCGGGGCTCGGCAGCGTCTGGCAGTTGAAGGGTGGAGGCGGTGCTATGGATTAGACAGTGAAAGATAAAGTTAATTATGCTATTTACCTAGTTAGATAAAGTTAAGAGAGAAAGACTGAGGTATATCACTTTATTTGCAAGGCTAATTCTAATGACTAAACTAAAATATGATAAATATATTACAGATCATATGATTACCAAACCAAAGAAAATTGTTTAGAACATTTTGTATTTCTACAAGCTGAATCATGAATGCTATAAAATAATGTATTTAATGAAAAAATTGCAACAGGAAACGACGATAACTATTATAATAGCATACTGCCTTTACGACGGAAAACTGATTAATATTTTATTGAAAGAAAAAATATCTGTAGAGTACAAAAGGGTTCTTCAATGATTAAAACAAAATCGGAGGTCATGGTGCAAATTACTCAGAAATGCTTTTAGCCGGTAAAGTTAATGTGATACAGTTTGGAGCCAGTTAACTGGAGCAAAACACGTTTAATTTCCCGAGGCGGCGACTCCTGTCGTGCGGAAAGCTCCTAATGGGACGAATATCCCATCAAAACCCCAATAACATATTTAGGTCACTCCTGGGAGAGCCAAAGCTACTGGAATTTGACGAGCTGTCCCATTTAATGGGACAACTATGGGGGCGGAGGAAACGCACAAGATGACCTCAGTTAACATTTGCTCTGTTTATCGCAGCAATTAAGTGTTTACGCAGTCTATTTATTGGAAACTAAGAAATCTCTGTCTATAATAAAGTTAATTTACTCAAAACTCAGATCAGTGGCTCGCGCTAAGTTGAAAATGAGCTATAAACCTTAGCAAAGAATATATTTGTTACATACAAACATTTCCTATTTGTATGCTAAAAAACACATTCATGTGATGCGATTTCTAATTATTCACTGCATAAATAGATCCAGAATATTTTAAACTTGAAAGTTCAAAGAAATGAGTAATCTTAGTGATTCAAACTGCATATTAGAAAAAATAATTTGGATTAAATTAGTAAGCAAGTTAGAAATACGTAATATTATACAATACACAATGACTATTGATAAGCAATAAAGCAGGCAGTCTGACTTTAGACTTATGAAGTGTAATGATTTTCTTATCTATAACACGACAGCTTTATAATTGTAAACTGCGGTGTTATTATGAAGCCATTAATAAAAGTTTCTTAAAAAATTCTGTAAGCTATTACAGATAATACTTAGTACTTAAACACAAGTTTTCACCCATAAATAAACATGTGTTCTACAATATGCTAAAATGATCCGTGAAGAATCAAAATGTTTGGTTAGAGCAACAGATTAAAATGAAGGAACTTTAACTAAATCTTATTTTCGTTCGCCTTTGTTGTTACCACGTTCTCTTTTGTATTATTGTTCGTCCAAGCTTTTTAGTTCGTTAACCATTTTTACACTTTTTCGGCCTTGGCACAACTCATAATTATCTTAAACTTCTTTGATAAAAAATATAATCAACATTTACATACAAAACCATTGGTATGGTGGCGGATTTTTATTTAGGCCCACACGTTGAAATTTTCGGCATTTGATTTAATCAAGGCCAAGAGAGGGAGAGAGACATTAATTTATTAAACATGTGTGGCGTTTGTTTTTCGGTTATATTTCTGCAACGGCGAAAGGTGGCTGAAAATTGCTTATATAATTTAGATGTTCATGCTAAAATGCCACCGATTTTATAGGCATTATATGCATACAATGCTTATTCATCCGCTCAGATCGTAATACTTAAGGTACACAAAAAACGATGTGCGATACACAACACAGATAAAGAAAATACTGTCTTGGATTTCTCCCGAAACGATGATTAATGCAACAATACACACGGAATTATGGCAAAAAAACCCGTTTCCTTGAGAGGTGATTGGATTGTCTTCGGTTACAGATCTTAGTTCGTGACCTACCAGCTGATTTAATCACATTTAGCGCGGAAAATTCTTGGTCGAAATTTTTACCTCTTGTCCAAGCGAATATTTCATAAACACTAAATTAAAGTCCACGGACGTTGGCAATGGCAACCAACAAATAAGTTTGGAGAGGAATGAGCGGCGACCAACGCGCAGCAACTACGACAACAAACTGAGAAGAGAGTGGAACCAGCTGAGCATTTTGCCGGGTGGGGATTTCAAACCCCCAATCCCCCTGGGATTACCTATAGTACATAGGTATAGCCCCATAAGTCAGCTGTTTATTTCAGAGAGAGAGACCCTCTGTTGAGAGAGCTTTGAGCACATGTTTACTTAAGCCCCAGACACCGACTGATCATTCAGATGTCAAGTGCATTATACTCATGTACCTACACACTACCAACTTGGAATGTAAATAAAAGATTATCATTGTGTGCCCACTTCATTGAGAGCAAAGTATTAATTTCCTATTTCCCACTAGGGAAAGAAAATTCCATTATTTATGATAGCAAATGAATCGGTAATAAATATTTAATACTAAAACTAATTAGCTCAATCGGTAATTACTCTATTTTCTTTGAAACATTCATAGTGTTTGATAAATATCAAATGGTCTGTGTGGCAGGGGATTCACCTTCCGTGAGTCACTAGAGTTATAGAAATCATGCCTTCGAAAATATATATGTATATGAAGATTATGAACAATCAAACCAAATATTGGTTAAATACACAGAATCGCACTTCATGTGTCTGAGCAAATGTACTTTTTTCAGCTAAATGTTTATGCTATACCTGTTTAAAAGATAAGAACTACAGGGTCCTCAAAATGGGGTACCAAATATTTAATATTGATATGATTTTTTTTGCGTTTTTTATGTTAAAATATTTATGTATGTATAGTAAAAGTTAAAAATAAATCAATTAAAAATAAATATGTTTAAAAAAAAATACTACCACATTTATAAATCTTGCCAATAGTAATTTAAGGTTTTTCAACTTAGAACCAAAAATAAATAAAAAGTTAGAAATAAAAATAATATTCAAATAATTACGTTTTGAAAAATCATTGACAAACCCTTTTAAGGTAAAAATAGATGTATCTTTTAAAACATTTCAGAACAATTCTAGGATCGAAAAATCAATAAAAAAAACTATTATTAGGATAATCTGTTGATAGTTATCAATCATTACGCCAGACACCCTGTATTCTGCGAATACCAAACTCAATTACAGAACAACGACAACAAAAAGCAGACAACTGCAATTATCTTTAATGGGCACTTCCTAGGTCTAAAAAGATCTGAATGGGGTTTCCCGCTCTTTTGTGCTTTTGTACCAGTTAAGCTTACCTCTCTGCAAACCTGGCTCTCCTATCGGCGTTGCTGAGTGATTCACGCGATGCTGATAGCTTCTCCTGGTCCACGAATCTCTGGGATCCCGGTCCCGAGCCCCGTCCTCTCCAAAAACTGTCCTTTCCCGTTAGTCGCTCGTGGAGATTGTGACGTTTCATCAGCTCCATATCGAATGGTGCCAGGGGGGTGGTGAAGGGGGGTTCCAGCTCGACGGCGGGGGGACTTCTCTCCAACAGCTGGAAGCTCTCGTCCTTGGAGAAGGGGGGTGGTGAGGTGGCTTCCTCCAGAGCGGAAACTTTGGCATTGCCTAAATTTAGCATCTTGTCAGTGAGATAATTTTAAATTTAGCCAGTATGGCTAAATCGCTCTCCTTTCTTCCTCTTCTTCGCTGCTTTCACAAGACACCTGCATCTGTGTGCGTTAGTTGCCAAAATTGTGTGCGAGGTCAAAACAATCAACTTTCATCTTTATAAACTACTATCTAGTATCATATCTGGTTATTGCACTTCGCACTTGTATTATTTTCTAATTATCAATCAATTTCCGTTGATTTAACAGCCGAGAACCGAGAGCAAAAACCGTTTTTGCCAATGTACTGTGATGAACTACTAAAATGTTCAAGTGGTGGGGGTTTACCAATTGGTTGACGACGATGTATCGTTATTTAGGCGCGCAATTTGAAAGGTATATAGTTTGATAACTCCTCCAATAAATCACATGATTTATTTAAATTACTTTTTTCAGGTATGTATACTTTGGAAAACCCCAATATATCTTTGGATATTTGCAGTCCATGCTGCTTATATACAAAAACCAAATATTTTATAAAACCTATTGCTTACAATAAATAAGTACTTAAATAAAGGTTACAGTGCGTAAGATATAATTTTTGCAGGTTCCTTATGGACATAAGTAAATATATACTTACATATAAACGCATTTGAGACATTATATTATATATATTCTGTAACGTATATTTAATTTAATTTATTTCATATGCTTTGGGTCGTGACTATCGTTTGCTTCAGTGTTGAAAACCGATGAAACCCACCCACTGAAAAAGCTTATCACATGAAGCAGCTGACTACACTGCAGATATATGTATATAGAAAACCTGTCCAAGCCAAAATCAGGAAAACAATTGAAACACATGATTTTTCGGATTAAACAACAACGTGTATTGGGCAAAACACAAAACAAAGATAATACAATCCCGAGAGGATGGGAGACGAACTAATATTTCCGCTATTTTTACATGGAACAACAACGAATTTTCACTTTAATGTATGGAATAATAATACAGCAGTGTTTTCAGTTAGATATAACCACTATTATTACGGGTCTAAATTATGGATTAGAGTTGAACGTGGACATTGAATTTACAGCACACAGGGCAGCTCAATGGGGGCCACCAGTTTACTTGTGGTTGTAGTTCTTGTGGACCTCGGGCGAGATGTTGTAGACGTACTGCAGGATCTCCTGGATGACGGGTTCCTTGCGGGTCTGGATGGCCCGGTCCATGTCGGCCAGCTTGACGCGGGTATCCGCATCGATCTTGGCCGCCACGCCCTCGCGACTGCCCATGTGCTGGAATTGGGGATTACGAGTCAGATAATGCCGTATAGGGCGGCCCTATCCCACTAGCCAACTCACCTTGGCCTCGAACTCCTTGAAGGCGCGCTCGCGCTCCTGACGGAATTTCTCAATCTCCTCGGTGGCCTCGTCCTTGGCCTGCTTCAACCTCCTTGCCTTGCCTGAGGGATTACCCAGAAATCCAGATGAAAAGTCAGTAGAACTCGAGAGTTCCTAACATAGTCGACCTTCCATAACTTCGTTCCCCAACTCTCAAAAAAAATATGTGTTATACATAGAATCGATTAACCCTATATCCAAGGTCTCTGTATCCACTAAATATCAGTTAATATATAGCTCCATTGAGGGGAATTTAGAGTTATGGAAGTTCGACTTGTATTTACTTTTTTCCACCACATCATGTGACCCACACACAACGGTGATTATGGAGGCGGAGGGGTGGTGAAAAAAGCACAGTTACTTTTTCGCCCTGCCGTTTCTGCCAATTGGCAAATGGAAAACTCACGTTTACGGGCCTCGGCGACCTTCTCGGCTGCCTTTTTCTCGGCAGCGAGCAACTGCTGGATTCCCTGCGTCTGGCTGGCCATGATTTCCAACTCCTAATTCCTCGCCGTGGTGTACTGTTCAAGTTTTAAAAATCAAGTGCGACCGAATTGAAAAACTGTGAAACGACGACTGTGAAAAATGTCATATGACGAAGTCACACACACGGAAACTCACACACACGGAAACTCACCACGGAACCTTAGTGGTGTGTGAAATAAAGCTGGTTGATGCGATGATAAGATATCGATATGTTTTTTTTAAGCCGTATTATTTTATGCCCTTTTATGTAATTTATAAAATAAAATATTGATATATGACTATATTAAAATAGAATTTTTAGATATACACTTTTTTAATCTACGAAAACAATATATTTTAAATCTTATATATTTTAAATAGGTTATGCTCATATTCTGATATGTACTACTGTTATGTTTTAAAGTCAATAATTTTTTATCAATGCAATATTAACCGTACTAAATATTTATTTATATTATTCAAGAAAATAAAAACTATCGATTAGACATCAAATTACAACCATGACAACTGTTCAAAATTCACCATACACGAGAAAGAGATTATTTATTAACTAGATTATTATTATAAACAACATTACTTCCTAATCCTTTTAAATTTAACTTGCGTTTTTATATATTTAAATGTATACTAATCTTTATCAGTGGCGGATCCAGAGACGATTCTTGGGGGGGAAATTGAACTTATTCTTCGATTTGGGGTTCAAACTTATTATTGCGAGAGAAATACAGTACAAATTATAAAACAAAAATTATCCATCCCAATTTTTAGGTAAACAAAGTGGTTATATTTGAAAAGTCAAACATATGCATGCATTACAGAGTGCATGCATTTTCAGGTTCTGTGGTTCCAAGGGGGGGTAAATTTCCCTATTTACCCCCCGTGGATCCGCCACTGTCTTTATACATTTTATATATCAAATTTTAGTTCTTTGTCGATAATATCGATAATATTCATAGTGTCATCTCTAATCAAACAGTTTTACTATCGATGCATCCCGCACGTTAAACAGAATTAATTTGGCAATTTCCAGCAGTAAATACATTAAACTATTTCAAATTATTGTGTAAATCGTTAAGAGGGGTTTCCCGAGATGTTCACGCCCAACACGAACGCCTCCATTGGGGGCGGCACTGCAGCACCAGGCGCTTTTGCTTTTGGCGCGCGACCAGCGACAACGACGGCTCCTCCTCCGTCCTTTGGAGCAGCCACCTCCACGCCGTCATTCGGAGCAGGCACCTTGTTTGCGGCTCCGGTGGCCACGCCTGCTTTTGGCGCCCCAGCTGCCACTCCCGCTTTTGGGGCTCCAGCTGCCACTCCTGCATTTGGAGCAGCTCCCTCTGCAACCCCCGCCTTTGGGGCTCCAGCAGCCACTTCCGCCTTTGGGGCTCCAGCGGCCACTCCCGCCTTCGGAGCAGCTCCAGCGGCCGCTCCCGCTTTTGGGGCTCAAGCAGCAACTCCCGCCTTTGGGGCTCCAGCGGCCACGTCCGCCTTCGGAGCTCCAGCTGCCACGCAGGCCCAGGGCTTTGGAGCACCTGCACCCGCCGTGGGCACCGTGGCACCCACTTTCTCCTTTGCCACTCCGGCCACAAGCGCTCCGACCACAGCTCCGCCGGCCTTTGGATTCGGGGCCACAGCCACCACCGCTGCAGCTGCGATGCCAGCAAGCCTAGGCACCGGCATTGGATCCTTTGCCTTCGCCAAGCCACAGGCCACCACGGCAGCTAGTTTGAACTTCAACACCACCACAACGACGGCTACGGCACAGCCCTTCAATACGGGCCTAAAACTGGGCACCACCAACGCCACGACGGGCATCGGAGGAGGAGGAGGAATCTTTGGCAAGCCAGCTGCCCCGGCGGCCTCGACTTTTGTGGGTCTGGGTGGGATCGATGTGAGTGCCACGCAGCCCAAGTTGGGGGACAACAAGCAGGATGGGATAAAGGTAAGTGCAAGCTATATTGCAAATGAACTAAGTGACTTAATTTATACTTTCCCCCCAGATCAAGGAGACCCAAGTGCCCGACGAGATAGTTAAGACAGTGGATGCCCTGAAAGCGTACATTAAGCAGCAGAAGACCATCTCCTCGGACATTGGCCGGACTTCAACCTCCAAGTTCACCAATGTGAGCCACGAGATTACCAACTTGAAGTGGGCCCTGCAGAATATGGCCAACTCGGTGGAGGGCAACAACCAGCAGATCCGGCTCATGCGTCAGGAGACCGCGAAAGCGATTCAATCTCTGGAGATGGCCCAGCGCACACAGGACACGCCCGCCGGCCTGCAGTTCGAGCACAGTGCTCCCTTCCAATACTTTCAGTGCCTGGTGGCAAAGTACGAGCAGGATTTGATCGCCTTTCGCCAGCAGATTGCCCTGACCGAGCGACACATGCACGCTCTGTCCAATCCGCAGAGTATTTCGCCGGAGGACCTGAAGCGCGGCTTTCGTCAGCTGAACGAGAGCTTTATCTCGCTGGCTGGACGTTTGCATGAGCTGCACCAGCGCGTGGAGGAACAAAAGGAGCACTACCTGAACCTGAGGCGTTATCGCCTGCGGGACGCCACCAACGTCTTCGAGCGGATCGACAATCCTCCGCTGCCATCGGTGGAACCTCAGAGGATTAGCAGCGGTCCAACGCCCTTCTCGAACATCTCGGCTTTGATGAACAAGTCCTATGCGGCGGCGGCCAGTTCCGCCAGCAATGCGGCAGCCAAGTGAGAATGGCATTGTTTTCCCCAGTTTGAATAAATCTTTATGTACAAAAGAGTCCACACTTTCGGGTTTAGTTATAGCATAGAATATATATTTCATCTGCAACAATCTTCACTTCTTTACCACCTGGATGACATCCTCGTCGGCCATTACATGGGCGATTCCGACGCGCTGCGGCGAGTATTTTGTGGAGGTGCCCCACACCAGGGCGTACTTGAATTGTGCCGCCAGCGTGCGATGGATGGCGTGGCACACGTGCTCCACACTGACACCCTGTGGAACGGGAGAAAGGTCAGAGATTAGAGGACTTTTACAGGGAAGAAGTATCACAATCTTGCCTTTCTGAGAATCAATCCGTCGTCGAAGTCCGGCGGAGCACCTGGCTTCTTTGTGTAAACCCTAATCAGCTGCAGTGCCTCCCAAAGCGCCTCCAGCATGTAGTCCAAATTCAGCTTCATGTTACAACTGACCACAATCGAGTTCGGTTGGCGCGCCAGGCGGTCTACCTCCTCGATGGAGATCTGATCGATTTTGTTGTAGACATACAGACAAGGCAGATACACACGATTGGCGGTGACCACGTCGATGAACTCGTCCTCGGTGCAGTCCTCGCGGAACAGCACCTCGGCATTGAAGATCTTGAAGGAGTGCAGGATGGTCTGGACCATTTTCTCGTTGCAGCGCGTGAGGGCACAGGTGGCGTTGAAGCTCAGGCCACCGCCCTTCTTCTGCTTGAAGTAGATGTTGGGCTTGCGCTTGTTCAACCGAATGCCCACGCACTCCAGCTCCCGTTCTAGCAGCTCCCGATGGACATTTGGCTTGGTGGCGTCCAGCATCATGAGAACCAGGTCGGCGGTACGGGCCACAGCGATAACCTGGCGACCACGCCCCTTGCCCTGGGCAGCACCCTCGATGATTCCAGGCAGATCCAGCAGCTGAATATTGGCGCCCTGGTACTCGATGACGCCCGGAATGCAGGTTAAAGTGGTGAACTCATAGTTGGCTGCCAGGATTGGGTGTACAAAATAAAAGGGGGATTATGGAAATACCAATCTGTGAAGCACCTACCCGCCTCCGATTCCGTTTTGGTCAGGGTGGACAACATTGTGGACTTGCCCACGGAGGGAAAGCCGATCAAAGCCACCCGGGCATCTCCGCTTTTGAGCACATCGAATCCATCGCCCTTTTCGCCCTTCTTGGACGGCTCCAGCAGCTGGGAGCGGTACTTGGCCAACTTCGCCTTCAGCAGGCCCAAATGGTACTCGGTGGCTGGGGGAGAGGGTCGGGAAAAGAGAACATGCAGATTTAGCGACTCCCAGCCCAAATCCTAACCTAAATTCCGATGCCGATGGCCAGCGCGGCAAACTTCGCAAACCTTTGTTCTTCTGCGTCCGCGCGATTTCGCGCTCGATCTCCGCAATCTTCTCTAGGATGCCCATGCTGCTGGATTTCGCGATCGGGGGCCGGGCATGCAAAGGTTTAAGTAAAACAAAAGTTAGGTTTTTATTTATTGACCAGCGGTGCGTCGCCCGGAATTCGGCAGCCCTGATCAGCTGTTTTTGGCACTCAAGATAGCGGAACGAAGGGGTTCAGGGAACCCTGAACTGAAAGGCCGTGATGCTATCTTAACACAGAACTCCACAGTCCGATTCGAAAAATATTGGTCCTGTAACTGTAATAACTGAGCCAAAATTATTATGACAGGTTGAATTCAACTACATCACAATTAAATTTAAAAGATGTAAAAAAATCAAACACCAATACCAATTATTTCATTAATATAAGAAAAGATCATTTATTTCAAATATTTTCCAAACGAAGTATTACAAAGATGGTTTAAAATGTATTAGGGATATAAAAACTAATTTTATTAACCTACTTAGAATCAGCGAAATAATTTAATTTACAATATACTGCATTCATTTTGCCGATCGATTTATATAATAGAAAACATAATCGCCATTTTTGTAAAACTTTCAAAGTTGCGGGTAAAAATTTGGCATTTTATTTTCACTGCAAACATTTTTGGCTGCTGTTTCCACATAGCAGCATGACAGCATTTTATTGCATTTTATTATAACATTTTCATTTTTATTATTACTTCTATTACTACTTCTATTACTTACTATTATATATTCATATATATATAATCATACTGGGTAAGATCTTTGTAATATTTAAATCATATTTTAAACATTCATTAAAATAGATCGGCTTTTTTTAATTATTCTATTAATTTTTTCTTAAGCACATCTTAGCTTTTTAAAGTTAAGTGAATTCAAATTTCGTCCCATTTTAGACCCCTTTTAGCGGAAGTAGATAAGAAACTCTATAAAAACATAAAACAGTTTCACAGCGATTTGGTTTTGGACTTTCCCTCTAACATGAGTTCGGATTATTTTTATTTGTCAAAATAACTTGCGAAAAAGTAATCAGTCTTGTTTTAAACCCAGACTGGTCAACATGTTCTTTGCGCTGAAAGTTTGTAATTTGTTCCTGATCCAGGCATTTTTTCTGGCACATTCAGCTCCAAATGGTAATTGTTGCCGCGGGTACTCCAATGTTTATCAAGTTTTGGAGCAACGATGCTTTATTTTCCAACAATATTTATAATCCGCAATTTAAATTTTTTGAAATCGTTGCCCAATTTTATTGTGAGAAGTATTTTTGAAAATCAAGGTGTGTAACTTTATAAATTTAGAATAAGGCAAATCAGGAGGTAGTTTCCAATATCACATTTCTCGGATTAAAAAATTGCACTTAACCTTTTTTTTAAGAAAAATTTTTTTGTTGCGTCAGGGCTTTGTGGACTGATAAGTAAAATTTCCTAGCGTTTTATCAAAATGGGTTTCTTGGAAATGTCTTTTTTTTAGTTAACTTCAAAACATAATTTTAAAATTTGTACGGTTTCTTATCACTTAAAAAAGTGCTTCATGGAATATAATCAGCCCGCGCTTCCCTTTCAGATTGCCAACCGGATGAAAAGTACATCAAGTTGTATCAGTGCCCCCACGTGTATAATACTGAAATGACGAGTTTAATGAGAAGGGAATACGGCATCGATAACTTTCAATATTTCCAATGGATCTGCTGCCCCAAGCCTGGTAATGTGCTTCCAAATACGGATATCTGTGGGAAGAGTCCCGCCGGATACCGAATTGCGCTAGGCCAAGAGACGAGTCCTCATGAGTTTCCCTGGATGGCCATGCTTCTGTATCGGAATAACACATCCTTGGATATAATTCCCTCATGTGCGGGATCCCTGATCAACAATCGTTATGTTCTGACCGCAGCCCACTGTCTGGCTGGCATGCCGGATGCCTTTACGCTCAAAAGTGTACGCCTGGGCGAGCACAACATATGGGAAACCCCATCTCACATGGGGAATTGCAATGAGCGCAGCCTCCGGTGTGCTGTTCCTCATTTCGACGTCGGCGTGGAGGAATCCTTTGTCCATAGGCGTTACAAAAAGGGTGCACAGAGGCAAATGCAGCACGACATTGCCCTTTTGCGACTCAAAATGCCAGTACGGTAAGTAATGATTACCCGTCAAAAAAGACAAACCATCTTCGGAAAACGACCTCACAAGTGATGATCGAAACCCCTTATTCACGATTTCTTTTATATCTATATATAATGGTGGTTATTAAATTTGTTGAAATCATATATTAATATATCATATGAGCTCTCTTTGGTACCAAAATATACTTGCTGTAGATATAGAAATAAAAGTATTCCTTCTTTTCTATCTTAGATGTGAATATTTATTGCTTAAGTTTGTCCAATGATTTACTGACTAATTAAGATAGATTCAAGACTGATCTGAAATGTCCGTTTCCTTAGCTTTAGTAATGGAATCAAGCCGATATGCCTTCTAAGGGATCACCCAGCCTTGACGAATGCCAGGCTTCAAATAGCCGGATGGGGAAAAATGGAAAATGGATATCTTAGCGCAGTACTGAGGAAAGGGGACGTCACAGAAGTGCACCCAAATAGATGCTCAGAAATGTTTCGACACCTGCAGTTCAACTACAAGACCCAAATATGTGCCCGTGGCCGGAATAATGTGGATACCTGTGAAGGCGACTCCGGCGGTCCACTGATGGCCACCATGGTAAAAGACCGCTCAGAGTTCACATATCAAGTCGGCATCACCTCCATCGGACATTCAATTTGTGGAACTATTGGATATCCAGCTGTTTACACGAAAACCAAACCCTTTTTCAACTGGATAGTGAGTAGGATGAGGCCCTAATAGTTTGTAATTGGATTAGATTTATTTGTCAAAAGAACTCGTAAAATATACACAAATACACGCAGGTAAATACTGTTACGATTACAAGAAACCCCACAACACGCAAATGACGATAAATTACAATAGTGACTGTTGACAGAGACATTGAGAGAAAGAGATAGGCCGGGTGGCGGGACGTTCCGGCGTCGGGGGGCCAAAAGGACCCGGTCCTCCGCTGGAGAGTCCTCCGCCGCCAGCGATTAGCCATTAGTGGTTGGCATAGAAGCCCTGTCCCGAGTTCCCCATGAACTCCGTCCAGCGCTGCGCCTCGAGGGGATCCAGCTCCGAGCAGACCTCGCCGGGTCGCAGGGAGCGGCAGGTGCACGTGATCCCGATGCGGGTCACCACCAGCTGCGACTCGAACTTGGGAAGGGCCGGCTCCGCGTCCACCAGACGCTCGCTGAGGCACTGCTTCAGGAACTGTTTGCGCAGCACGCGCAGGTTGTCGATGGTGTAGCCTGAAAAAAGTCCGAGAAATTTTGAAAATATTAAGACTTTCTTGTTTTGATTCACTTTGCTAGCCCTTATTAGCTGGGTTTAAAAGATCTATAATAAAATTAAAAATTGCTTTGAAATTGGACAACAAGGATATTCATACACCAAAGGTATTGAAGGTGTATTAAGGTATTGAAGACTAAACAATATGAAGTCTATACTTTAAAGTTTAATTTATATATAAAACAGTCTAGAATTTGTATTTGTGGTATTATTTTTCAACCATTTAATTTGAATTGAATACTAACAGAAGTATTTATTAAATACACATGTTATCGACGGGAAATCGATGTTCAATAATGTAGAATCAATGTAACTAAAGTTGATTTTCTATGGTTTCTTTTCGGTGTATAAAGTTCTTAAAGTTCTTACAATATTCAAAGTATTGAAAAGTTAATAAATAATCTGTTTATATTTATGGCTTTAAAAAAGTCATGACAACCCAGAGAAAAAAGCTATGGGTCGCCATGCTTTTTTTAATAAATAAAGTCAGTTAGTCAAAATTTTAGGTCAGTGTTGTGTGGGTATTACCAAGTTAAACGGAACTAGTCTCATCGGGTTCTTGATAATATAACTTTTTGGGCCGGATAACATTAAAATAAATTTGTATATGACTAAGCATCTGTTATTTCGCCTGCTATAAGTATATATTCAAGCTTTGACCTCGAATTCCCCAAAGCTCGGATCACTTACTCTTGTAGGCGCTGATCTTCTCCTCGACGCAGCTGAGGTCCTGTGGCGAGAAGAGCGGCGGATAGGCCTCCGATTCGCGGATGTTGAGGACGAAGGCAAAGTCCAACGAGGAACTGGCGTTGCCCAGGGCCTTCAGCAGAACGCCGGTGGATGAGATGGAAGCCAAGTACCAGTCCGCTCCGGAGTACTCCTCTCGCCCAGGGGAATCCTCGCCAGTTGCAGTCGTGGTTCCGGAAGCACTCTCGCGTCTCTTGCGACGCCTCTTCTGCTTTTTGTTGCCTTCCTGGGCGTCCACAGCCTGTTCCCGCGCCTCGTTGTCCAGCTCCAGATCCCAAAGGCTGAGCGGGGACTGGGCTGACATGGGTTGCCCGGTGGAACTGGGCGTACTTTGGGTGGTGGGGGTGGAAATGGTGCCTCCCCTGGCCTCCAGGAACCCGCTGCGCACATCGCGACTCCCTGCGCTGGGATACTTGGACCGCAGGTGGATGGGCCTGTCTCGGTCACTCTGCTCCAGAAGCGGAGGCACTTCGTCGTTGTACACCAGCTCGTACTCCTCCGGAACACGCAGCGGATTAGTACCCTCCGGCGGCAGTTGCAGGCATTCGTAGTCCTTCTGCAAAATATATAATACTAATAAAATATACACTCATAAAAAGGAATTGCATTAACAAATATCTGTATGATGAATTAAATGAATGAATTGAATTCAACATAGTTTATAAAACAAATCAATGTTAAAAATATTAAGAAGGATGTTAATCATATTCACTGAGTATTTTGCGACAGTAAAAAACCAAAATTTCGTTTTAAAATCAGAGTTTAAAATCTTAAATTAACTAAAATTTTTAAATTTAGTATTCCCTTATCTAAATGAATCACAAAAATCGCTATGAATTACAAAAGATCATTTGATTAACTATTTTATTTATCAGTGCATATTAATATCTTAAAAGTGGAACACTTACAAACTCCTTGTAGGCTTCCTTGGGGTAACCTCCTCCCATTCCAAAACTGGGCAGCTCGTTCTCTGCTCCCTGAGGTAATAGCTCCTGCAGTTGCTGCTCCATCAGAGGATTGTGCCTGTGGTGGGCCTTTGATCGCCTACCAGGTTGTTCCGTTGCCCCACCGATACCATTACTATATCCATTACCATTTTCCAATCCCTTTCCGGCGGCCACCTGGCGAAGTATTTGCTCCCGATTTCCGTCCAGGAGCTTCTTAAGCAGCTTGGGATGCTTCAGTGGAGATTTCTTTCCCGCCGCCGCCGCCGGTCGTTGTGTGCGATTCAGCCGAACCTCCAGATCATCGGTGCTGAACAAAACCGCTCCTGGTGGCTCAATGTGCCTGGCAATCCCGTAGAGCTTCAGCACCGTGGACTCATTATACCTCAGCCGACATGTATCGGCCCTGGCCTGGAGTATGATGTCGCTATCGGGGACGAACTCGTAGGCATCCCGGGCATCCGGACGATTGCGGCACTGCAGCTGCCAGTGCAGGAAGAAGTCGCCTCCGAAACTCTGCGATATGGAAACCCCTCCCAGGAGGCTATTCGCACCTCCAGCATCCGTCATCACGGCACTCAGCAGGGGCTGTCCATTTTTGCCACTCAGGATGGTGGTCTGCGAGTAGTAGTAGACCGGGAATCCCGGTCCCGTGTTGTACTTCACCATGAAATCCGTGACATTGTCGTGGTCAAAGAGGCCCGGCACAATGGCACTGACGCACTCGCTGGCCGGGAAGGTGTAGTTCCACATCATGGTGTATTTGGCTCCGTCGAAGGCCAGGACACTCCGGTTGAAGGCGGCCACCACCACGTCCGAGATACCATCACCATTCAGATCGGTGAGCACGGCCGGTACCATCAAGCCCGATCCCGGTTGTCGATGCAGCGGGGTGAAGTGCTTCTCACTGGTGTGCGCCATCAGGGAGTGCAGTCGCAAGGAGTAGATGCCACCCGGGGTGTTCTGACCGCCGGTGACGATCAGCAGGAGCTCCGTTCCATCCGCCTGCGTGAGCAGCTGAATGGGGACAAACATCTCCTCGCGGTAGGGCGTTGGAATGCTCCGGATCACCTTGCCCGTCTTCCCGGAGATCAGCTTTATGTGTCCCGCCTTGGACTCCTCGCGCTCCTCCAAATGGGCGGCTATAATCTCCGGCACCGAATCCCCATCCAGATCGCGCAGCACGTTGATCGTGTACAGATCCATGACGATGGGGGAGTTGGTCTCCACTTCTAACTCGCGGAAGCGCCATATTATGGAACCAGTGCGGCCGTTTATGGCGTAGATCATCTGTTTGGTGGTGAAAATATATTAAAATAGATTTGTGGTCCCTTGCTTATATGGAATTGGTTTAAAAAAACCCTGAATTGAGGTTTGCCTTTCGACGTTCTAGACTCAAAAGTTTATCCACCCCAAATTTTAAAAATTGGAAGTAAATAGCATTTATTTACTTAAACAAGAAAATAAATATAGTCCTAAAAATGTTTTTATACGAAGTAAATTTACTAAGGACTGGCTTTTCAATGTTCTAAGTATGTTATCTTTTAGAGCAAGTTAACGTGAAGGTAAATTGTGCGGGTATATATTCTTTCACGATGCTTCGTTATATTTTCAAATATCAAATCTTAACAGAGTTCGTACGTTTCATTATACTCATCAGTAAATTTAACTAGAACATGACATGAAGTTAACGTGATATTGGGATACAACATTTTTCCAAAATAGCTTTTTAACTCAATGTTAAAATTTAACCTGAGTTTGAGAAATCGACCCCTAATAAAAGAAATTAGTTCTAAAAAACTTTACAAAAATATCGAGATCCTCCGATTTTTTTAATATAACGTGATTTTTTTCGCGTGTAGGGTTTTGATACCTTCTCTTAAAATGTAGAAATTCCACTTACCCCCAACCTCCCAGCTGCCACGCAATCGGTACCTCCATCGCCGTCCACATCCGCACTGCAGTGCAGCGAGAAAACGTTCGCCACGCTCCAAGATTGCCACAAAGTGGAGCCATCCAGTCCGTTCAAGGCCACCACGCCACCCTCGCAGGGCACCTCCTCCCCCTGCTGGGCGGACTGGCAGCGCGGCAAGGGGATGCCCTCGTAGTGGATGTTGTCGTCCACTCCGTAACCAAAGACCACGTCCTTGATCCCGTCGCCATTCAGATCAGCCGCCCGAAGAGGACTCTCGCTGTTCATGCGGGCCAAGCTGCGGGTCCATCGCTTTTGGACACTGATCTGAGTGCAGGGCACGAACTCGCTGCCCATGGAGCTGCCGTATGCGATGCGGGAGGCGCCCGCTGAGATGGCCGCCAGCTGGGCGGGATCGGGGCGCCACCAGTGGCGGATGCGCTGCAGCGGCAGCGGGAAGAGCGTCAGCATGAGGGCAGCCAGGCTGAGCAGGGCGCAGAGCACCGTTAGGGCGGCCAGGGCGTAGCAGAAGGGCTCGCAGCAGCGACAGCAGCGCCGCCGCCTGTGCTGCTTCATAATGGGAGTCGAACCTGACCCCGAACCGGGTCCAGATCCTGGACTGTGCTTGCGACGCGGCGCCATCAGGGGCCTCTTCAGACCCTGCTCCTCGCTGCGCTGTGGGGATAAAGCAATTACAGGTTAATTTAATTCGTTATTTCAACCTCGAGTCAACTAGGATTTTATATTTCCAACTACAGAAGGAAATTCTAAATGATATTTTTGGTATTATTTTTTATTTTATTCTTAGAACAACTATATATTTGTTTTATATTCAGCCAGATACTCATTTTTTAGATATCAACACATAACTCATGGGTTAAGTACTTGTATAAAAAAGGATAGAGTTCCTAAAAATATTATAATTTTTTACACAATTTTTAAAGATAATATAAACAAAATTTTGTTAGCTCTATTAAGTCAATAAGAACATTTAAAATACTGTATAAAATTTTAAGTATAAGTAATAGCACAGAGAAGATTTCTTATCACTGTTTTATAAACCAAAGAAAATATATGGCTTTGAAAGATTACAACACTGAAGTCAGCATATGGAAGCGCCAAATATTAGATACGATATGGTTACCTCTTTGTTATCTTTCCTTTATAACAGAGAAGAGTCATCTTAAATGTATAAAAACTAAAAATATATGGTCCAGACTTTTACACAAAACATTTTTTTATCTGTACACTTGAAACTTTAGACGAAGTCCCACCACTCTTTTGTTAACCCTTCCTAACAGGATTCCACTGCACTTTAAAATTTAAATAACTTTTTGTGATTTCCGCTTGAAGTACTTACCTTCGCCGACCTGGCATCCTTGATGAACACCTCGTCCTCGACATCGTCGCTGGCGTCCTCATCGATGGACGAGTCCCGTATGGCAATCCTCTTGGAGGGCACATATGGTCGCAGTTTGATCATCTTTGGGTCCGGTTCCGCTGCTGCGGTGGCACCGCCAAGCTGCGCCTGCAATAAAGCCTCTGTATTAGCCGCTCGAAGGATGCGCCGCGGGTCCTTTAAAGCATTCTGTGGCTCCGTGTTCGTCCGTGCAACTCCAATTGCAGCGATGCGCGTCCGGCGATTGTGTAAAAATCAATAGCGACGTCACGGCTTCGCGCTCAGCTGTCTGCGAATCCGGAGCATGCGCCCTGGGGGGCTGACAATGGAACCACCCTGGCCACCACCCACTGGGCCAAACGCCACGTGTTGGCCAGCGGCTACAGGTTTGTTTGTCAACAATGTGGCGGCCCACCTGGCCAGCTCTCTTCCTTTCTCTCTCGTTGGCTCTCTCCTGTGGCATCTGTTGCTGGACAGAGCCACCACCCAAAAAAAACCACCCATCAGTCACCCTCCAACCCCCAACCACCCATGTATGCATCATCCCCCTGCCGAAACTCCCTGATTAGCTCCTCCCGGGCGGTTCAATGTCCTCGCTTTGAGGCTTTTCATGAATGAAGTGGGTGGAGTTGGGATATGTGGGCGGTGGGAGGTGGGAGGTTCCATTCACCGAACTTCCGCGTGCCGCCAATGTGGGTCACATCTTCTGTGGGACACTGTGTGGTTTCCCCGCTCGCCAAAGCAGGCGATTAATATTTAATGGGATTTTGTCTGCCTTTCAGTGGCAGGAAGTGAAACGGAAAAGATATGGTTGGCTGATATCTCAGCGTTCGATTAAAGCGGAATTGGCTTTGACTAATTTTTAGTAAAAGCTTCATTCGATAAGCTTATACTAATCATTGAAATGCATGCGAAGTGTCACTTTTAAAGAGTAGTTAGAAATTATCTAATATTTTCTTTAATATATTAATGATTTAATAGTATATACAAAAACGAATTATTCGTAGCATCGATTACCGCCATTCACTTATATATCTATCAACAAATTTAAATTATTTCTAGCATCGATTAGGTTTCTGGAGAGTTCGATAATCAAGTGAACATTTATATTAATTTGTACAATATTAGATCAATTAATTAATTACAATCACATTTTGCCAAACGTCCCATTTTTAAAGCCATTGTAAAGTTTTAAATTTTCAAAAAGAACTAACAACACGTTTTAGTTATATTACCTCTATGATAACAAGAAAATCATCGCCAATTTCCGTTTGCAGGCCAGCATTGCGATTGGTTTTGGCCCATACAATCCAATTGATGCTCATATCGTAAGATCCTAACTTCTCAGTGGGAGTAAAACCAGGTAATCCGTTGACCAGTCCGGAAAACTCTGCAACCTTGGCTCTCTTGACGTCACAGCTATTTTATTTTTGCCTAAATAAGTTTCCGTTTCTGTATCTATTTTTCTCATAATTTATTTTACAACATTTTCTATGACGTAGTGGCGCTTGTCAAAAGCCAAACACACAAGTGAAAAGTTCCCTAGTTCCTTTCACTCCCACCCCCCAAAGTATTCAAATTGCAAGTGCGCCAAAACCTTTGCGAATTTGCCATAGCCACCGCCCCGTTGCTGCCCTCAGCAGAAACTTAAGAGCACCACTTAGTGGGGGTGGATTCCGAGGCTGGTGGGGAATAGGAGCACTCAGAACAGGTCCAAGCTCGACTGCATTCGAATAAACTATAGAAAAATCAGCGGCTTTTTATAGCGGCCCCATCAATAGAGAGGGGCGTGGATGGGGGCGAGGATGAGGTGGTAACTTAAGTGTGCTATTATCGCATCAGAGATAATTTAATAACGACGAGTCGTCTTCTTCGCTCGGAGGCCAGAAAGCCAGAAAGGATGTATGGAATCCGCTCAAGAGTGTTGCGGCAAGGCGTTGAGTAGTGCTTGGGGCGGGTGGGCGTGGCAGGTCTCGGGGACCCACAAAATCTACCCATAGAAAGCTGGCTCACATGTGTGTGCATTGGGTGACAACTGCGTCAAGGTCGCCAGGAATTCGAGGAAGGAAGCAATGTGTTTATTTATGATTTTTGTTGATATGAGCTGAGCTATCACTTAGTGACCTAAAAAATGCAATTCTGCGAATAGAGTCTTTAAAAGGGCTCATATTTCATAAAAATTTAAAAATGCTCTAATATTAGGAAAATTAATCCAATGTTCATTTATTTGTAAAAATTCGTTGATTGAAAGTTGTGTTTTTTTTGCACTAATGCACTAAAAAATGTTAATAAAATAATAAAAATGTATTATTTGTTTTAACTTTTTAGGAAAAGAAAATGATAACCTGCAGCGACCGCAAAACAATACATAAGCCAATGAAAAATAAATATGTTGTTCCAATGCAGTTGTCTTATCTAACATCGTCACATCACTTATATAAATATCCTATTATTATAAGTTATTATATTTGCGGTGAAGCTATCTCTATAGAGTCTTCTATAATTCCCTGCGCTTTGTATTTCCGATTTCCTGCATATTTTTAGCTCACCGAGTTCCCAGCTACCCAGGCGCTTTTGTCATCTCATTAAACTTGATTTTGCAGCAGTTTTCCTCCGGCTTTTATTTTCTATTCTTTGTTATTCCAATTGTGCACTCCGTGTGACGTCAGAGGGGGGATCCCAGGATTACCGTGGCACTGCATTCATTAGCCAGGGTCTCCGAGTGTCCTGTCCCCCTCGAGGATGCCACTGGCCCCAACTTTTGATGCGACAAATGCCACTTCTGGGGCCTCTTTGCAACTTGCGGAGCACTTGTAAAGGGCGGGCTAACAAGGAAATTGATTGAAAAATGCTAGAAACTTAAGAATCCAAGTGTGAACAAATAAAAGTGAACGAAACAACTGCAGTATACATATATTCAAGAATTTTCCCCCGAATTAAACGAGCAGAATCGATAGACAAATGTCGCATCTTGCCATGATGCGAAATTGAAGGTCCTGCCCTCCACATCCGGCGGTGCATCATCATGTTCTGGGCGAGAGGGGTGTGGCGGATAACAACAATGTCGATGACGACAGAGCCTAGCAGATTATGTGGCAAAAGGAGGCAATGCCAAAGTACTCGAGGAAATTATGTTAAGTGACAAACACACAGGGCCCATGGCGATGCAGCCCTGGTTGGGGAAAGGATATTTGCCTGGCCTATATATAGACGCATATACAAACATCCATGGGCCGATAGTTCCTTGTTCTCCCAATATTAAAGACTACGCTTCTGGCGGCTTTCACTTTTGTTTTTCCCACCAGTCGGAAAAGGACTCACCCACACGCACGGACACTTATACCAACATAGCGTCAAGCATCCTGCATCCTTCGTTGGTGAACTTTTCGCTCGTGCCTGGCAACGTTTTAAATTCAAATCTGCTCGCCTCCAACTGTCAGTTGTCAGCGAAAGTTTGAACTGCCAAGACGTTCAAAACGGAAAGAACTAAGTCTTAAAAATAAAGCCAGTCAACTAATAAATGCTAAATTGTGCAGAGTATTTATTAATAAATATAATACATATTTGACATCTCGATAAACGATTTAAAATATTCCGGAAAGTTGATAAAAAGTGGTGTCTTAAAGATGTCAGTTAGGGCGTCAAGCTGATGGTTATGTAATCTCTGTGAAGATTCCAGAAATCCAACAGAAATCTATAGCTTCGATAGCC
Organism: Drosophila subpulchrella; assembly: GCF_014743375.2. Taxonomy (NCBI): domain Eukaryota; kingdom Metazoa; phylum Arthropoda; class Insecta; order Diptera; family Drosophilidae; genus Drosophila; species Drosophila subpulchrella. The sequence goes on from NW_023665577.1 coordinate 4,600,829, forward strand.
GAACGAATAAGAGTTGACTGCTAGAGAACCGTTTTCGCCGATTTCATCCAATAACTGTGTAAGATTTTAAAAATTTAAAACTATTTTTGTCAAGATTATCCAACAAATTAATTAAAATATAATCCGCGGAACATACAAAGCTTTTTTAGTTTAAAAGTCACTTTTAAAGAAGCGTTATAGTTTTAAGCAATGTAAGAAAATTACAAATTATTCAAAACTTAATATTGTATGAAAAGCAGTCGAGAAACAAGCTGAATTAATAAGAACACTTTACTTTTCTAAAAATTAAAAGTTTTTCGACGTTTTAAAAATGTGTAACAAAGAAGTCTAAAATAAATATGAACGTGTAAAAAGTGTTGACATTTGTTTGTATAATATTTTTAAAACACATGTTTTTAACACTTTAAAATAAAAATGTTATTTTTACATTTTTTATCCTATTCTTTTATAACACCTCCTTAAAAGCTATCACTCAGTATAATCAAAATATCTGATATCTGGTGTTAAAGTAAATTGATCACACATACTTGAAATATTTTTAACAACCAGTTTAAGCAAAAAATGTATTGCAGCCTATTAATGAATGCTTTATTTAAAATCGCTGACGCTTTAAGTTGGCCCAATTTGCCGAGAAGAAGCAGAACCTCAGACTTGTGCCGTGGCAATTGTCCTTGTCTAATGGGGGCTCTGCAGCATTGGCAGGACTCTTTCATTGCCCGCTTTCTTCCTCATGTTCGTCGCGTGGGATGGGGGCGGCTACAGGGGCTGGAGCAGGGGGCGTGGCATCCTCGCGGGCTCATAAAAAGGCGCATGGGCCACTTAAGGCACGGGTGACCCACCGCCCACCGCATTCCGCCCCTTCGAGTGGCTTTAATTGTGAATTAAGACGGTATTGTGCAGCGAGCAACTGCGACGACGACAGGTATTGCTGTCTGTGTCCTGCGGCCAGGGTTGCCATCCTGCATTCTGATTCGGACTCTACGCCGCCCAATGCCGAGGCTATCGAGGCATAGGCATTGTCGAAGGCAACTGCCTTTTTGTCTTTCGGTCTCGTCCCCCATTTTATTTACTTGGTTAAGCGGCATAATGGTTGCTATTTTCGTGCCAATCGCTCTCGATGCATTGTCAATGCCAGGACGACCCTTCGAAAGCCTTTGATCCTTTCCACCTGGTGGAAGGTCGCGACACAGACACAGACCGGGAAATCGCTTCAAGTTGTTTGCTTCGGCGACGACCTTTTGTCAGGAAGAACCGTGAAAATAATACTAATTCTAACAGAAAATAGGCTTCAGGAAGGACTGGGGGATTTCTTTAATATATTAAATGTGAGGTGGCAAAAAAGTTTTTATCATTATTATTAATCCCAAAAAAAGAAATAATATATTTTTAAAATATTTTGCTTAACATCTCTAAGATAATATGTATTAAATAGTAAAATGTCTTACTTAAAATGTTAAATAATAATTAACCAGTTATAAATTTAATTAGACACAGGAAGTGCTTAGCTAGAAATGGTGGTCCAAATAATTATTCTGGTGATCTGCACCATATGCCTGAAGCATTATGCCAAAGGAGAGTTTCAGTGAGTAAAAAAAAGCTTCCATCCCGAATATCGTATCTTAATTTTACCCATAAACCAGACAAAGCCTGGCCATAACCGACATCCTTCCGGAGGACATCAAGCGCTACGATAAGATGAGACCACCCAAGAAGGAGGGCCAGCCCACGATAGTCTACTTCCATGTGACGGTGATGGGTCTGGACTCCATCGATGAGAATTCGATGACCTATGTGGCTGATGTGTTCTTCGCCCAGACCTGGAAGGATCACCGCCTGAGATTGCCGGAGAATATGACGCAGGAGTACCGATTGCTGGAGGTGGACTGGCTAAAGAATATGTGGCGTCCGGATTCGTTCTTCAAGAACGCCAAATCGGTGACCTTTCAGACGATGACCATACCCAATCACTACATGTGGCTGTACAAGGACAAGACGATACTCTACATGGTCAAGCTAACCCTGAAACTGTCCTGCATCATGAACTTTGCCATCTATCCGCACGACACACAAGAGTGCAAGTTGCAGATGGAGAGCTGTAAGATTTCCTAAACCACGAAGCATCCTTCGGTACTATTTACATTTTATTTTAGTGTCCCACACCACAGACGACCTGATATTCCAGTGGGATCCCACCACGCCCCTCGTGGTGGACGAGAACATCGAGCTGCCGCAGGTGGCCCTCATCCGGAACGAGACGGCGGACTGCACCCAGGTGTATTCCACGGGCAACTTCACTTGCCTGGAGGTGGTGTTCACCCTGAAGCGCCGTTTGGTCTACTACGTCTTTAACACCTACATACCGACCTGCATGATCGTGATTATGTCCTGGGTGTCCTTCTGGATCAAGCCGGAGGCGGCTCCGGCTCGCGTGACCCTGGGCGTCACCTCCCTGCTCACCCTCTCCACGCAACATGCGAAATCTCAGTCGTCCTTGCCACCCGTTTCCTATCTAAAGGCCGTGGACGCCTTCATGTCCGTCTGCACGGTGTTCGTGTTCATGGCCCTCATGGAGTACTGTCTGATCAACATCGTCCTGAGCGATACGCCCATACCCAAGCCGATGGCCTACCCTCCAAAGCCAGTGGCGGGCGATGGGCCCAAGAAGGAGGGCGAGGGGCCTCCTCCGGGGGGCAGCAATTCGACGGCCAGCAAACAGCAGGCCACTATGTTGCCACTGGCCGACGAGAAAATCGAGAAGATTGAGAAGATCTTTGATGAGATGACCAAAAACAGGAGGGTGAGTGGAAATTCCTTTAATTTATTAACTATAAAGTGGTTATAAACAAATAAATCAGAGGAGAATGGTCTAAGATACAAAGTTTAGGTGTTAGATCTTACACCTCAAACACCTCAAATATTTTAACAAGTAAAATAAAAAAATATTTTAAAACCTTTAACGATTTTAAAATTTAGATTTCCAGTAAAATTAACATTTAATACTTTTTTGGGGCTATTTCGATTTAAAAAATTATGATCTGGTATAAAATAAGCTTATAATGCTAATTATACCGATATTTAAAATCGGATTTTATAATAGCTTAATATTTATTTATCCCATATTTCAAACCATCTTACAAAGTTGTGGACTAATCAAAAGCTTTTATTTTTCTTTAAGCCATTGGTATTTTTAAAAAAATTAAATTTTAATATTTAATTATTTTTTGACAAGTCTTACTGATGTACACGATAAAAAAAGTTTCAGAATATACTCTTAAACTTCGATGTCTTTCAGATTGTGACCACCACTAGACGTGTAGTGCGCCCGCCGCTGGACGCCGATGGACCATGGATCCCGCGGCAGGAGTCGCGGATAATTTTGACCCCGGGTGTTGCGCCGCCGCCGCCTCCTCCGCAGCCAGCGGCACCGGAACCGGAACTTCCGAAGCCCAAGCTGACCCCCGCCCAGGAGCGGCTCAAGCGGGCCATCTACATCGATCGATCCTCGCGCGTCCTGTTCCCCGCCCTCTTCGCCAGCCTGAACGGCATCTACTGGTGCGTGTTCTACGAGTATCTATAAGAACTAAGAACTACGAGTTCTTCTGCCCTGTACATACAACTTTCGCTAGCTCTCTCTGGCGCTCCATCCGAGTGTTAAACGTTGATTGTTCGCATATATCGAAACGTATATCGCAAATTTACTCTTAAGCTTTCACGCACAAGCTTTAAGTCAATGAATTTTAAACATAGATGATTGTTGAACCACATAAAAACGAGGAGATATATGAAGATATGAACACAGGATAAATTACAAATTATCTATTAAATTCCTACAAATGCTTAAAGTTAATCAAGTGACGTAGTAGCTGATGTAGATTAAGTGAATTGTAATTTAAAGTCTCAAACAAATGCTTTTAATTGTAAATAAATAGAGAATCCATTTAAAATAAATCGTGGGTGGTTTGGTAAGGTACTTAAAAGATATATTTTATTGGTAAGTTTTAAATGGAATATGTCATTCTGAGTTTACAAGAAAATTCGATTTAAATCAAGTCATTTAAAGATACGCTTTTTATTAGGACCTCAGTACTGCAGAAGAAAGGGATGGGGAACTTTGGATTGAATATTTTGTACCAAAACCCTTAGTCGAATAAAAGCTTTCATACTGCAAAAGCTAATGGTGAGCTTTAAGATGGTATCCCCATTTGATGCAAATGCTAGTTATCCCCATTTACGATATACTTCGCATAACCATTTCTCAGCCGTTTGGACAGCCCATTCATTTTTTAACACCTCTATCTTCTTCTTTTTATGTGGCAGGCAGTTATAAGTTTATTTCGCGCTGCTTTTTCTTTTAAAGGTGTCAACATTGTTGGAACAATGGAACTTGCTCGGGTTTCTACCGTTCGAAGTTGTCAAACTGCCGCAGGGTGATGAGGAGTAGTCTTATGAATACCCAATTAATAATGTTGGTCACACGCTCCACACTTTTGCCTTTTCACGGTCGTTAGTGACGCCCGAGCAAAGATGATATAGGGTTGAAAAAAAAGATAAGATGAAGACAACTAGGTGGAAAATATGGAAGAGATGGTATCTCTATAAAAGTTAAATAAATCCTAAAACCTTGTAAGTATTTACCACAGCCTTATTTCCACTTAAATTTGTATCAATTTTGTTTGGGTTTCTCCTCTATTGATCATCAATCATATGTTTTGATGTGAATATGTATGTTTTGCGGCTAAACCATTTGCATTTGAAGTAGGCCAGGCCAAAGAGTTCGCTTCGTTTCGGGGAAACCACAGTATGATTCACCCGAAAGCCACACTAAACACGGGCCCAGTACTCGATCGATGTGGATTGGCGGATTGCATTGGCAGAGGCTTCGAGAGCGGAAAAATGAGCTAAGGTTGCGCAAATTCAGTGTTTATTTGGGACTGGGGAATACCTGAGGTTATGAGCATTATGTGTGGGTGCTCAATGCAAATTGCCTTGGCTGGGGGTTCAATGAGTTGCTTTTTTCAAGGAACGCAAGATGGCTAAGTTGGTCAAATTAATTTTTATTATTAATGGAAGAAATGCCACCAATTAAGGCGGCTCTCTGAGTGCTTGCTCAAAGTCTCACCTCTTGCACAGACAATGCCCAGAGACTGAAGAAAGTAAAAATCCAGCTGACAACCTCACGGCTACCGTCGCGGCTCTTAAGCTCCCCCTTTTTCCCAAGGCCCCCCTTTAAAAGCCGAAACGAAAACGAAACGAAGTGCTCCACCGACAGCAACAACAATAAAGGCCAAAGCTGCCTGACAACGACGCCACAAAATGTTATGTTGTTGCCGCTGGTGTGAGGTTGTCTTCGGCTTTTGCAGTTTCAGTTTCAATTTCAGTCGAACTCGGGCAGCAACGGCACACGGAAGCAGGCCGCACTCCGCTCCTACTTCGAGAAAAAAACCCTTTAAAAGGCCCGAAAATAAGCCGATCATAAGCCATAAGCCCAACTGCAATTGGAGATCGTTGTGTGATCAGCCAAGAAAACACCTTGTTTAACTCGAGCAGGGAATATAAAAGTGAAATTCGTGCACTTTTCACAGCAGTTTCGCAATCGGAACGGGGCGTAATAAAAATAAATATTACAAAATTCAATTAATCCAATTGGCAGCTCGTAAAAGTTTACACCAAGGCTAAATTGTGGTTCAGCTAAGCCGAGATAACGAAACCGAAAAAAACGTCGCGGCTTAACACTTTTTAACACTTTCATTTTCGTTCAGAGCCGTTTTCGTTGGGTTCGTCATCGCGGGCACAGCGGTCGCCTTTCGTCGAGTGTGTTAAATAATAGTAAACAAAAAGTGAACGAAACTACCACATTTTTCGGCAAATGTTTAGCGGCTTTGTGAACTGAAAACGGAAACTGCATTTCAAGTTGAGGTTCGGCAAGATGCAAGCGAAGGTGTTCCTGCTCTGCCTGGGTTGGTATTAAAAACATACAAAATAACAATATTTAGATAAAAAATTAACAGAAAATTAACCTAGTTTTTGGCCTTCCAAAAATCATTTGGTAACTATTCATGTTCGGCTTATGGTTAATTTGTGCTAATGTGCTGCGAAAAAAAGGGCAACAAAGGAAAACAAAAGACTTAGGCAACGAACTTGCGCATCCGACGAAAGTCCGAATGCAGCTGATGATTTTGGTTGACTTTTGTGGGATTGTGATTGTCATCCTCATGATTCGTGCAACGTGAGGTGGCTTGCAACTTTCTTTACCCGCCACTGCCAATAAAACTTCCGCTCGGTGACGTCAGAGAAAGATTTGAAAAAATACAAAAATTAAAAACCAGCTGGTATGCAAATCACATAGATGCGGACGCCAAGGCCAATCGGAGATCTCCCCTGGCCCGAAGAGTACCCATGTGTACGTGTTTCTTGGTATTACCGCAGCGCCAGGCTTGACCATCTATTATGCAACAACAAAAAAATGAAAAAACTTGTCAACGCCGCTATTTGTTGGCCGGTTGGTCGTTTTTAGCCGTTGCCGGTGCCAAAACTCCAGGCGGGTTTGCCGATCGCCTGACCATGAAGTGTTCAATTTTATGTTATTTCTTCTGCTTCGGAAGTTAATGCAGCTGCTGTGCGTTTCTTTCGATCCCCCTTTGGCCACCTCTGCGGGGGGATTAGTTTGTAATTTTCCAGCGTTGACATCTCAACTGCTTTCTTGGGGATTTTCACTTTCGTTTGCCGTGCAATTACCGGAAAATTGCTTGGCTGAAGCTTACGAAATTCCTGTCTTTTTCTTGATGGGATTAGGCATTAAACTTATAGCTAAGGTTTTAGGGAATTGGGGGATTTTTCCCCATTAAGTAAAACTTTTTGTGAGTTAATAATAGTGGTGGCTTAAATATTTAAATTGCCTGAATCATAGTTTATATGGATATGGAATATAACGACTTGTGTAAAATTAATTTTTGTATTCAATTACTTTTAATGATCTTTTAATGATTAAATTAAATTCGTGTTTTCAAAGTAAAATTTATTATTGATTCTATAGGTTTCAAGAGTGTTTAAAGCTAACGCTTTTCTAGCTTTTTAAAGTTTTGTAAGATTTCTAAAAAATTGTTCTTACAAGTTTAAGATAACATTATTATTGATGTCACCTTAACTAAGAATTTTAAAGACCATTTTCACTTTTTACCTTTGAACGGAATGTGTGACATCTTTTTGGGTCAAATGCACAAAAGCCGTGCCAACAATGAACCGAAAAGAGATCACAAGTATCCATAGCGAATGTGCTTAGTCTGTCTAGGGCCTCCGGGGCATTCACTTTTCCCAAGAAATCATTTCTATATAAGCCCTATAATTGGCCAATATTTCATTGTGTTGGGGCGAGCAGCAACAAAACTAAAGCATTGCCATTTGGTATGGGCAATTTTATTCCAAGTGAAAGTGGCAAAGTTGCAGTGCACACCTCGAAAAATGTTAATGAGCCGCATTCGAATCTGGCATAAAAGCAAAACCAGAAAATCAAAATAAAGCAGAAAAAGGCGAAATAAAACCGAAACTGTAGCAGCTTAACCCAAATCACTCAGAGATAATCAATTATGTTTTCCTGCGCTGCGAGGTGAAATCTTTTGTCGACCTTGGGGCGCGCTTACTTACATAAAGAATCACCCGGGAGGAAGTTCCTCATCGGGGCGATCCTCTCCACCAGAAAAATGTCGAATCATTAAGCAAACAGAGACAAGCCCACCAAAAAATTAAAAAAAAAAAACCCAACCAAGCCTGCCAAACGAAGAGAGATTATGTCACGGCAGCCAAGCAAAATAAACACAAAACTAAATAAACATTAAATGCTTCAGTTGAACAACGACATACTTTCTCATTCAAGGGACAAGGGAGGCGGGGGCGGTCCGCAGATGCGTAATGCCAATTTGTGACATTATTCAACCGGCGAAGACAGCGAGAGACTTTGCATAGGGCTTTTGTTCGGTTTGAAAAGAGTTGGGTCAGTTGGGACTTCGCGGATCTCCAGTGCTTCCTGCTATCCAACTGTTTAACCATATTGTGGCTAACCGTGCGTTTCATAACTCTAAAGCGACGTACTGCAAGTGCATTAAACAGTGTCATTCAAAACTATCTTGACTTATTTCGTTAGAGGTGGAGAAAAATACAGAAGGCGTCCACTCAAAAAAAACATGTTATATTCTCATTGTGATTTACAAATTTATAAATGTTTTCGGGTCATAATCAAAATAAATATATAGCGAAATGTTGTTATCAAGTAAAATCAATATTTTATCTATAAAGCTCTCTTATCTTAATTCTTTAGAGTTACGTTCCGCACACCCGACAAATAGTATATATAATTTTTATAGCCGTACATATGAACCTTAGCACATTAAAAAGTCAATTTTCCCGATGGAAAACACATTTTAAAAGCCATGTTTTTCGGTTATTCCAAAATTTTACTAATACGGTCTAAAATCAAGTAATTTTTTGGGTGCGTAAAACAATAATATTTGGATCTTATATTCAAGTATTCAATATTATAGTTTAATAAAAATTAACTTAATATTATCTATTGAATTTCTTACGGGCTAGGGAATTAATAAATGTCTATAATAAAGTAATTTGTTAATTGGCTTGCAAAACTACAGGTGGTTTTTTGTTCGTCTATCAAATATAAAAAGTAAATGTTTTAAAGGATCTTTATAATGTTAAATTTAAAATTAAATGTATAATTTATATATATATTTTAAATTGTAATAATATTGTACTCATTTGTTTCCTTTTTTTGCAGCCCTCTCTTTGGGAACGTTTCTGCCAGCTCGAGGGCAATCGGATGACCCCAACGATGAGGAGCAGCCTCTCCATTTGACCAACGACGGTAAGTGCGATCAAGATGCGGTACGCTGTGCACGGACATTCATAACTTTAACCCTTAAGGCAGCGTCTTTCTTTCAGCCGCACCTGCACGACCGCCGACTGGGTCGCCAGTTGAACGAGGATCTGGGTCTGAGCCAGGGTTCGAGCAGTAGTGGCAGCAGCAGCAGTCAGTCCAGCTCCATCTACGAGGATGAGGACGATGTGGAGGGCTCCAGCGAGTACTACGACAGCGATGAGGAGCAGTCGGAGGGCAGCAACGAGTCCCTGCCTCGCCTGCTCTCACAGTCCGCCTTCAATCGCATCTCGGAGACCCTGGGAGCCCTCAACCATGTGGGTCACATGCTGGTGGACATCACGCGAGGTGGTCAGGATCAGGCCAAAACGGAGGGGGTTGAGAAGAGTGAGGATCAGAGCAAGTCTGATGGATCCTTTGGCTCAACTGTGACTGCTTCCAGCACCACTGAGTTGGCCCCCTCTTCTACTCCATCTCCACTGGGGAAATCGGAACCACTTCCAGGAGTCTCTGATAAGCTCATGGACCCTCTACCCATCACACTCTCTGCCAATAGTTTGCTGCCAGCTGGCAAGCCAGCCAATCTGAGTGTTATCCAAGTGGCCACCAAGAGAATTGGTACCGATGACTCTGCGCCCATGTTTGTGGAGAACAAAGAGCTCAAGCTGAAGAAGAAAAAAAAGAAGAACAAGAACAAGCAGAAGGTGAAGAAGCCCAGTGAAGAAGGAGTCCCCATTCCGGTGGTCCAAGGATCGGTTCAGCAATCGCAGCAGAAGATCAAGATACCAACCACTCCAAGAACTACAACCACCACCACGACAGAGGATCCCATCACCCTGACTCCCTTGGATCAGTTGGCGGAGGCTAGTGATGATGCAGGAACCGGCAAGGATGTGGAGAACTACTGCAAGACGCCGAGTGGAAGAAGGGGTCGTTGTGAGGATCTCAGTAGTTGTCCCGCTTTGCTCCTCAATCTCAGCAGCTTAAGGGAGTCCCTCTGCTTCAAGAGCCTCTATGTGCCGGGTGTGTGTTGCCCCATTTCCGCATCGTCCACTGTTCTGACCACCCAGAAACCCCTAAAGTTGACCACCCGGCCCACAACCACGACGAGCACCACCAAAGCCACGCAGCAGCCCACCAAGAAGACCACCGTTCGACCCACCACTCGACCCACTTCGGGCCTAGTGCTCATTCCCCAGAAGAAACCCCCGACCACTACGACGACCACCACCACTGAGGTGCCACTGGAGCCCGAGGGTCTGGAGGAGATCGGCAATAATATCGTGGATCCCGATGAGTGCGGCCAGCAGGAGTACTCCACGGGCAGGATTGTGGGCGGAGTGGAGGCCCCGAATGGCCAGTGGCCTTGGATGGCGGCCATCTTCCTCCATGGACCCAAGCGAACGGAGTTCTGGTGCGGTGGTTCTCTAATTGGTACCAAGTATATCCTGACTGCGGCGCATTGTACCAGGGATTCGCGACAGAAACCGTAAGAAATGGAAGGTCTGTTATATTATATAATGTACTAATTCCTGGTTCCTTTCAGATTCGCTGCCCGTCAGTTTACGGTACGATTGGGTGACATAGATCTCTCCACGGATGCCGAACCCTCTGATCCTGTGACTTTTGCCGTCAAGGAAGTGCGCACCCATGAGCGGTGGGTTATTTTCTTTCTTTAAAATATAGTATAGCTTTATTATATAAGCTTTGTTAATATAGCTTCTCCCGCATTGGATTCTACAACGACATTGCCATTCTGGTTCTGGACAAGCCGGTGAGAAAGTCCAAGTATGTGATTCCCGTGTGCCTGCCCAAGGGAGTTCGCATGCCGCCCAAGGAGCGACTCCCTGGACGTAGGGCCACCGTCGTGGGTTGGGGAACCACATATTACGGTGGCAAGGAGTCCACCAGCCAGCGGCAGGCGGAACTGCCCATTTGGCGGAACGAGGACTGCGATCGCAGTTACTTCCAGCCCATCAACGAGAACTTTGTCTGCGCGGGATACTCTGATGGTGGAGTGGATGCTTGTCAGGTGAGTTGGTGGAGAGGTTTCCATCTAGAGAGGATTCTAACTTTCTTGCAATTCTTAGGGCGACTCTGGCGGTCCTCTGATGATGCGTTACGACTCCCACTGGGTTCAACTGGGAGTGGTTTCCTTTGGTAACAAGTGTGGCGAACCTGGCTATCCAGGTAAGTACTTTACCGAAATGCTCTTTGGAATAGTAGGACTAAATTGGTATACATTTTCCAGGTGTCTACACTCGTGTCACTGAATATCTGGACTGGATACGCGATCACACGAAGGACTGATCGCACTCCTGATCCTGATCCTTACCACCTTAGCCGTAACTGTAGCCTAGGTTTAGGTACGCACTAGTCTATGTACTCTTAATGACCCAACCCCCTCCCCTTCCTGTTCTATGTGCAGTGCCCTATTTATTAACCGCATCCCATTGCTATGATGAATGGCATTTGTTGACTAAATTATTAATATTTAATTTTGATAAATAAACTGTGTGTAAAATACATACATAGTTTGTTTTAAACAGACGATGAAGGTTCTATTAAGGCGAAACATGATGAAAAGCATGATTTCATATTTTTATTGCTCGTGATTACGTATTTAGTGAGAATTACATGAGACCCACTGGTTTTAGTTATTTCCAGTTTTTATATATATTAAAGCGCTTTATCGGCCATGAAAACCGATTACGCAAACAGAACCAATGATCCATAGCTAACTGAGATTGGATAAACAATAAAATCGATTCAGTACGAGTGGGTCGCCGTGTAGGTGCGTCATACCTTAAAGATTTGGTTTGTAATTTCTGTGATTACGATAGGAAATGAAATAGTGGGAGGTAGTTTATAAATATACGTGTGTTATCATAGTGCCATTGCGATTATGGTAAGCCTATCAAATTCTGGAAACTATCAATGCGATGTGACTACACTGATAGCTTCATTCATCCATACTTTTTTTTATCACTTACGGGGAAACACTTGGTAAACAAACGTGAGCAATTGCATAAGGTTCTCTGGCGATGCCGGTCCTCCCTTTCTGTATCTCTTCCCTGCTCTTGAAAACTCTATCCAATAACACTCAGTTGGCAATAAGCTTTCACAGCTGACGGACGCGAATTTTTCCCTCCAACCGGCAATGTGTTGTCAATAACTTAAAAAGAACGGCTACCCCACCGAATTCTGTGTGATTGAATTACAACCTGTACTCGCTGTGAAGATTTAGAACTCCTATAAATCATAATATTGTACAATTACCGCCGATAATCGCCAATTTGACATTGTTACTGCTTCTAACCGCGGACTCGAAAGCTCAGAGTGTTTTGTTTATGCGGAGCTTTTTTTGGACAAGCGCGTGGTAAGTACCTGAAAATAAGAGAAAAACTCTCTTCACAAAATGAGTGCGCGAAAGAGAGTGATTCATTGATGACTAAGGGTCAAAGGGGTCAAGGCTTTTCAAACGCTGAGTCATTTTAAAAGCTAAAAAGGGTTTAATTTGTCTTTAGAAAGTGTCATATTTTAATTATTTATTATTCAAGTTAACTTTTGTTGGATAGTGTAAAATCAAAAACTTTAAGCTCTAGCATACATTTGTTATGTTAAGCCGGTATGAAAGCTTTATGCTACTGTTAACTTACCTATGTTAACATTTCCAGAGTTTTTATAACCCTTTAGACAAATCTACTTAGAGGACATACAAAATCACTAAATGACAAACAATAATCGTTTTTTTCTAACAGAAAGCTGCTATGAAAAACACAAATGTATATATTTGGTTCAGAGCTATCTGGATAATTCATTGTAAAGATGATTCATTTTCTATTAATTTAAAATAAGCTTAGAAATAGTCTGAGCATGTAATTGTGTAGGCGGCAGTCAATCTATCTATCAGTAAAGCAATTATTTGTAATGTTTTGTTAGGGCACTAAGGTCATTGCAAATTGAAAAAATTCATTAAACAGCAAATTATAATGCTGTGTAGTTTCTTTAGGGATAATTATTTAAATTGATTCATTTAATTTGAGTGTTTTGATCAAAAATAAAGCAACATAACTTTGTACTGAGATGAAAATAATATTCAAAATCTTGTTACTACAATATCAAAAATAAAATAAAAGACAAAAAATATGAAATCGAATATTAAAAAAATCATATTGTTCCCGCCCGGGTTCGAACCGGGGACCTTGTGCGTGTGAAGCACACGTGATAACCGCTACACTACGGAAACAGCTGAAAACCAGCCGGCAAAAAAGCCAAGTAAAGCTAAGTGGTCAAGTTTTCACAAATACACCTTAAAAAATGCACAAGCAAACTGAAGTCAATGGTTAATACTCTCGAATGGAACTTAGGGGTAATGGTAATTGGATACGGGCTTGGCTAATTTACCGTCCGTTTATTATTTTTAATGTTTTGTTTCGGCATTTAAGCTTCGAAATGTATAACGCTGTATAGTTAGTTGCTTTAAATATGATTATTTAAATGAATTAAATTATTTAAAGGTTTTTGCTTAAAAGCGTAACATCTAAGCACTTACCCCATGCAAGTATAGTTCAAACTTTGTACAATGCTACAAATTAGTAAAAAAAACATAATTTAAAATAATATTTTAAAACAATAAAAATTATTACATTTGTTCCCGCCCGGGTTCGAACCGGGGACCTTGTGCGTGTGAAGCACACGTGATAACCGCTACACTACGGAAACATTTGAAAACCCGGCGGCAAAAAAGCCAACTACAGTTAAGTGGTCAACTTTTCCCAAATACACCTTAAAAAATACACACAAGCAAACCAAATCTAATTGTTTCTACTCTATAATGGAACTTAGGTAATGGTAATAGATACTGGCTTACATAATTTACCGTCTGTTTATTATTTTTAATGTTTTCCTTCGTCATTTAGGTTAGTTTAGTCATAGTTAGTTGCTTTAAAGATGATTATTTAAATAAATGATTATTATTAAAAAGCTTAATATCTAATATAACATTCAAATATTGTTTAAACGTTATATAAAGCTAAAAAATTGTACAAAATAACCAATTTAATATTAAAAAAAAATTGTCTCTGTTCCCGCCCGGGTTCGAACCGGGGACCTTGTGCGTGTGAAGCACACGTGATAACCGCTACACTACGGAAACGCTTGGAAACGATCGGTTTAAGGCCCAACAGAAGCAAACGTGCGATAACAGGGTCGACTTTCTATTTTTAGCCTTAGGCGATTATTTAATAGAAAAACTGGTATATTTTATGATGAAAGGTCTCTGCCAAGACATTGAGTTATATGAAGTTTAAATATATATTGAACCTATTGCTGCAATTGTTATTTATTTTAACCAAACTGATGCAAATCAAGTAGATGCTAATTTCTGACTGCCAAATACAAAACATTTAACAGTTCCCCTGTATTTATTGTTTTTTGTACTTTGCAAATTCAAGAAAACGGCGCAGCGTTTAAAAACCAAAAGAGGTATAAATAATTCATTAGTCAAAATAAAAAAATTATTCGACTGTTCCCGCCCGGGTTCGAACCGGGGACCTTGTGCGTGTGAAGCACACGTGATAACCGCTACACTACGGAAACAACTGAAGATTCGGCGCCAGAGAAGCCAATTCCAGTTACGGGCCCAATCCAGGTCCAATCTCTCCAGATCGTGAGTTCTGCCATCTATTGGTTGTTGCGTGGCAGTAACAATGAAAACCCATTTCTTCGCCCTGTCATTCCGCTCTTAATTAGCCTTTATTTGTCCCCTCTTCACGGAGCCTCACACAATTGGCCGGGATTTGTGAGGCGGAGAGGGGGCGAAGAGAAAGGCATTCATGGTATGCCTGAAACACGCTGACCAGATTACCAACCAAAGCGCCAAGGGGCCAAGAAAGGGGGCCATTCTGTGGGTGGGGGCCTCAGATGGCCCACCTTTAAATAAATTCGAGCACGCTGATCCTTGATTAAAATTCCTATTGTCTGCTTTGGTCCTGCCAAGATTTCCTCCCCTTTCATTGCTCCGCTTTTGTGCGGCGCCGTGAACGTAATTAATATGCAGGCCAGAACGGACTCTAACTGCTCTCTGGCACTCGTTATAATTACGCATTTAAATTGGCACAAAGGTTGAGGCCAGACATGAACAGGAGCCCACACTTGGAGGAATAGGGTGTTATAATGTGTTAATATAATAATTATTATATTATATATAAATTATTAATTTATTTTTAAGTTTTTTTGTAAAGTTATCCCTAACAATTTGTTTAATTACTGGGTTAGTATTTGCCATTTAGTTTACAGAGATTTTAGTTCTATACAATATATTATATCCTTTTATTTTAAGATGTTTTAGAATATTTGGTTTGGGTTTTCCTTAAAAGGTAAAAGGGTATACTAGATTCGTCGGAAAGTATGTAACAGGCAGAAGGAAGCGTTTCCGACCCAATAAAGTATATATATTCTTGATCACGATCACTAGCCTAGTCGATCTAGCCATGTCCGTCTGTCCGTCTGTCCGTCTGTCTGTCTGTCCGGATGAACGCTGAGATCTCGGAAACTATCAGAGCTAGGCTATTGAGATTTGGCATGCAGATTCCTGAGCTTCTTACGAAAGCGAAAGTTTGTTTCAGCAGCGTGCCACGCCCACTCTAACACCCGCAAACCGCCCAAAACTGTGGCTCCTACAGTTTTGATGATAGAATAAAACTTTTAACTGAAATGTATTGTTCTCATCAATACCCATCGATTGACTCAAAAAAAGGTTTGCCACGCTCACTTTTACGCCCACACACTGTCCACAAACCGCCCACAAACTTCAAAAAATCGTAAATATGAACGTGGATATCTCGGAAACTATCAAAGATAGAGAATTGGGATCTCAGACTTGGATTCCTTAGCCTTGTACGCAGCGCAATTTTGTTACGCGAATAAAAGAAATTTTATCATTTAACTTAAGAAATTTCTTTATATTTAGTATTATTTTTTGTATTAGTAGTATTTTTTGGATATTTTAATGTTGTAAATTAGGAAAATAAAGATGGTAACATATGATTAGGAGGACGATTTCTTGCAGTGCCATCAAATCCGCAAGCAAAGCCAAGAAGCGTCCACAAGGAAGCGCCTTCAACTCTTGTGTTGAATATATGTACATTGCAAGTGTGTGGGTGGCTTATGAGTGGGTCGGTGGTGCACGGCCCCATAAATTTGGGTCAATGGGAAAAACGTCAGAATTGAGTAATTACAACATAATTTTCAATTTTGCAGTTTACGTTGTAAATTAATTTGCGGTCGACATCGGCGAAGCGGCCCCAGATCATTCCATCCCCTTTTTGCCTTAGCCTAGGCTGATTCGTGACGGCTTTTTGGGGTGGGGTCTTTGGTCTCTGAGCTTGGGGCTTGAGTTTGGGTTTGGGTTTGGGGGATTGCACAACAATTAAAGCAACAATTACTGGACAGCCGGACAACGGACGCTGGGATTTTGCCATGTTTTGCTGCGCCATAGAACATGGTGAATGTATATTGTTGTTCCTGCCGCTCGTATCGGTGTTCGCCGGTTGGGGGTCATCTGTTTGTTGTGCATAATTAATTTGCAGTCAGTCAGCCTGCCTCGCGTGTTGATACCCAGTAGGTAAAAAGCCAATGGGTCCGGCATACTGAATTGTCACGCAGGTCTCCTAACCAAATGACATTTTCATAGCTAGAAAGGCAGCATATTTAAATAGGCAATATCAAGAACGATTTGCTCTGATTTAATCAAGAAGGAAAAGCTTTTTCATCTTTATTTTGCTTAGTTATTTACAACACAAATCTAAATTTCTACTGAAATATTTCATTTTTTTAATTGAGGTTTAACTGTAAAACATTTTCAATTAAAAGTTCGTTATTGAAGTTGCAGAAGCTCCACTTTGTTTCTTCTTATTGTGCAGCACTCGATAGCAATGTATTTTTAAGAGTGACAAAATAGTTTTCTCATCACCATTATCAGCAGACCCAGGGGTGTGCCGTTCTATTCCCTGCACAAAACTGTTTACGATTTTACAGCTGAATGGATTTTAATTGAAAGCACCGAAAGACTAGTGTCAATGACACAAGAGTGGGAAAGGAATGGCTCGGGGTTCGGGGAGGGGCTTTGGGATGTGGGTGGGGTTTTCCAAGGAAGGGCAGTTGCCAGCAGCTGTGACAAGATTTCGGATCATGTGGGCTGCCCGGCTTATGCAGAGAGTACCCCGTCTCCCGTCCCCAGATCCCCAGATGCAATAAAAAATTGACCCGAAAATGTGTAACAAATGTTGTGACATATTTTCGCAACGTTTGCCCAGCTAACGCCCCCAAACGATTCCGAACCCGCTGCCAATGATCCTGAAAAGAGCAAAAGAAAAGAGTCTCTGAAAGGATGCTCCGAATGGGTTTTCCCAGTTTTCCCCGTTTCCCCAGTAACCCGGGTGAAAATCGGTTTCTGGCAACATTTGTTTTGGCCCACATATAACACAAAATGTGCAAAAATGAATATGAAAAGTGGGGTTGGAAGATTTTGTAGCTGTAAATGTAACTGCAGCATGGCATGAACTTAATCTGCTGCCGATTGTTTTTCTTGCTTTTCCAAAAAGTGGGTGGTGGCGGGTGGATTTGTTGCTCAATTTGTACTGGCTGCTCGTGGAGTGGGCTACTTTTAAGGGGACGGAGACCCAAATACGGCGCGTTTTCAATATTGCGGCAACAATTTCCATGGATTTTACGCTTTCTTTGTTTTTGCTCTGTTTTCTGGCTTGTTTGTATTTGGCAACTCGGTAATAATGAAACCAACGACTACTGGGTGGGTGGGTAAATGGGGGCGTGTTCATTTAATTGAAAACAAGGCGTGGCAGCGGCAGCACTTAAAGCGAAATTGAGAACAGATGGAATGGCAAGCGAAAAACTTACAATAATTGCCCACAACAGTTTGAAATTGAACGAAGCCACTCAAATGGACTGAAGTCCCGGATCCCCAGCTCCCCAGCTTCCCAGCTCCGGTTAACTGGGATGATTACCATCGATGGCAGATAAAGTTTCCGCGGCCACTTAATGGGTTATTTATGGAGTTTCCCTACCGCAGTTCGCAGTCTGAGTGCTGAAACTAATTAAATTATACAATCAAAATTTTCTTCATATTTTATACGAAAGTATGCACTGACCAGGGGAAAAAGGGAAACAGAGTAAGGAAAAAAGTTATCCACTTTGGCAGGGTCTGTTTTATAAATGGAATATTCCAAGCCAGGTTGTAAATTTTTACGTTTTCTTTGCAAGATGCTAATTAGTTAACCTTTTATAGGGGTTAGTTCTTAAGTTTTTTCCTTTATATTTTCAAGACGTTGGTTACACCTTTCTTTGGCTTTCATTGATTTTGTATACTTATAAATATTTTCCGTAACACTTTTATGGTTTGTCATTAGATGTCCTGTTTCAGCTTCATTTAGCCTGCTTCGCCACTTATTTGTTATTTAATAAAGTATACTTTTTCATCGATATTCCCTTCCTTAATCCATATAAAGCAATATAATGTGATACACAATTTTATTGCCATTCGTAAAGCGATTCACACAACAATGAAAGGAGGAAATATCTCAAATTTTCAAAGACAAATATGCACCGCAAATCACATTTCCATAAATATATACAAGTCTAGCCTGTCTGCGGACATGTGAGCTGTATTATTTATATCAATTCGAATGATATACAAATTTGTATGGCAAACAGCTCGTGACTATAAACAGAGAGTGTAACCTGATACGTTGTTTGTTGCAGTCACTCGCCAATTTCTTTTGTGCAACACATATTTTCCTCCACAATGTGGTGTTGGTGCCTGGACGCCATGGCGACCTTTTCCTTGGAGCTGCGCTATCTTTGTGTACGGCCAAACACGGACACACAAACGGGAAGGACACATGGCCGTGGGAAGTGGCCAAGACAAACAGACGCCACCCCTTCCATGTAAGTGGGTGGGCTAGTGGGCGGTCTGTTTGCCCGATCCAATGCAGCCCCAGGGCCCCGTATAAACGCATTTCCCACCAAGTACAGTCCACCCACCTGGCCCATTGCATTATACCGAATCCCAGGGACTACAATCTCTTTTTCGCCTCGCCACTGGGGGCATCGCAAAAACCAATAAGTCAAATGACCGAAAGGGCTTAACAGACCATGAAAAAAGGAAGAAAGGTAAGCCAACTCGGGGTTTTTGGTGGAAGGAGCCAACAACAATAATCGGAAAATCAGGAAAATATCACAAAAAACGCTGGCAGGAAATCGATGAGCGGGTGGAAAATGAATAAAAAGCAAGCGAATTAAAAACGATAAATAAACATGATGGTTCTGGAATTCCGCGTAGTGGGTTAAGAATTTTACTAAAACGTTAGAGGAATTTCCTAATTTTTTAGTAAAACTAATTTTACAGCCTTTCCTTTATCACCCCCAGCAATATATATCCCAAACATTCTAGTAACATTTTTATTAGCTACCATATTTTATGGAATTCTTTGCAGAGAATAGAAAACCATTACAGCACTCACTTGATTCCTGTATTACCTTTGACTATTGCAGATTGCATTGAAAAGCTCTTAGACTCTTAAACCAAAAACAAATCTCATTGTTGACTGTTTGCAGCCGTGATTGCCGTATAAGAGCCGAGATCTACGAGCCAGGGACTGCGACTTGGCTGGGAGATGGGGAATGGGGGATGGGGATGGGTTTTCCTGGAGACAGGGGCCGAGGCAGCCGGCGATGTCCCATTTGTGCCAAGTGTGTGACAATAAAATGTTTACTGATAGCAATACCGGCAGAAGAAACCGGGCTAGGAACAAACCGGTAAAGCAATTGAATGTGGCACAAAGTGCTCTGGTGGGTGGTGGATTGGCCAGGGATTGGAATTTCCTGCTGGGATTGGGAAAGGGATCGGGCCTGGGTTCGAGGATTGGTGCCATCTATTAGGAAAGGTTGCCAGGCAAAAAAGGCGAGCCGTCGACTATTATAAATAATAAATGCTGACTGGTCAGCAAAAGCTAAAGGAGAACTGTCCTTTTTCTTTCCCCAGGCATGGCAAAAAAAAAAAATATAAAAAAAATCCCAAGGAAAGACAAAAACAATTTGCTGGCTCCCCACACTACCATCTTCATCTTTCGGCTTGCTCCGATGCTTTTTTTCCAGCTCACGCGCCCTTGGCTCATAAATCTCGGCCAAGAGTGAAATAAAGCTAAGCGTAGCTCCTGACGTCGGTGTCCTGGCACCTGGCAAATTGATTTGTTGGTTTATTTGGTATGCCGAAGGAAAAGGGCAGGAGCCGGAAACGGTGCCCAGAGGAGCCACGTAAATTCAGGCGCCGCCTGTTTGTGTCATAAAATACGAGGACATAATATGAACTGAGCTGTAGTGAAGTGTCCTGGTCGTCCTGCTCGTCCAGGGGGCTCGACAATGACATTACGATGAAGTTAAGCAGCTGAAGGCGCACATAAAGCAATTTTCAATTGGGAAATTGTGCCGCTCCTCCTTGGTGTCCTTGATCGATTAAATTCAACGTCCGGCCAACCACTTAATGCCTTTAATTTAAATCAATCAATCAATCAAGCAGCTGCTTCCACTTGAAGGGAGATTCTCAACCCCCGCCTAATATTATTTTAGTTTTTCCCCCAATTTCCACAGTTTTGCCAAGGGCTTAGTTTGATGGGAGGAGAGGAATATTTTTGGGGTCCTGATTTTAAGCAGCTTAACCGTTTGCCTCAATGACCGTTCTTCGTCAGCCTTTTGTCTTGCTAAGCTACTTAATTTATTTGGCCCTGTTCGCCACAAAAGGTCCCTGGCCCTATCTGCCTATATCCATCTAGTTTTTGGTCCTGTGTTTGGGTTAAGACAATTTAAAGTGGCCCGAAATTGAAATCAAATCAAATCAATGCCGCCCATACCCGCACCCCGGGAAATTCTCGGGATCCTGGACGGCAAGTGACCTGAATTGAATACCCATTTGAATGCGTGTGCACAACAGAATGTACGTATCGATATCTATTTGAATGTGCGTTCTACAGAGCGATTTCTGCCTCAGTTTAAATAGGACTTCCTAACGCTACTCTACTTTAGCCTTAAGGTATATAAAAAAAGAAAACTCTGATTATTATTTTAGCTCATTTTACCTTATCCTGAAAAAAATCAGTCCAAATAAATGGTTTATTATACCTTCCCATTTATATTTAAGAATGTACCTCTTGACTTTCAATAAAGTGTTCTATTTCCTGATAACAAACTTGCATAAAACCCACCAATAAAGTTCATGACCTTTTCTAGAACGGCAACTTACCACGTCAAGTTTATTTTTGTATGCCCTATTGAAAACGAAATTACTCGAACTCCCAGTAATTTGTGGTGACCTTTTCAGGTTTCTGGAATGGCCTTGAATGATTTGCGAGTTGAATGCATTACCTGCATTTGCCATAGAAACAGCAGACACCCCCCGACCAACCCTTCGACAATTTGCCTAACAATCTTTCAATATTTCATGACGCAATCAGTAACGTAAGCTAACAACACGTGCCCCACAAACGTTACAAGTACAGTGGAAGTTAAATAAATAATACTACAAAAATAATAAGGAAACTGATATTGAATATAGCACAACAATAAATTTATATAATTTCTTAGTTTTAAATTAATGAAATATAACTAAAAGAAAATATATTTGAGTTGATTTTTAATGTGTTTCTAAAATTTCTTAGGGAAAACTTAGTGTTTTTATGTATTTATGTGAAATCTTAAAAGTAGTAAGATCCAATATTTATTAGTGAAACACTAGTGATATTAGAAAATCCGATTCGTTGAGGCTCCACTGTTTTTTTGAGCTGTGTGGGAGTGGGAGTGTGTGTTTCTGGCATTCTTAACCCCTAAATGGCTCACATTTTGCTTGCATTTAGCTGCAGTTCGATTCGCTTGCATATTTGGCCAATAAATTGCGCTGCCCCCTTATAGACTGGCAAACTGAAAGATGGGATAGCTGGGAGGAGCTGCAGCTGCCTGATCCTATCTTCGGCAGCTGTGCCGCTGCTCTTCCTCTTCTGCCGCAGTGCTATCGGAATGTCAAAGTTCAATGTGCAATTTAAATGCAACACCCTGCAATTGGCTTTGCCTTTTGTCCGCTGCAGGTGCCGGTGCTGGTGCTCCAGCCCAGCCGGCCAAATAGAAGAAACTGCAAACAATTTGTATTTAAATTCGCTGCTGCAGCAGCAGGCAGGCAATTGCGGATCGGGAGATCCTGGAGGATGACGGGGCCTGCGGCTGTTTTTAATTGGCAAATAAAAATGCGCAGACGAGAAGCGAAATTTTGCATATGAATGCAGAATGCTAGCGATTCAAAATTGAAATTTATGTGAAAAAATCAGCGTGGCTGGGGCATAAAAAAGCGTCGTTTGCCATAGAAAGGAAAATAAACTAGGGCCCGGCAAACACACACACACATACACACTCGGAAAACCCAGGACGAGAAAATCACACACACACGTATTCATGGCAGGCAGGAAGCATCGATTATTCAAAACATCCGCAATTGGGAGCGCTTATCAACACGGGCGTCATCTATCTCCAGCGTGCGCCATCTATATCTATGCGCAGTTTGTCAAAAATATTTTTTCAAGCGCTTTTTGTGCCAGAATTTATAAAGCCACGGACAGGTCGTGAAAGTGTGAGCTCGGCACACTGGTTGAAAAACCATTTCGCTTCGGAAATGGGTAATTTTGTAATCGGTAGCTATAGGATGTTTATAGATCTTTTATTAAAAGCGGATAAACTTGACAGGAACTCTGGTTTATGGATCTATAAATATTCAATATGTGGGAAATTATTGTAACAACAATAGTATTTTCGGAAAGGTGTCTAAAAGTATGCTACAATGTTTATATTCCCAAATTTAAATGTGTTTATAGAAAATCAAACTATGCATTCAAAGGGGTATTTAAATATGTGTTCTACATGTTGTAATTTTGAATTTTAAAGATTGTTATAAAAGATTCTGAAAATAAATGTAATGTAACTAAAGGTTACAAATGGTTTTAATATAGTCAGCACTTTTTTTAAATTATGGTAACCTTAATATAACATAGCATATTCAGTAAAAAATATACATTTGTTACGTTCAACTGCCAATCAATAACATTTCCACACCAATTTGACAACAATCAATTCCAAGTCAGTGCAATTAGTTCGCACGCAGGGTATCCTTTTATCCAGCTTCCGATTCCGAGCGCTCGACCCTTTTTATCCTTCGCTCCCTTGATGAGTTTTAGTGTCTATTGTCGCGTACGGGATGGCCACGCCCACACATCGACGTGTATCCTGCAGATACAGCCATTCCCCACACATTCACACATTGATAGGTATCCTGCGCCTCCTTTGCTCATTCATATGCATGACGATGTGTCCATTTTTGTGGCTTGTCATTAATGCATAAAAAATGCTAATGGGCCGGCGTTTATGTCAACGCTTTTGCCAAAAAGGTGCAAACTGTAGTTGTTATCCTTGTTGTTGCTACTGGCGTTGTTGGCCAAATGTTTGTCGTAATGCCTTTTAAATGAAGTTGTGCGCCATTTGCCATTTGAAGTTTGCTGCGACTGTTTTGTCCGTGTTTCTGGCCGTTTGCAATGATGGCCACCAAATTGAGTTGGCTATGCGGTGAGTGGTTTCGTTTTTTTTTGCGATCCCAAAATGGAGCCCCCATGCCCCTCCATCGTTTTGTTTTGGGGATAAGCTGCAATGTCGGATTAGGATGAGGACGGGGTTCATGCCCTCTGAGCAGAGCTGGTGTAATGCCAAAAGGGTTCTTATGGGTAATTGTGTGTGGATGGCTGCCATATTAAAGGCCGAGGTGGCCGAGAGTGCGGCAAAGTGTTTATCACTGGGCGGAGGGTCACTTTCCTCGGGGGGAAGCCGTAGTCGAGTGCGATTTTAGTTCAGATTAAATTGAAATCGGGCAAAGGTTGCGGGTGTTTGCAGTTAGCTGTTGAAAACTTAATGAAACTGTGCGAAATTCAATTGCCATTTGACATTCGAGCGGTGACCTTTTGAATAGTTCTGGTTTCTGGTTAGCGTTCTATTGAAGCCCTAGATTGTTGGCAAAGTTTCTTCAACAAATTATTGCTTAAAACTTATGTATTTCAGTGCTCAAAATGGTTGGGTGCTAATGGCATTTGACACTTATTTGGTGAGCTTTAAACTTAAATAGTTTTGATACACTGTATATGTATCGCTTAAGTTAACAAGCATTAATTGGATAAACTTTCTTTTGAAGTAAAAAAGTTCAATTCCTTCATTTACGAATTGGGATAAATACAGTGGTCGGCATAAGTATTTTGACAAAATAAAAGTTAAGTATACTCATAACTTGAATTTACTTCTTGTAAACTATAGGCATCAATGGAAAGGTAATTTCAATGCCGTTTGAATGATACAATACATTTCTTTACCCATTCAGTACTTATTGAAAAGGACGAATTTGTGTAAATCAACTTTGAAATTTAAAAAAAAAACTTTTTTCCTCGTCTTGAAAACTTAAATTTTTTGATGCAAAAAGTTTCTTCAAACAAAAACAATAGTAACTGCAAAAAGAATTTTTCAAAAATCATTTTTCTTATATTTTTTATGAATTTTTGAAAATGCTTAAAAACAGGCATTTGAGCCATATTTTTGTCTTTTTCATACAAATTTTTTCCGACATTGTCACTTTCAAAAAATCATAAAAAATATAAGCAAAATGATATTTGAAAAATTCTTTTTGCAGTTACTATTATTTTTGTTTGAAGAAACTTTTTGCATCAAAAAATTTAAGTTTTCAAGACGAGGAAAAAAGTTTTTTTTTTAAATTTCAAAGTTGATTTACACAAATTCGTCCTTTTCAATAAGTACTGAATGGGTAAAGAAATGTATTGTATCATTCAAACGGCATTGAAATTACCTTTCCATTGATGCCTATAGTTTACAAGAAGTAAATTCAAGTTATGAGTATACTTAACTTTTATTTTGTCAAAATACTTATGCCGACCACTGTATGATATGTTGAAACTTGTATTCATAAAAGTATTTTTGAACAAATATTTATTGAACAAATATTTTATTGATGAAAACAGGGGATTAAATAAAATAATAAAATTGAGAAAATCTCGATTCATAGAAATGTGTATCTTTAAAATACATCAAACACTTTTAATTTTAATAAAATTTATATTTTAATAAAGACAGTTATGGATGGTAAATCCTAAATGTTACATGGTTTCTAAAAAATGTTACTAGGTTTCTATATATAGGAGGTTATACATCCTCTGTTGAAATTAAAGAAGTCAGCCAAAGGCTTCTGTAAAAATGTATCTGTAATGCTTCTTCCCTCTTTGCAATACCATTTTCTAGGAATCCATTAGTTGGCCAGGAGCACTTTGCCACTATTGCCCCACTGTGCCCTTCCCGCCCACGAAAATCAACGATCCGAGGCGGCCCATTAACGCTCCTCTATATCTCCTCCATCTGGGCATGCAGATGTGCTTGTGTGCGTGCCGGTTTGTCTTGGTGTTGGTGTTGCTATTGGTATAGGTATTGGGATGGGTATTGGTGTGGGTATTGGTTGTGGGTATGAGTTGTGGCATAGTGGCAGTGGCTCTGGTGTTTGCAAAGCCACGTATTCGCGTTTTAATGTTATCTGGGCGTCGACATCAGCGGCGCGTAACGCCAACATTTTTCAGCCCATCCAATGCGCCAAAAACAGTTTGCAGGCCAAAAAGCAGCAGGCGGGCGAGGCCAAAACAAACTGGGTACTCAGACGAGTGGAGTTCATTGCGTTATTGCAGTGCCGGTGGGTCAAAGGGGGTGGTGGCAACTGGGTGGCAGCGTGGATTGGGCGGTTTGGGCGGAGCTCGTGGATTGGAGGCCGCACCAGGGACCGCAGTCAAAATGGCAATTTATCATTTTGTATTTAAGCGCGGCTCAGGTGAGAGAGAGTGGATGTGGATGGCGTTGAGTGGATGGGGCAAACAGCAAACGGAAAACAGCAAACCAAACGAAAAACCAAACCAAACCAAACCGAACCGAACCAAGTGAAATGAAATGAAAGGCGGCATGTGGGCCACGTATTTTTAGATACTAACAAGTGATAAAAGCCAACCACGTACCACCCATTGTACACACACATTCGCAGGATGGCTAGATGGATGGATGGATGGATGGAAGGCTGTGATGACTGACGAACTGAGGAACTGACTGACACCTACTGCAGGCAAAGGCTGACTCGGCATTCCTTAACTGCGTATCCATCAATGTCGTAGCCCGTCGTCCTTCTGATCCTGCCGCTGCCGCTGGTCCTGCCCCTGCCTCTGCTCTTCCGGCTGCTCCTTTCCAAATTGCTGCTGCTGACGTGCCTGCATTAAACCTATACAAAGAACCCGGCGCCAGCAGACAGCACAAAAAATTGAAAGCCTTTTATAGGCAGCACACATAGTCCGCCCCGGCCCGATGTACACCTTGAGAAAATCCTAGCAAGGTGTTGCAAATTTAAAATAGATATGTGAGGACTGCAAGAAATTTATGACTCAGAAATCTCTGTAAAAGGTTTTTTAAGACTTCTAAATATGAATTATGATAATGTATGGTGCTTTCGAGAGTCTTTTAAACTGTATAAATCCAAGTTACTTATATTTTAGATCCATATATTAAAATGAATGTTCAAGATATTTCTGTTTTGATCTTTATTATGTCATAGCACATATGCTGAAAAACTGGTTCTGTTAAGCTATTAAATACAAAATAAAAATGTTTTTTAAGTCGTAAGTTATGTACTCCTTTATTTTATATGATATATGTTTAAATAGGTAAAGTCTTCAGATCATTTTCTTACCATTTTTACTTTTTTGAACGACTGGCTATTGCTTTTAGTAGCAATTTACCATCCCCAGACCTACAAATTTTTACCCGGGTGTAGAATCCATTCGAAGCCCCAGCTTCCATCAGCCAAGTAAACCCAATCCACCCTATCAAAACTCATCCGAGCAGAAGCTGCTAAATTTTTTGGCAATTCAATTGACGAACCCCAAAGGCGTTTGCTTTTAAATGCTCCACTTGGCTCCGGCTTCCTGTGTCTGTCTGCTCATCAGGTCCTGCAGCTGGAGCTCCTTGGCCCGGGATGCGTGGTTTATTAGCTGATCCCATCGCCTTGACAAGCTACTTTTGACACGCCCATCGCCGAAACAACAAATACAGGAAGTCTTAGGCGGTAATTTACTTTTCAGCGCTTTGCAGGCAAATTATGCAAGACTTTTCCCCCCACTCCGCTCCGAGCCGCCACTTTCCCTAGCGCCTCGACTCAGCTCCGCAGGATGGAGCATCCGCATCCGCATCCGGATCCGCTTTTCCCCTGCCTGCTGACTTATGGCGGCAGCTTAAAGTTTTCCACTTTTTTCCGTGTTCGGGGAGAGCATTAGAAGTTTTCAAGTGCTTCGCGGATTTGCAGGGCGGAAGTTACCATGAAAATTGATAAAACAAGATAAATTTTGAATTGCACCTGTGAGATTAGTCCTAAGAGTGGAGATATAATACGAATTATAAGAGCAGGAAAAATAAATCAAGGATTTTTAATAATGAAAATGAGTTAGAAATTTTCAAAATAATAAGTCTTCCTATATATTATCACTGTGGACGGCAGTACACGTAGTGGCGAAGCGCGCAAGAGAGCGTGCGAAGACAACTACTATATATAGCCGCAGAATTTAAAATCTGCCATTATGGTCCGATATCAACAATTGTCACGAAAAATGATATTGCATTCGATAAAATAAATAAACTATATTAAATTTATGTATTCGGCACGCTACAACAGAAAATTTATATGTAGGTAAATACATATTTACTGTTGCGGGCCGAAATCATAAATTTAATATAGTTTATTTATTTTATCGAATGTAATATCATTTCTCGTCACAATTGTTGATATCAGAAATTGTTGTTAAAGGCGCGTTCGCCACTACTTTTTACCTCGTTAAGAGGTGTTTTTGTTTGATTTAAAATATAGCCTTAAATATTTACATGTTTACATTTAATATGTTTGGTAAAATATTTATTTTAATGAAAACGAGTTGCAAATTATCAAAGTAAATAAACATTTCTTTATGTATTATGTTTGATAAAATATTTCTAATAATGAAAACGAGTTGCAAGTTATCCAAGTTATATTAATCTATTTATAGATATATCTATTTATATCCATCTCAGCATATTATTTATAAGATTTTCTTTAGATATATATATTTATATCCATCTCTGTATAATATTGAAAATTCAACAATAAATTATAAAATATTAAAATTTTCATTTACCCAAGTGCACTTTTCAAGACACCCCCCAAAAAGAATACCTTTCCACCTCAAGCTCAAACTGTTTAACCTTCGGAGCTCTGAAGTATCACGCAGTTGCCGGCAATTCATGGCCATCAAAATCTATTGGGGGCAAACTTGAATTCTCCTCTGTGGCGCAATTGAAGTTGTAACCCCCGAAAGACCCCACCGGAAACCAACCCCCACCACCACCTCCACCTGTGTCACCTTTTGGCAGTCGAACTCATAATCGGGACACGTGCTGGCTTCGTTATTTCTCTCTTATTCCTTGGCTGGCTTTCATTTGCGGAACTTTCGCCTTTCCCCCCATTTTGTCAAATTGTCAAAGTTTTTTCAGCTTTATATTTTTCTGGCAGGGGGCTAACTACTTTGCCGCTTTTGCTGGCTTTTATAGACGCTCTTTATTTAGTCAATGACTTTGACGTCGACAACTTTAATCGAAAGCAATCTGGAGAAGGGTCTCTGAGGTGAGGTGTGCGCACGCGTTTTGCTTAATGCCGCGTAAATTGTTTCGCAGCCAAAGTTTGCACATTTCGCGTTATCCGCCATTTACATATTAACCCGAAACCCGAAACCTAAAACCCAAAAAACCCAAAACCCAGGGATCCCTGGCTTCCAGGAGGCCTGCCTTCCGAAAATAGTTTTCAATTAGTGTGTTTCGGGGCGCCTCTGGCTGAGCAGGGGCTTCCGATTGTATTTTCCTGAGGGGGGAACGAGGAAAATGGATAACTGCGGGTTGTACTTAAGTTTATTTGGACAAACTTTCCGCCGAGCTCAGCGAAATTATGCGCATTTTTATCGCTCGTCCGCCCGGCATTTTGTTCATGTTTATGTTTCTTTATCTCTGGCCAAAAGTTATTGGCCAAATTAAACCGAAACTTGTTATTGTATCGGTATCCATCTTTTGCTGGCAATTTAAAGCGATATTCGCTGATCATTTTCAGCCATCGACTTGGGGGACCTGCTTTTGACTTTGCCTTCCCCACATAAATCATGGCAATATTTATATTTTATTGCGGCCTCTTGTACCTTGTGCGGCCAACATATTGTGCATAAATCTTTAATATTAAGTAAACATACACACATTGCCTTCTAAATTTAAATTTATCGCCTGCTGAGCATTAGTTGTGCCATGTAGAAAAAAAAGGATGCTGGAAAGCAGGACACAATGTTGGGAGCTTAGCTCGGGAGCTCTGGATGAAATAGGACTAAAAGTTAAATGGAAATCTATGGCTTTGTGGCTTACCAGGGGAAGGGGGAATGCGGCAAGGGGTTTAGGCTTTGGGAAATGGAAATGTTATAAGCTGCAGGTAAATGTATGCAGCCGAAGGAGATTTTTTTTTTTGTTAAACGAAACTCAAATAGAAGAAAACCCAGAACGGGCTTAAAAACTAATATCTCAAAAAGGCAAGTATAACAAAGGAAAAAACGAAGGGGATGGCAAGACGGAGTTACCTTGTTAACTTAGATGAAAAGTTGACACTCGAGCGTGGAAAAATCACTCAGAAATGCCAGGGAAGCCAACGCAATTGGCCTTGTTAGCAGATGGCAACTCAAAAGCCCGGTAGGCAACTGTACTTGCTCTTTTGGCCCACCTCAGCCATCCTGCCTTTCGATCCTTCAACTTCTTCCACTTATTTGACGCTTTTCAAAACTCTCTCGCATATCCACAACAATCAACTGCGATTCGTGACGTGCTAAGGGCCCGCATTTCGAGGCTAAATGTCGAAAACTTTCATATTCGCCTCCCGGTGTCCCGCCATTAACTCTGTCCCAGAAACCCGGTGAGAAGCAGGAAATCACTGCACTTACACAGAAAAAAATTTGGGGTATTTTATAATATTGATTTTTTTTTTGGTATAATTCGCGTGATGTAAATAACAACCTAAGATACTAACTAAAATATCTAACATATAAAATTATCCTTAAAATAATTATAACAAATTAACTATAAATATATCGGCTTTAAGAACGGTCTAAAATGTTAAGGGACGTTTTCTCGTCCGCATGTTAAATTTAAAGTACTCTTTAAATGTGAATTCTAATTTAAAGTTGTAACTTAAGTCTATAGGCCTTTAAAAAGTATATAATGTTAAGGTACGTTTACTCGTTCTTTTGAAGTACGCTTTAAATCTGAATTCCTATTTTAAAGTTTTAACCCATACCTTAGATTTAACGTGAGGATGGGAAAACGGGCCTATTACTAACATAATTTAATATCAAAATGGATTCAATATAATTTTCAAAACTAATGAAAATAAAAACCTTCATAGTTTTTAAGAGTGTGCCTACTTTATATTGTATTTTTCCATGAACTCTTGGCAGGACATGGTATTGCATAAATGAATTATCACCTGCATTATTTTCTTGTCTAGATATTAATTTGTATCAATTTGCAGCTTTTAATGTTTTAAATATATTACCTTACTGCTGAGTGGAAAATAAATTAAATTACTTGCGCTCACATGAAGCTGGTAAATATAGCATGGGTAGTTATGGAAGATAAATAAATCTGGCTCAGTGTACAATGCGCACTTCTTGATTAGGAAAAACGCCAGGTAATCGTCTGCGGGCGCCGCCACAAAAGCTTGGCTGTGTGGAAAGGGGAAAAAGTGGAGAAGGGGAACTGTGGAAATGGAAAATGGTGGGAGTGCCCTGCCCGTACACGGTGAAAATCAAATAAATAAAATAAACCACAAGATGACGTCGTCGCCATGACAATGCCCTGGCTTGGCTGGTTTGTCCAAAAGATTGGGAAAATCGTGGTTCGGGGGCGGCGGGATCGGTTGTTTATTCGATAAATCTATGTGAAGGCAAGCGGCGCTTGGCCATCGAGCCATTGGAAACGAGCTGAAAGAAGCGCGAAGCTTTCCCAGCCGTTTTTCAGTAACTGGCAAGCGTTCGAGCTGAGCGGGCTAAGCCGGGCCCAGAGCAACAACAACTAACGAGTCAACAACAGTACAGCCAGTGAGTGGGTGGACTGGGTGGAGTGGGCGATGGGCGGTGGGGGCTTTCCACCCGCAGGAAAATAGCTTTTCCACCCAGTGTTTACGTGTGTGCCCCTGTGTGTGCGGTTGTTATTATTGATGGCTTCACTTTAACTTGCAGCTGGCTGCGGGAGCTTCATTAAGTGAGAGTTCGCTGCTGGATTTGTTGGCTTTGTTTGGACGTTGGCAACATCGTCGCCGTTATGGATTCACCTACACCGCCAATTGTCATCGAAGATTCAAACGGTTCAGCAATGGACGCCTGTTTCACGGCATTCGACAAAGACGGGTGAGTTTTTATTAAATAATTAATAAAAAAAATATTTCTAAATCCGAGTTACTTCCCATTCAATTGAATTACATTCACCATCAAATCAACTATTTATAAATTAATCCTGTAATTATATAATCTCAAATTGAAATTCAGGCCATTTGTTTTTTCGTCATTTGTTTTAAATTATATAATTACCTTTATAATAAATATATGGTGTGCTGCAAACTGCCACCACAGGCCGCAAAGTAGATTATTTGGCAAAACAAATAAACAAATAACAAAACTCCGCTGAAAAACATATTCAAAGCATATTCAGGGACGGTCAATATAAATAAACAAGTATTTAAATGTTTCTGTTCCTGTTGGTTAAATGGGAAAATAATTTATTTTATAACAGCAACAGTCCAACGTAAAATGGCGTGCATTAATTCTAATTGACACTTTGAGCCGTTTTATATGTGGCATTTTTAATGTGAATCAATAAATGCAAATAGCCAGAAACAAAATGTGTCGGCTGGAAAACCACAATGCCAAAGACAGTGATTTCTATTTTGACTTCTAAAAATATCAATTGGCAAATCAAAGCGAGTTTATGAATGTGATACAATAAATATTCGTTGATTCAACTGAAACAGAATGTTCAAAAATTTAAGTGGAATTAGGTCAAAATGATGACATAAAAACTGAAATTAATTATTTAGTTTAAATTAAAAACGAAAGGATTTTTTTGATGTAGACCAATCAATGTTAATTTTAAAATGCGATTTACTTTATGTTAAGAAATGATTACCTAGTTGCTTTTCTACATTTTGAAAGGTCTTAAATTTTATTTTATGCACTTTAACAAAGTACTGCCCGCATATACCTACTTTAAAAAATGTGTCTACCTAAACTTATTATACTAAGCTCATTTAAAAATCCTTAAGCTTTCTGGACTTCTGAACCATTTATTTCTTGAGTACCCTTTTCTAACATATTTTTTTGAACCCATTCCCAATATTCCCCCAGCGATGACCGCCTGAACCTGGCCGAGTTTTCCATAATCTGTCGAGCTCTGTTCCGAAACGACAAGGGTCATATCTACGATGTGCCTGCCGAACGCCTTGAGCAGATATTCGCCGTCTTCGATACGAACGGCGATGGCTTTATAGACAGGGAGGAGTTCAAATTTTGCTGGAACCAGTGGATAAAAACGGTGAGCCGGAAGTCCCCATCATGGCTTGTTGCTTTTTGCACTATTTATGATTTTCTTGTTTTGTGGTTAACGTTTTGCGTTATTCAGTGTTTCATATCCGGGGACTCGTAAAATCGTAAAAAATGTGTTTATAAAATATTTGTCAACATGAAACTCCCCTTCCAAGCACACACACACGCATACACTGGTAGCTAAAATTTGCAATCAAAGTGGCCGAGTACTCGGATTGTGTGTGTAATTCAATCCTGATCAGTCCCAGTTCCCGGGGTTCCGGGGGTTTCTGGGCGGGATTCGGGGGGCTTGGGCAGTGGTAAAATGTCGCTTACAGCGAATGTCACACGTCATGGGTCTCCCAGGGATGCTTTCATCATCATTTCCATTCCGCATTTCGTATTTCGCGTGCCATCTCCATTCCCATTCGCATTTCCACTTCCATCATCATCATCATCATCCTTCCTGGTGTGCTGGCCTGTCACGAAGAAGAAGCAGCAGGCGGCGGCATATGCAAATGTGATAATCCGATGCCAGGACTGCCTCACACAGATACACACCCATACACCCTTACCCTTACCCATACCCATACCCATACCCTGTCACAGTGGCCAGACTCCGCACGTAAAGTGATAAAAACGCGTGACAAATAAAATGCCACAGAAAAAAAAATGGGAAGTGGGGCTGGAAAACATGCCCCAAGTTGCATTCAAGTTTCCACTTTCCACCCAGCATATTAAAATAGAAATGGGCGAAAAAAATTTCAAATAATTTTATTGTTGTAGTCTATGACTTTTGCACATCTCCATCCCGCATCACAACTTTGTTTGCCACAGTCGCTGCCATAAAATTGCGTACGTGATGGTACCAATTTGCAAAGACTTCTTTATTTATTGCAGCCTGCTTTAAGCTACTTGAAGCGAAGCTCGGCAAGTTTTGAATTTTATTTGGCATTTGCTTCTCTCGGGTGGAAATCAAAGTTCGACGAGGAATTTCCCCCGAAAAGTTTGCCTTGTTGATAAAAACAATCTGAATAAAATACTCGGTGAACGTAAATGAAAGAAAAGAGTTTTTAGGTGGTTTGGACAAGAGTCTTTATTAGATTTTCCGTTTAATGGAGTTTCCTGTTTGATTTAAATATTTTCAAAGAGTTTTCTTGGATTCTAATTGGAAATATTTTTCTTTTGCAATAAAAGACTTCTGTTTCGCCCAAAAGAGATATTTTAAATACCCTTCAAATTTAGGCGATTAAAAATAGTTTTGTATCATGTTCGTTGGTTTATTTTCTCAAATAAAAGTTCGATAAGTAACTTATTTAAATTCTTTTTTGAAAGAAAGCGGGTGGTAAAGCCAGCAGCCGTTTAAAACTACTTTAATACTTAGATTTTCCGCTATTTAAAAAGTTTTGGCATCCTTTTTGCGGATGGTCTTACCGGCAGGCAAACTTTTAATGATGAATTTTCGCCTGATAAACAAGACAACATTAAGCAGCTTTTAGTTTTTAATTTTCCTATATTATTAGCAAGGCTAGAGCATGTTGAACCAAAGACATTATCTAATTGTGCGAGAAAACACAAAGGTATTTTTTAGATCGTTACCTTCACATTCCCTAGTATGTAAAGTATACTTTGTTGAGCTTTATGCCCTGGGCTTATTTATTTTTTCCCACCTACCGAAGGGAGGCATCAACTTTGATGACCTGCTCTTTGCAATTTACCAATCCACCCCAATCCCCATTACGTATACGCAGCGTTGGCAGCTTATGTGTTGCCTGTTGAGTCCTGCCTCCATTGTCACGCGAAAAATTGTTTGTGGTGGGGGGGAACGGAATAATCATTTTATTTTTGATATGCCATTTAGCCCCGCCCACAGGCACCGCCTCTTCCGCGTGCACACACCAAATTGTGTAATATTGTATAACAAATTTATTAACGTATAAAAAGCAGAGCGAATGAAATCTTCCGGCAGCTGATATTGTAATAACGGCAACACTTAAAAAAATGACAGCCCCTAACGAAACCCTACTTAGGCATTCGCAGTTTTTGCGCGGGAAATGAAATAAATTCGAGGAAAAATGCCGCCCCATAAAATTGACTTTTGTTTGTATTTCCGCATGAATTGCATAAATGGTAATTTTGCAGTTTAATGTTCGTGTGAAGGGGCGGGGAAAATCAGATGGAAGGGAAACGCTGCGCCAAAAAAAAAGGAAAAACAACAAACAAGCCGAAAAATTTGCATAATAAACAAATCAACTGACGGACGACTAAAAATGGGGGAGGGGGATGAGTTTAGCTTAGAGTTATGAGGATGAAACTTTGGCACACACAGACACAAATTAAATAAACGCATAAATAGAACATTAACGCCATAAATCATTTGCATCGGTCGCTAAATATTTTGCGGCTCCTGCGGCTGTCTGTTTATAAATATATTTGTGTGGATTTCGGTTCGGTTCGGTTCGGTTTGGGATTGCACATCGAAATCGATTGAAGTTGCGGGAACGAGAGCGGAAACGGAAGTGGAAATGAAAGCAAATTTATGGAAATAATATGACCGATGGCCCATCGAATGATTGCGCGTGTCCAGAATTCATTTGAATGTAAAAGGTATTCCGTCCATTATTTACCCCAATTTTGATTTACACACATAATTCAATATGACGCGCTTACGTTTTGATGCTTTTATTGTGTTTGCATTTGCCAGAAAGTGCGTAATTTATGTGCTTAAATGTGCAGAAAATGCTTTTTCAACCGACTGCAGAGAAAGGTGGTTAAGTTTTAGGCTTCCAGTTCCAAGAGAAAGTTGCCCCAAGCGTGAAATGCTGCGGCTTTCACGTTTTTGACGAGGGACCAAACCTGAGTTGGGGTTTCTCTGGTTGGGTTCCTTTGCTTCTCTGCCCTGCTTAAAATACTAATTGACAAAGGTGAAAGGACACACGCAGGACACACAGCTTGCTCCTGATAAACTCGCTGGGCTGGCACTTTATTTAATGCGAATCTATTCCTTTTGTTCCCAGCTTCCCTTTGACATTTTCGGCCCTCTCAATTGACTGCGAGAGGCATTCTATTCATGTACAAGTACATACCATTTTTTCATTTCGGGCTCCTTTGTTCGTAAATATTTCATTTCTTTAAACTGCTTTTATTTCTCGTATAATAAATTTATGGCCACCTCACCTGCTCGTTTGCCTTTGCCTTTGCTCCTGTGTGGAAACACACACCCACACACGCGGAGGCGGTGGGCTGGGGGCGTGGCAGCCATATATCATACAAGGCATCATCATATAGTTCATTGAACCCCCTGGCCATAAAGCAACTCAAAAATCTTCAACAGCTTTAAGTGTCTTACAATGTCTACCGTTAATCTTGGCCCCCACTTACAAACACACAGATACAGCACACACACACACACAGAGGCATGCAGACACTAACACAGTGTCGTTTATAATGTCTTCATTTATGGCACAAAATGTGGCACATTTTTTTGTGCTCAGTTACGCACCAACACCGAAAAAGACACGGCGAATAGTCCTCCATCTCGGCGGGCAGGAATTACAGTGAGTGCCAAAAGTCGCCTCACAACTTCTCTGCTCATCGAGCGGAAAATAATATCGTGCTATAAATTTCGCTCAGTTTTTCCCCATCTCCACAGCCCGATTTTTCCAAGCTTAATTTTTGCTGGTCGCTGGCTGCTGGCTGCTGGATTTTCCCCTGGCGGCCGCCTCACCGACTGATGAAAGTTTAACGACCAAAGTTGACACGCTGCGGCGATTATTTAGAAAGTTAATGACTTATAACATACCCCGAAAAAAGTCACCGGAAATGAACAGTGGTGGTGGAGGAAATCAGAAAAAGGGGGGCGGGCGCAAGATGACCGGAGGAGCAAGATTCATTGATTTACTGACCAGTCTGAGAGTTGGTTTTAGTTGATTGGACTTTATTGAAAAATGAGTCGCCATTTCTTAAGCTCTTGAACGGAATCAGCGAAAAAATACGATAAATTGCAGGTTAACTAGGGCGGCCCAATTCATCTTTGCTTGAATGTAAATTTGAAGAAAAAAAGCAAGGAGCTGCAATTCGATTTCATAACGGTTGGGTGACCAGTGCTTGCGGCAAATTCTGTCAGGTTTTTAGAAAAGAAAAAAAATAATCGCAATTAATCAACTACCTTTTCTATAGTTGAACATTATAAATTTTCAATTAATTGAATACTTTGCATGGTAAAAATATGAGTTATAAATGGGTCACATATTTAATTAAAATGATAAAGAAATATAATTACTTTTAAAAAACATTTTCAGACAGGTCTTCGGATTAAATATAGGAAATTTTATTTGTATTTGATTGAAAATTCATAATGACTTTTATATATGGTTCACACATTTAATTAAAATGATAAAGCAATATAGTTACTTTTAAGAAACAATTACAGGAAGGATTTCAGAAAAAATACTACAAATTTTGTTTGTATTTGATTGAAAATTCAAAATGATTTTTCGTAAATGGGTCACGCATCTAACTAAACGATAAAGAAATATGATTTCATTTTTAAAACACATTTTCAGACAGGTATTCGGAATAAATGTACAAAATGTTATACTTTATATTTGGTTTGAAATTCATAAAGATTTTTATAAATTTATTTATTATTGGTCAATATTTTTACTGGCTTACTGTTACTCTAGGTATACTAATTAAACGAAGTTATAAAATTAGTTTAAAATTCGTGAGATTATAAATTTATGTAGGGGAGTGCAGGGTAAGGTGACGAACGATTCGTTTCTTAATGTAACTTCCCCAAAAATCAATATTTTTCAAAAGTGTAAGAGCAGAAAGTTGCTTACATCTACTGAGCATACTTCTGGATTTGCAACCTACCATGGAGCTTAACTAGTTTTGTTGCCTGCAAAACTTTTTCGAGTTAATATTTTTAACTAACTTTGATTTAACTGACGGCATATCTAAAACAATATCTCAAAGGGCGCAACAAAAATGCCAAGTAGCAAACACTGTTGATAAAGATCTCATTTATACGTGCTTGTATTTACCTTATTTTATTACCTTAGAATAAATATTACTGTAAATACATTGTCGACACGATAAGAGGAGACGACTACATATATTTGGAATTTTTGTCGTGACGTCATATGTGAGATTCGACGAGTTCGTCACATTAACCTACTCGTCACATTACCCTACACTTCCCTACTTATTAGTTGCTCAACATTTTCCTGGTTATTTAGTGTTCTGGAATAACCCTTGTATGACCACAAATAAATCTAGGAAAGGGGTTTCTCCCACCCAAGCTGCCGACTATATAGCAAACTTTTGCCTTAATCGAAATCGGCTCAGCCAAAACAATTTCCCCACTATCCATAAGTTGTGTCGGAATGCGAGCCACCTTTATCTGGATAACCCCGCCAGTTCTGGGCGCTTATTTATAGTTAGTTTTCAGTTTTCAGTTTTCAGTTCTCAGTTCTTTCGGCGGCTGCAATTCCCACCTACCGGATCCTTAGCCCGGCTGTCTGGCAGCCGCATAAATTGTATAATGTAATTTTCCAGCAACTGTCAGCCCCAGCCCCACTCAGCCCACAAATCCACAGAACTGTCAGGACGATGAGGACTGTCTGCCTATGCCAAATATATCTGTGCATATATCTCTGTATCCCTGGCTATATAGATAGATATATATATATATTTGGGGGTTCTCCGGCGACTGGCAGCCACCAACTTATGCAACAATTTCGGAGCGGAAATTGCTTTAGCACCTGCCTCCGTCGCTCCACCCTCCAAAAAGGTGTACATTTCGGGGATATGTGTGATGGCAAGTATATATCCACATGTGGGTGTGTCTGGTCTGGTCTGGCTTCGAGTTCGGCACGTTCGCCTTTTTGGCACATACTTCAATGGCAAGTTGAATTCCATTCGATTCGATTCGATTCGTGGCTCGTCTCATCTCGTCGTCACTCGTTTAGCTTGGCAACTTTTCTGGCCCAAAAAGCAAAGGAGACACACGAACACTTTGACAGTTTGTCTGCCTGGCTGAGCTGAAGTTGGCCCGGGGAGCCCGATTTGGGATTGGTAGCCCCAAAAAACGTCGTCGCTCTGGGTTTTACGGATTTTTGAAATTTATTTCCCACTGAAATTGAGTCGAACCGAAGGACGAAAGTTTCTTGTGTGTGGATCTGGCAAAGTTATTCCCATAACTTGTTCCTTTTGTTACGGGTTGAAGTGTAATTTGAATTTAAGATTTTTGCTGTGGTTACCGAAAGGTGCCAAGAACTCCAGAGCCCCCAGCCGAAACACCAACCTGTGGTTATCCCCACCCAACCACCCAGCATCTTGCCTTCAATAATTAATTTAACTGTAGCACATTTGGGGATGGATGGTGTACGGGAGGTAGCTTCATCAGAGATTCATAGTTTCAACTTTAAATTAAGATGCTGATTTCCGGGGGGCTGTGTGCCATAACAAAGGCCCAGAGGTCAGTTGTTTATATTGGCCAGAAGTTTGGGGATGGGGCGCGTGTTAATTTGCCAAGTTTTGCAGCAGCAGGACGGCGACTACGATGATGATGGCCATGATGATGGGCAGTAGCTGGATCTTGGGCAGCATCTGTGCCAGATGGCCCGTAATTGGAAGCCTGGTCCTGATTTCTTGAGGTGAGCGAGGAGCAACTTGATGTGCAAATTGCGGCAGACAACCGGGCTTCGAAGCCTTTTGTGGCTTTAGCAGTGTTTGCCCCCAGTTATTAACTCGGCTCAGCTCCCTGGCTTGTCTAATGTGTCTGTCTTAATTGCTTGGAGTTGGGTTCAAGCCGGAGGCGGGGGTTAGTTTTGATTTGTTGTTGAATTAACAAAGGCGACCCGGGCTCTATGGCAACTGAGTTTGATGCGAGATATCGCGCACAACGCGTCGTATGAGCAACTTGCTCGGCAGGAGTTATTGTCGTATTAGCAGCAGAGATCCCTATACCGGGCATTTAATCTTCCCCAGGCATTCCCTGAACCCAAATTACCCAACACTTCCTTTCACTTAGACACTCGGTACTCGGTTTCCACCCGACACACACGAACTTGGCTAAATTGATACATTAACTACCTTGATCCGGCTATTATCTGGCAGCAGCTCCGCTTTCCCTGCTGCAAACTATTCTCAAAATGTTGAGAATGTTCGCCATGTAAATGTAAATCACTTCCTCTCGACTCGGGCTGCTTTCTCCTTTCTCCAGCTCACCGCTGTTGGCATCCAAAGTGGTTGCATCCCAGTGGCAACTGCGACTGCCAACATGGTGATAAATCATCAACTGCTTAAGCGCTGTCTCCCCGCTGCCCAGGACACCAGGACTCCAGCCTCTGGGATCCTTGGCTCACCTGCTTGTGGATCCTTGCAGCTGCAGCTCACGTTCTAGCGCTTTAAGGCATTTAGCTGGATGACATATTTTAAATGCCCTGCCAGCCCAAACAACACAAATCAAAAGGAGCAGGAGCACAAGGAGCACGAGGAGCAGGAGCTGCAACTGCGTCTGTGTTTGCCCATAGATCATAATCATTCATAATCAGCGTGCACATAAATAACAAATTAAAAGCGCTTCACTAATTTTAAATATGCTCGAACATAATCAGCTTACTGTGAGCCACAAGGATGCGACAGAGGCGCCAGGAGCTGCAGGATTCGGATGGGTGGGGGGATGGGGGGGTCGGGACGGGGCTGTTGATGATGCTTTCGCCACTGTTGATGATGCCGCCGCTCCTGCTGCCAGTCAAGATAGCAATGACAACCTAACGAGCTGCTCCCCTCGCCTTCCCTGTGTGTGTGTGCGTCTGTGTTCGCCAGTGCCTGCGCGTGTGTTGGTGCGGTACATTTAGATGCTCTTCAAAAAAGGATACGGTGCATGTCGAAACAAGTTTGGTCATGGGATATCAAATCATTAAACTTTAAGGGGATCGCAATCATATTTTAAAATCAAGAAATATTTAAAACTCATGTCTTCATTACTTCAAATTTAATATTTTATAAATTTTTTATGTTTTAGAATAAATTATGATAGTAAGTATTATAGCACCTTCATAATTTATCGTTGATAATCAGACATAATTTCCTGTTAAAAGAAACCTTAAAAAATGGTTTGGCAATTCAAGAAATTAAGGTGAACAGATTAGCTCAGAGTCCAACACAACTACAAATTAAATATCACCTTATTTTTAATGCAACCTTTAAAAAAATATAAAACTCTATAATACGTACCATTGTAAAATGTTAAATAGAAAACAAGAAACTAAAATATTGAACAGAAAAACAAATTATAATTTGTATTTATAAAATTTTCAATGCCTGTTTCCGAAGTTTAAACTCAAGCTGGGCACCTCAAAAAATAAATATATATACAATAAAGAAATATTACCATTTTATAAAAGCATTAAATGGTAAATTTGATCAAATATTTTTTTTTAAGTAGCAAGATCATCCACAATTCGTTTTATCTGCAATACATTTTTCAAGATTTCTATTTTTTCTTATTCCTCCATTTTTTGACTGGCTTTTACTTCATTTAAAACGCATTTATAACGCTGGGCGGCGAAAAAAGAAACTCATCAGCCGGCGGAGAGCACACACACACGCGCACTCACACTCACACTCACACTCACACTCAGACAGGCACACTCCGATACACACGCTAATGCAGAGCTCATATATGTATACAAATTTTCTTTTTAGCTTTTCATGTTTGTGCTCTGGGTACTTTGGTCCGCCCAGAAAATGCCCCGCCCCCCTCCGCCCCACCTCAGCTCACCTTTCACCCCGTACCGCCTTTGTGGCGCCTGCTTCACTTACTTTGCCCATACAATTTTTCTTACAATTTTCTTTCATTTTTCTGTTGTCCCTGCTCCTGTTTTCCTTTCCTCACGTTTTTTTTTTCGTTTTTCATTTTTTTTATTTCGTGGCTGCTCATGTTTCCCGCTGTAACATTTTCGTGATACTCACCATCTCGTCCTTTTTTCTTCCTCTCTGGCAGATTGTGCGACCGGTGAACGCGTTCCTCATTGTTGATGTACAAAATGATTTTATAAGTGGTTCCTTGGATATAAGTAATTGCAGTGCACAGCAGCAAGGACACGAGGTGAGCTCCGGAGTCACAAAGGGGGCGGGGGGTGGTTTTCGGGGGTGGAGAAGTGGGGATGTGGGTTTTTGGGCGGTTAGCTTGGCAGCAACCTGGCCAGCAGCTTAGCCCCCGACAGGTGCGGTAAGCGGCGACGACGGAAGGACATAAAAAAGTAAAGCGTAACGAGAAATGAAAATGAAGGGCCCGGCCCCGGGTTCGAGCCAAAGTCATTGCCGCTCCAGATGATGGGGATAAGCCGGTTCGGTTCGGTTCGGTTATGCAGGGAGTGGGTGGGGAGTTCTGCATGTCAGATACTTGGGGGGATAAGCAGAGAGAGGGCGAGAGAGAGGAAGATAGAGCGAGTGCAGAGGCGGAAGCGGATATGCTTTACTTAAGTCGCTTCCGCACTGCGACACACGCCGGAAGTCGTCGGCATCTCCCGTTCTCACTCGCTCTTGCTCTCACTACGCCCCCCGTGCCTGCCACGCCCACTCCATTTCCATTTCCATCTGGCAACTGACATGGCTCTGTGGCTGGTACATGAAAATTTGTCAAAATTAATAACACGCACTTCCGCCTCGTCGCTTTATGGACTCCTCTCGAGTTGACTTTGGGTGGAGCTCCTCCTTATCCTAGTCCCCCCTACTTCCCCGCAGATACTGGAGCCCATCAACAAGCTGCTGGATACGGTGGACTTTGATGCCGTCTTCTACTCATTGGACTGGCATCCCAGCGATCACGTTTCATTTATTGATAATGTCAAAATGCGCCCCATGGACGAGTCCTCCTCGGTAAGAAGACGTCGATGGTAATTGAACGGAAGTGCCGGGCACTTAACAGACTTCTCCTTCGTGTACCGCCCCCCCCTTTCAGCTGGATTCAGACTCCGCCCAGGTGTTCGATACTGTCATCTTTGCCGGGCCGCCGCCGATGAAACAGCGCCTGTGGCCCCGCCACTGCGTCCAGGATTCGTGGGGAGCCGAGCTGCACAAGGACCTCAAGGTGGTGGACCACGGCATCAAGGTGTACAAGGGCACCAATCCGGAGGTGGACTCGTACTCGGTGTTCTGGGACAACAAGAAGCTATCGGACACCACGCTGAATGCCCAGCTGAAGATGAAGGGCGCCACGGACATCTATGTGTGCGGACTGGCCTACGATGTGTGCGTGGGAGCCACCGCCGTGGATGCGCTTTCGGCAGGATACAGGACCATCCTCATCGACGACTGCTGCCGGGGCACCGATGTCCACGACATCGAGCACACCAAGGAGAAGGTCAACACCAGCGACGGCGTTATCGTCCACACCAACGAGGTGAGGCTTTACACTGAGGCTATACACTGATTAAAAATTCAAAACTCAGAAATATCTATGCCAAATAAAAAACAATTAAGAATTGTATACCTACTTTTCCCAGGTTTTTACAAATTACATCATATTTATCTTGTTCCTTAAACTATCTGATAAGAACTTCTTGAAATATT
This sequence comes from Drosophila subpulchrella, assembly GCF_014743375.2. Taxonomy (NCBI): domain Eukaryota; kingdom Metazoa; phylum Arthropoda; class Insecta; order Diptera; family Drosophilidae; genus Drosophila; species Drosophila subpulchrella. The sequence goes on from NW_023665577.1 coordinate 4,644,116, forward strand.
CTCTAGAGTTTTTAAATCACTTTAATGTGCATTTTGAGGTGTCAAAAAGTATGCAACAATATATTTTAAGCTAACTGCATACTTTTAGACACTTAAAAAGTGACTTTAAGACCCTAGTTACTTTTGTGGCACTTTCATCAAAAGACTTGGTCCAAACACATTTAAGATTGAAAAGAGAAATGTTGTGTGATGACTAGACATTGGATTATATGTACATAATTTTTTTAAACATACAATTTGATCCATGATTGGCTACAATTTGTAAATTACAACTTTGTTCCATAAAATCATATTTTATGTTGACCTTTATTTACTTATGGTTTAATACCAAAAACAGTAAATGGTTAAGGATGTTGGAAAAAGGGATGTTTAAGAAATGATTTCACATATGATCCCAAGTCTAATTATGGCCTTTGGCCTTTCATAAAAAACTATCCAAATCCATTTAAAATTTATTATTTTATTTTGTATTATTATCTTAGGTCAAGGCAATGGCTGAGGGTCGAGATCGTCGCCCCGAACTGGGCTACAAACTGGCCATGGAGCTGAAGAGTCCCGATTCGGTCCTATCGCAACGCAACGGATTCAGACCCACATACTAAATCCCTAGAGCAACAACACGCTAGGCTTATTTTCATGGATTTAAAAAAGACAAAAGGCTTTTACGTAGTCGTCGGTTAGAGCGTTTCGATTAGATTAGATTAGAACACCTGTGAAGTGCCTCCGTAGATTGGCTAGCTTTTGCTAAAAACATTCTAGAATTGGTAAACTCTTTTTTAAGCCTGTTATCCATGTGGATTTTACATGAAATTACAGTACTACTAACAACAATCGTAAACGAAAAGTGCAAAGTTCTTGCCTGCGGAGACAACGAGGTAAATCAAATGACGTTCAAGTATTACCGAGCTCTCTCTATATACCCAAGCACCTTTAACTACAATTCCAAGAGCAAAGAAGTACTAAGGGTTCTCAATGTTGTGCGCTGCACCTGTTTGAATTTAATTGATATTATATACAAACAACAAATATATAAGTAGAGATCATTATTTATTTAAAAAAAAACAAATATAACAACTGCTTCAGTGAGAAATATTGTATGTACTTAAAATCGTTGATATGGAAATAAAAACGAATGGATTTATGAAAGACAAAACGAACTTACGAATGTATCTGATTTACCTAAAAGTAAATGTCATTTGGGTTTATTGTACTTATCAGATTTCAGAGAGTATATTCAGTCCACAGTTGTGTGGCATATCTGTCAAATCAGTGTCCCATTGAAGCCAAGTTCAGATCCCATCGAAGCCATAGATATCCGGCTTACTTGTTCCCATTTTGTCCACACTTTCTGACGGATGAATATATGCGTGTTCTCTTTAAGCGAATTGCAAGTTGAAAGGCAAAAACTTCAAAACAAACCGTATAAATGTCCTGGCCGAAAGTGTGGCACAGACTGTTAAACGTTTTTTCCTTCGTATGTGTTTTTTCTGGTTTTATTCTCGGAGTTTTCCAGCTCAGGAGGAGCATGAGGAAAACAGAAATAACAATCCATGCAGCGTTTAAAGAAACTTTTCTGTTTTATGTGTCTGTGCTTTTTCCCTCCCATTCTCTGCCCGGGGTTTTTGTTTTTGACCAAATTTTGGTGTGTGTTTTTTTTTAAACGGCAAGGAATGGGCCGGAGAAAGTTCTCGCCTGTTACTTTTTGAGCAGGCGACTAGAACCAACTTTAAATTTATTAACACCCGGCTACTAAGGCAGAGGCGGAGTGGGCGTGGCAGCATTGTGTGGCCAGTGTAAAGTGCAAACTTTTTATTTTCCACATTTCAGCATATTTTTCCATTTGCCAAATGGGCGAGCCGCTGCGAGGGTCCGAGTCTGGCCAAGTTTTATGGTAAGCACTCCCCCCAGAATTCGCCGCCCAGTGAGGTTTTTCCAGCTGGGCTAAGCACTGGCTTTCGGTCTTTTATTTGGATCGGGAACAGAGCCTCAAATCGTTTACCTTTTGTGGCGTCGTCTGCCGTAGACAATGAACTTTAGCTGCGGCTCTAGTTCCCAGATCTAGCCTGCGACTCGGGGCCATACTGAGAAAAATGTTGATATAACATTTTGTATCAAATTTATGCGAGTTTCTTTCTCTAATGGAAGACAACAATGCAGTTTGTTTCTGCTCTGGTGTGGAAAAGTACAGCATGCGTTTTCCACTTTTATCTCACAAGAAAATGTTCTTTCCTTCACTTTATTTCCTTCACTTTATTTATACCAATTTACAATGGAGTTTAAAAGCAAAAAAAATTTTTTTATTATTTTAGTAAATAAAATGATTAAAGCCTTTTAATGTGATTAAGTCCAAAGTCATCAGAATTAAAATGTATTCCTCAAAAATAAATCTTCAAACGGGTATTAGTTCCTCTTACATTATTTGTTCGTAAAATATATATAATTATTAAAGTTGGCTATGTTAGCTACTTTTTGATGTATGATGATACAAAAAAACGAAGGAAAATACATCTTAGATTTAATAGTTTGTGAAAATTCATTTTTAATGTATAGTGTAAAGGAAATATTCACTAAAATCGCAAAAAAAATTTTCTATCTCCAAAAGTTATCCCCACTTTTACTTTTTACTCACTGTTACTTAAAAAATAGTTTTTTTTTTAAATATATGCTTATAATCGTTATGAATCAAAAAAATTGGTAATGGATGTGCAAACCCCTTTTAATTTTTAAGCTAGAGAGTTTTTGAATTTTAATTTGATACAAATTATATCAGTTAGTTGTAATCTAGAGACGAAATATTAAATGATAACCTCTTTTGATTTTAATAAAATTTCGATTTTTTGTAAGTATAAGGATAGTATTACAGATAGATACATTCTTTTCGTCTCCAGGATTTCCATCCATTTTTTCTCGCTGTCCACCAAACTTTTGTTGTCATGCCCTGTTGTTCAGGGAGCTGTTGTAGCTGGCGGTGGCAATGGAAATGGAAATGGCTTTGGTGGCGGTGGTGGTGGCGGCGTCTCTTGCGGTCATGCCACTGAAATCCACACGCTGCCAGCTGTCAGCGGCACTGGAAAATGTTCCACTCACACAGTAACAGCAATAGCAGGCAGGCACACATGCACACGGATGCCAGGGAAATCGGGGATTTGGGGATTCGAGGGGGAAAAAAGGAAGAATCGCTGATGAAAATTGCTTGCAAGTGGTTTCTGTTTCTGTGTCTCTGGCTCTGACTCTGCCAGCCCTTTTGCCATGTAATGGTCTCTCGTTTTGCTTGTAAAACTTTTGGATTATTGTCAGGCACACATAGGCACATGGGCTGGCCATTTGCCAAGAGGCCGGGACTTGGACACGGCCTGGGGACTACGGACTACGGACTAAGGACTACGAAGGACTACGGAATATGGACACGGACATGAGCGCTGCGTTCGCGTTTTGCTCTTAACAGCCCGTTCTCGCACATTTTTCTCTTGCACTCTCACTCTATACATAGTGTACCCATCCATCTATCTATCTGGCGCTGCTGCTGCGTAGGCGTCGCCATTTTGTCCATGACCTGGAACTGCAAATTCAACTGTATGCCCCTGTGTGTGTGAGCCAAATGCAGATGAAGCCGGGAAACTCAGAAGCTGGGAAGTCGGAGAGAATCCCCATCTGCTGTCTGCAGGCGACTGGCTGACTTGTAGCTCGTACTTGGGCGCTAGCCTTGTGAGGGGGGCGTGAGAAGCCACTATGTTGCGCCCGAGATCTTAATCGCTTCGACAGGGTTACGCCAGGAAAACGAACTGACAGTGCAGTGAATGTGCCTCGAGGAGACCTGCCAATGAGATTCTCGACTTTGGGAGTGCACCTGACTTCACTGCTTCCCGAGGAACCGCAAACGTATACTGTTAAACCTCAATAATGTTGTACTAACATAGCTCAAGCTGATTGCCTGCTCAGGGCTATAATATTCCATACAAAGACTTGTATAACTTAATAGTATTCTATCTGTAGTACCAAGAAAACCATTAAAAAAATTTAATAAACAAATATAATGAAATATATTAAAATAAATTTAATAAAGTTCACATAATATTATAAAGTATGTAACGTTTTAGATATACTTAATGTGGCATTAGAAAATTGGCTTGCGTATAATTAAAAAGTCGTTGAGCTTTCGATAAATAAGAAAAAAATCGTTCCCACAATTTGGCCGCCTCTCAAAAACTCTGGCCAAATATTTATGGAAAGCTAGTAACAATAAGTTTTGCAATGTGTAAGCAAGATTTAAACGTGTTGTTATTCATGAGAACTTAAATTAATTACTAGCTTACACGATTTCGACGGGCGAATAAAACTTTGGCATGAAAAACTCGCCCTATGAATTTTTTCGCTAGCGGAAACACTTAACTTGAGAAGTTTAAGTTATGGAGGTTGAAATTATGACGACAAAACATTTTGAATTATAGTCACTTTCATCTAAACGCTTATGTTTCAGTTATGCAAATTTACAGATGGATACATATTTCAACCATCAGGAATACAGAGTTTCAATACATCGTCCTTTAAACAAATATCTTATTAAATTGCAGTTATTGTAGTAAGTTATTTTCATTCCAAGCTTAAACAAACTAAGCTGTCTACAGAATAATATAAGTCATTATCTTCCAAACTCAAACAACAAAATTAGCGCATTGTTGGTTTAACCCCTGAATTTGGAAGCTGTCTTCGCGGAAATGCACCCCTCATGACAACAAAATCAGCTGGCACAACAACTACAGAGGCGATAACAACTAAAACACCAAACTGGCTTAACTGGGGGGGGCTGTCTACCCCCTTTTTCCAGGGGCGGGCGTCAAATTAGTTTTTCAGTTTTGGCTGCCAGCGAAACCCTTATTGAAATTATAATTTATTTATTAGCGGCAGCAGTTGGTTGATGGGCAGGGAAGTGGCGAATAAACTGAAAATGTCAAACCAATTTGCTGCGGAAAATTTCGGTCGCTGATTATATTGGATGGCATGGCCAAAAGTTTTAATTATGAATATGAAAAATGCTGTGCACTCTTGGCTGGCGAAGTGAGTTGTAATTAAATTTTTGCACAGGTAAACGAAGTTTTTCCCCCACGAACTAAGGGGGGAAATCTTGTGCCCTCGTTGTTGTTATGGTTGTTTTTGGGTTTTCATAACTGATTTAGCGACAAATATGCTGTAGCTGCAGCTGAGCTGATGGGTGGATGGTGGGCGGTGAAAGTTCCGAGCGCCGTTGAACGGGTCGTATGCGCAATGTTTTCCCGTCTTTCAGCTGGCAGGGGAAATGCAGACGGGAAGTTGCTGCTCCGGTTGCCCCGGCAACTCCTTCGCCATGTTAATTCTAATGCAGTCAAATGAGTTTGCCAAGCTGGCTGACTGGCTGACTGACTGGCAGAGATAGAAAGTTTCGGGCTCCGTTTGTGCACTTGTGCAGGATGTGATTATGAGGTTTTCATATTACAAATATGTGTGTCACCACCCCCTTCCAGTTTTCTTCGCAAGTGTGTGGCAATAAAATGCTTTACTGATTTGCAAAGTTTTGTCATTAAGCACACTTGCTGCCGCCGCCATCACTTTGTGCTGATTACAGTTTAGAATTTCACAAATATTTGCCAGCCAACGTTTCATCTTTCTCTCTGAATCTGTATCTCTCTGTCTGGTTATTTATTTATTTGCTGTTTGTTGGCTAACTTGATTATTTGCCATTTTCCATGCATGACGGCGTGTTAAAATTTGTCGACAGATTTATTTGCGAGACTCGAAAATATATGTTGGTAAATGCCAATTCGTGAGTGCCACTAAAATCAATTAATCGAAAATGATTTAATTGCTTGACCGTCGCCATTGTGTGGGATAATTGGCAAAGTGCAGGCATTGATGGGGAAAAGCTTGGAGAAATTCCTCAAAGGCGAGAGAGATGACTAATGAATCAGCCAAATTGATTTGGCCGCTCGCGTTCGAACCCCAAGCAGTAGCCATAAAAATGAAACTTAAATACCGAAAAATGTGCGTGCTTCTTTGGCCATTAGCCAGAGTTAGGAATAAAAAATATAGCCATGCTGGTCGGTCATAAATAGGCCTCACCAATCGGCCCCTTGGGCCCCATGCGTCGTATACGTGATATTTTTTAATTACATCCAAAACGCTTTGTGAGTGCTGCGTGTGGAAAATTCGGTTTTAATTGCCCCGCCAGCCAAGGGCTCTGCCGAAAATTCAATCGGAAAGAGAGGAACTAAAAACTCTTACCCCAGCACAGATGGAAGTATCCTTAGGAAAATGAAAATTTAATTAATGCCACCACTAAAAAGCAGAAAAACCAAAACTCGCTGGGGAATGGAATGGGAGGGAAAACTCTAAACTAATATGGAAAATATTTTGTATTTGCAGCAAAACTTTTGCCACCAGCTGCGACCATCTATAAGAGGATGTGAAAAGGAGAGAATGAGAGTGTGAGAAAGAGAGGTAAGATGTTGCAGAGAGAGAGACGGGTAGCTAGTGCCTGGAGGATTAAGCACACACATGAGATTTGAGCATGTCAGAGCTTAAATGTCACTGTGGGGTCATTAGTATTCAAAGATAAAATATCATCTTAATTTTATTACCATTGTTTTTGGGAAAATATCACAAGAAATTAACTCAGAGCCTCTATTACTGATAGCTAGCCAGCATTTAGTGGTTCATAATTATAGACCTAGTCAAATAAGGACCTGATTAAAGGTGGTTTCCGAACAGATTGCCTCTTTATGACTAAGGTCAGACCGCACTATTCAATTAAATTCAATGTCCAGACAAGTTTTGCGGCATTAAAGCACAAATGGAACGAAATTAGCGCCCAAAGCGGGAGACAAATGAAAAGGCATTTAAAATGTCAACACGACCGCAACATCGTGTGCGAAATGGTCAGAAAAGGTGTGCAGGTATGTGTGAGCCCATGCATTTGCACACGGATAAGTATGGTTATATGCGAGTATGGGTGACCGTATGTTTGTGTGCGAATCTGGATTTTACAACAGCAACAACGACTTTTGCGGTTGCACAAAAGTAAACCAAAGTGACATCGAGTCAAAGGTGAGGGCTAAACGGGTTTTTTGCGGGTTCGAGGTTGGGGGTTCGGGGTTTCAGAGGTCCGGAACGCTTAAATGCTTGACCACGAAAAGGCCATTAGAAAATGGTCGCACATGTGTGTGTGTGTGAGTTCCGGGGTCCAAAAGCCATCTCGGGTGACAGTTGGAAATTAGGCAGAAGCCAACCCGAAAGACAAAAAAAATATTCCAAAAACTGAAGCCACAAAACGTTTGCCAGCACGTGTAAACTTCTGCAAGTTTTTCATTCAAGGCTGAATGCTCAGGGTGTGTGTTTGTTTCTGGATTTTTGGATGGACATCTTGTCACAGGGGTGAGGGCGAGTCCTTCACCTTAACCCACCTGAACTCGTTAAACTTTAATTCAAAAACTTTAATATTTTATCACAACATGCTTTCTACGTTTGCTTGAAAAGGGATATTTTTAATGGCATTCGCCTCAGGGACAGCAGTTCATCTCTTAGGTCTTTCTGTTTGTTTTGCCCGAGCACTTTTATTCAAAACATAAATGTTGTATGACAACATAAAGTAATTCCCATTTCACTTGAGTGGTATTACTTTGTTTTAATGTGATTTCTTAGACCATATGCTCGAATTTTAGGCAACCTTCTTATAACGACATCTAAATATTTAAAGAAAGGCTTACCATTTCGCTTGATTTCTATTTTTTTACTAATGAAACAACAAAAACAATTTTCTTAATATGGTTATATTTTGTAAGTTCTTCTTTTGGTGTTAAAGCTTTCAATACCATTTTAATTTAATTATTTAACACATACACATTTTACTTTTAATTAATTTTAATACACTAATACATTTAAATGTTTAACTAAAATTATTTACTTTATTTTCGATTTTTCGTTTAATCCTTTAATCTTCAGAAAGGTAATAATTTTATTTTCTCTTACGACTGTTCTGTGTAATACTTCTGATGTAAGATTTTAAAGTCACTTTTGATAAAGCGGAAAGCTAGCCTCCATTAATCCTAACCATTTTTGAATGAGTATATTTTTAATTGCACCTATTTTTGAAGGTAAATGCACAATATTTAAGGCAAACCTCAGCCCGCTGACAAACGAAATGTAATTTGCCACTGCAGACCCAAGAAACCCACAGAGTCACGCTCTGATTCCCGCCTCTAACGACAGTGCACACACCTGGATTCCTGGGTATAGGTTCACCAAAGCTATAATCTCCTGCCGCATTGCCGTTGAATGTGTAATAAAGCACATGACTTTGGTCTTTTATGGTTTGGCCGTGTTAAATTTGGCCGCAGCTCACCTTGAACCCGGGTAACAATGACCAAAGTAAACCCTGATTGTACATTGACGTGGATGTGGATGTGGATGGCAAGGGGGCTCCGGCTCCTGGTGCTCCGTGCTCTTTGCTCTTTGCTCGGCCACAACGACAACAATGTGCAACAATTAAATGTCAAACAGGAGCTTTTGATGGACGCTTAAAATCACTGCATCTGTCAGCTGACACTGAAGCTGGCTTCGTTTTGTGGCCATCCTGGAACAGAGGAGGGCGGCAATCTGGGGTTCGTGGGTTTGGGGGAAGTACAAGTCACGGAACGGTCACACAGGCACAGCCACGCCCACATCCTCACAAAGGCAGCCACACATGACGGCGGAGCAGGTGCTCATAGCGTTTAAAATGTACACCCATAAACAAAAGTGCAAACAAAGCCATAAACAAGAGGAGGACTTCAGAGCAGGTGGCACAGGGGTGGGTTTGCAGGGGGGTTGGTAGTGGCAGGGGGGTCCAAGCCTTCACCCCGTCCATGTGCTGGGTCCTTTGCCAGGACCCGCCGATGTCGTTCGTTAGTTTTTCCTGCCTGAAAGTGTGCATGTTACACTGGCTTGGGGCGTGGCCAAAACTAATTTTATTCAAAGTTGATTTTGCAAATCAGATTTTGGGATATTTTAGGGTAAAGGGTCTGAATAGAAACTTTAAAGTATTTCAAATCCCTGTTTAAGCTTACTTCAAAATAAAGCTTTTCATAGTGTTTTACCAAGCATTTTTGGCTTGCACCTAAATATACTTGTTTTAATGATTATAGTAAGAGTCAGTTGGATCTTTAGAGAGCAGTTCAAAGTAGTATAATATGGCAAAAAAATCATTAATATTTTGGAATCTCTTAAAATGTAATTTTTGGGTGCCTAAGAGTATGCAGTGAATAAATTATTAATTTATAAAAATATTGTTGCATACTTTCAGACACCTGAACCGACCTTAAAAGTGATTTGATAGCCCTATTAATAAACTCCCATAAAATGCAGATCAGAAATCAAAATCAATCTGAATAGACAGTTATTAAAATGCCCACAGGCGTGGTCATAAAAACTAATCATTATCAAATCATAATTAGTGGCAGAAACTAATATTTCGTAATTTGTGTTTCAAATGAAATTGGATAGTTTTCCGTCAGCCGGAGGGCACTGTACTCGTAAACATCGCTGGCTGCCAGCGAGCGACATTGAATGTCTGGGCCGACACCAACCCCTTTTGGGTTCCCGTACCCCCTTGACCCCCCTCCATGTCGCGCCACTGCACTCCCTTCCGGTCGCTGGTCGCTGTTTCTGCTACGCTCTGCTCACAGTTTGTTAGCTTTGCTTTGTGAGGGGCTTCTGTTGCCGGTTCGCAGGGTACCAGCGACCATGGTTTTCATGGGAGTCGCTGAAGAGGGGATCGAGGGGCAGGAGCAGGAGGTGTCCTCCAGGATCCCAAGCTGGAGCTGGAGATGGAGCTGGAGCTGGAGCAACCGAAGGCAAAGGGCCGCCTGTCAGCGTTTTCTGTGCTGCGCTTTGTTTTTAATACATGTACGTGGTGGCATCGTTTATTATTATTTTTTGTGTAGCCAGCGAAGGGAGCGAAACGAAGTTAAGGACATCCCTGCGTATACGTAATGTTCAATGCACGGTGTGGCATGTGTGTGTGTGCATACATAACCCATGGGTCCATGTCACGCACACATTAGAAGGTAAACACGCGTTTCGCCACACGATGCATAAACATTTGGACATTCCATTCGCCCCAGCCATTCGGCGAGGAAAATCGCAAGGACCTGCGTGTGCGGCATCGTTGGGTTACGAACTAAATTAAATTTTTACATCAACATTTGCGCTTCATTAGAGATGGGAAAATGGTTGGTTAGATGGTTGCTGGAGGACGCATATGTGTGGGACAATGCCAAGTGTTGCTCGTCGAGGGCCCGGTGGGAGTGCCAGAATGGCCCCATGGATTGGGCTAAGCAGTCCCGGGAACAGACAAATGAGTTGCGAGTGTTATTGGTGGGCAAAATGGCAAAGCAAACTCACTAAATTAGCCCAGGGCCTTCCGGGCAGCGGGGAATGGGTATGGGGAATGGGGTTTGGGATGGGGAATGGCCAAAGGATGCTGGCCAGACAGAATGTTAAACTTATCGCAGGCATAACGATTCAATTGATGGACCAGAGGAATTGATAGTCGGCCAGATAATTGGATAGAGTCCGATGTGAGTGTCGGCGAGGTGGGCACTGCGAGGAAAATAGGCCAAGGGATGTGGTAAGTGGAATATAGAAATAACTAAGGCTCAATTTTACCTTTACATTAACAGAAAATGTATGCTAAAGATCCTTAATTAGCAAAAAATTGAAAATTAACTTAAACTCAAACATGAATCGAATAGAAAATAGGGACAACAGAGTGAATATGTATTAAAAAACACTAAGAACGATTTCAATAGGGAAGTAACACTATCTAATTTGAAAAAGCCACCAACACATAACTATAAATTTAGAAACACCCGGTCCGGAATAATAATTTCAAGTGATTATTCCAACAATATAAATTGCCTACGAAATGATACATTCAATGAAAGACAAGGTTTGCAATAAAGATCGTAGTTCCTTCAAGCGGTTCGGCCTGCTTTCGAGTTTAAAAGACCACGATCCGGAAATTCTTCACTCGGCGTAATCCTCGGCATCCTGAAGACTCTTCATCTGGATCGAGGGCATGCAGCAGATCTTCCGCTTGTTGAAGCAGGTGGTGAGGACGCGACTGTGGTATCTGTCCTCACAGTTCCACAACTCTCGGCAGGATCCACCATTTAAATAACAGCTTTCTAGATCTGCGATATGAGGTGATATGATTAAGATGGTCTGGAAAAATGATCTCGCAACTTACGAATTTGTTTCGGGTGCATATAAGTGTAGTAGCCACCAACCACTAGGAAGATTACGATTAAGAAGAGCAGGACCACAAAACATGCCAAGTGACCTGGCATCTTTGAGAGGACCGAGATCGCACCATGCGGTCCTGAAACAGTTCTCCCCGATCTCCGTATCCCTCGCCGAACTTCGTAATGTGCGGCAGTAATTGTGTTCCAAAATAATCAAATATACTTCCGAATTGAGAGCTATCTCCTTGCCTTTGCGAGCAAAGGAAGTGAGTGCTCCATTCAGAAAAGCAGGCCGACAATTATGCTCTGGAGTGCCCCGCCCCGCTAAGTGAGTAAGTAAATTATTATGATAATGCGCTTTTCGAGCGCCAGCGGAGTGCAGTCTATGGGCAATGTTAAATTGAAACTTCTTAATTAAAAACTTGCTGCATAAAAACTGGCAGCAGCAAATCGAGAAAAGCTGCACTGTGGGAAGAGTTTTTTAATTAGAGGAAAGTTCAGGGGTTTCCTTAAATTTCTCATTGGATTTTTCCTTAAAATTTAAGTAAATATTTACATTAATTATGATAATAATAAGTAAAAAATTTAACCCTATAACTGTCTATTATAATCAAGTTTTAGAGGTTGTGCTGTAGAAATTAATTTAAAATATGTGACTTAATTTCGACCAGAGATTTTAATCTAAAAGTTCTGAAAGTTTCCGGGGAAGGTTAAGGGCGTTTTCCCTTCAAGGCAGCTACTTTCCCCACCAAATAATCGCATAACTCGTATTTAGATGGCGGTAATCCCCATTTTTAATTTCAAGTGTAGGGGGGGATGGGCAGGGATGGGTCCTCGGGACACCTCCGTGCCTGCAAATCAGTGTGAAGCAAAATAAACCGCTTAAGGACTTGCGACTTGGCTGCGCGTTGGAAATAACAAGAAAACTGCCCTCCAGCAGGAGTCTGCTCATGCTAAGGAGGCTGGAAAACCGGGGCTGGGGCTGGGGCTGGGAAAGTGGGAAAAGCGGGAAAAGTGGTAAAGGCGGGAAAAGGGCACCGGCGGAAGTGGCGGGCGGATGTGCTTGGTCAGGCCATTGGACCATTGGCTGCCCACAGCGGCCAGTTAGGGCGAAGGCTTCTGCTACAGTGGGAAAAAATTCAATTAAAAGCAACAGCACGTAACTGAAACTTTTCTTTTTCCCTCTCGTTTTTGCAAGTTTTGTATCTTTTCACCGTCACTTTCTACGTGTATGTGTGTGTGTATGTGTTTTTCTTGTTCGTGGGGCAAAAAATAAAGGAGGAACTGCTGCGGGGCCCACAGAGCCATAGCACTTTGAGTTATAAGTTGGTGCCAGCTGTCAGTTCTCCCTGCCTTAAAAGTTGCATGTTGGCTCTTCGTTTTTTTTTTCTCATTTCCCCCACCAAGTTGCAGCTGAAAATTGAAGATATCAGATATTTGTGGCTGGTCAATGGCACGTCAAAATCAAATAGAGGAGAATTTCGGGAAAGATGCTGACTGGCCTTACCCTTTGTACGCGGTCTTTGTGCTTGAACAAATGAAATAATATAATGTATTTCTATTTAATCAAGCTATCCACTTGCCAACCAGCCTAATGCAGCCCGATTCGCACATTACGTATTCGCAGTGGGGCCCACCCTGCGAATGACGTCACCAGAATCAGGTCAAGTAAGGCGCACAGGGGCGTGGTGTGAGGCCTGCTGAGGGGGGATCTGGAGGCTGGGGCATACAAATTATGTTGGAGCAGCAAAATGGCAACTCACTGTGGAATATTTTCGGCCGGCCTGCTCTCTCTTTCGATGCCCCATCTCTCTCTGGCAAACTCACCTTGAGCTTGAGCTCCTTGGGTCCTTTTTCTATGGGTGTGCTACTTAATGGCCATTCACTAACACTAGGCCCTGCCACCCCCCGGGAAAGTTCATTTTCGTTTTTGACATTTTTCAGTTTTTGTTTGCCTTATTTTCATTTTCATTCTCGTTTCGTGCTGTTTTGTGCACCCCGTGTTTGCGGGGTAAATTAAATTCAGATTATGCGGCCGACAGAGGCTCTTAACTAGATGAAATGAGATGAGCGGACGAATGGGGCCGGGTGACTGGCATTTATTTTCCATATATTGATTGCTTTTTAATGGATATTTTGCTTTGCCAGCACGCTGGCATAAGGTGGAACTGTCCGGCCTTATCCCCCCATTGCCAACTGTTCCCGTTCTTAGCCATCTTCCACTTTCGGGGGGGCATTTATTTTATTTACATAGTTAAATGGTTCAATTGTTTGGCTGTTGATTTAGTGCTGGAATTTCAGACAGTGAAATTAATTGTTTGATTTGTGGCGGCATGGTTCGTTTTCCCAGTGTGCCGAGCTCTATATATTTTATTTCTGTTTCGTTTCGTTTCTAGTATTTTTTTTTGGCCAGGCCTGCCATCTATGTAGGTCACTTTCCCCCCGCCTTTCGCTGGCTGTGTCCCTAGTGATTTACAGTTTTATTTGCACAGTTTATAAATAAAACTGTCAAGTGAGAGACGCCGTTCACTGACGTTGGCAGCTGCTCATCTAATGGCATTTTCCCATGCCTGTTTAAAGTCCACTCCCTTAACCACCCCACCGCAGCCATTTGTTATGCTGCAGGGGGTTCCCTAGCCCCCAGACCCCCCGCCACCCCCTCCGATTCCAGTCCAGTCCGTCAGTCACTAGTCTAGTCAATCAGTTGGAACGTCAATCAAGCAGCAGCTAAAGTTACTGCGCTGAGCCCGGCGCAGCAGGTAACTAGCTGTAACTAACTGGCAGCAGAAAGCAGAAAGCGAGGCAAACAAAAACATCTACCGGAAAATATTCTAAGGCAACTGTTTTCATTTTATTAACCCCACGTAACTTTAATCTTTTGATTTCGCCACTGAGAAAAAAGTACTAGAAGTTGGACTTACTAAGAAAATCGAAGCTTGGAATTGTGCTTTGTAATGTGTTAATCGTGTTGTATCATGTTAATGATAATGAAAAGATATCGTATTAATTGAAATCATAGTTAACGTATAGATTTTATAATGCCAAATGCATACATAAATTTTTAGAAAACTTAGGTGTTTTTGGTTTAAGCTACTTATTCTTTCATTTACCGAAAATGTAAAAAGAACAGCATTAAAACAGAATGTTATCTATTTAACATTAAAAATCAAAATCATTCTCATTACTAACATTTCATAATGTAATAATTTATATCATTGATTGAAATAAATTTCTTTGTCCCAATTAATGGGTTAATGGGTAGCTTAAAAATTATATTTTATAAGACGTCTGAATAATGAGTTTAAAATACAGCTAGCTACATTTTATTATTAAAAGGTAGAAGTTGTACTTATGTTTAATTCATGATAATATGCATTTTTCTATTAACCCAAGAAGCATAGTGAAGTGATTTTCTGGAGGTAAAAACCGAGTCAAATATGTTACTTTCCGGTCTTGTTTTCTCCCCGTGTAGCATGGCATACCCTTTGGCCTGCAGGGTATAACAATAACAAATCCATATACACACAGGCAGCATAAAAAAATTCACCACGCTCTGCTCTTCGAGGCAGCAACTCTTTGGCGCTGCTTTGCTTTTGCTTTCTGCTTTTCTGCTTCTGCTTGGCTGCTTTCTCTTTTGGCCAAAAGAGCGGCCCAGCCTCTCTCACACGCATAGACATGGCAACCAGAGTGGTGGTGGTGGTATCAGTATTGGTATTGGTAATGGTAGCAACGGCAAGCGGCGGCTTTCATCTTTTTTTAGCACACGCGCCCGACTTGCTGCCCGGCCCAAAAGTTCGTACCGCCCCGCTTTTCGGTTCCCCTTGGTCGCCTGTCGACTGTCAAATCAATTTGTCAGAAATCACTGACAGCTGCTTACAGCCAAAACACACACACACACACATGGAAGGCGGAGGACTCGGAGGACATGGGTGGCCATCAGAATCGTCATTCGCCTGCTGAAGAGTTGTCATGCCACAAGCAACAAGGACCGAAAGCGAGTTAGGAACCCACGAATCCGATTTTCGACTTTGGGATACCCCATACTATGATTGATAACTAGTATTCATATTCTTTTTCGCAGAATAAGTTGATAAAAATCAATTATATCACTTTTTTTTAATACATTAAAAAGGATTTAATAAAATTGTTTAAACGTTTATAATTGGTTGACGTGCAATTGCCCGTAAAAGCGACCAAACCATAATCAAATGTCATTCAATAATATGTTCAATTGACTGTATTCAACTGTAACATTGACTTTTTCTTGTTAAGCAATCCTAAAAAAAGTATATAAAATTATTTATAGAAGTAGATACATTTTTTTAATGAAACAACTCCAGAGCTACAAAACCTTTGACCTAATAAAAGAAAATTCGATCACAAATTGCTGAAAACCAATCAAATATGATGTATACCCGTCTGCTCCTCGCATAACTGGTATAAACATAACGACAGAATCCAAACAAGAATAGATAATAGTATGGAGTCCTGACATGGCGGGCAAAAAATTGCCTAGGGTGTAAATTATTGCGCATATTTTCATTTCTTTTCAAATTGCTTTGCAGATTGCCAGCATTTGAAAATTGTCTACGGCATCCTCCGAACGCTTTTGACATTTACAACTCATTTTTGTTGTTGTTCCTGTGTTTTGCGCCCAACCCAAGCCCGAAATAAAAAAAATAGGAGAAGAAATCTCAACGCAAGAAAGTTTTCAAGTTCGACTCTGACAGACAAGCGGCTTTTGTTTGCATGCCACACACACTCACATCAGCCAACGGTTGGAAGTTGTGCGCTGCGAGGCGTATACGTAATTTAACAGACAATGCCAAAGCGAAGACGAGGGCCCAATGCGAAGGAAAGGCGCTTCGCCAAACAAAACAACGGAAAAAAGGTGGATAAAAAACCAGGAAAGGTCTTTGACTGGGGCGATTCGAGATGCCCTAGCTGGGGGAATGGTTCTGATAGTTTTGACATGCCTTCAAAGATTAAGGAATACTCTTGGAAGTAAGTCAAGTAAATAATTCTGAAACTAGAGCTTTGGAAACGGAAGAAGCTTAAAGATTCATTTTAACAAAAGTTGCATCTAATTGTTTATTGCAAATACAAGGCTAAGAAATTAGAATAGGTCTTTAGAACAGCATTAAAAATTCAACATTTGTTTTTACTAAAAAATACTGCTTATAAGTCTTTAACTTAGTTCTAATGGTATAAGCCATTACCAAATGAAAAAATCTTCTATATTCTTATATATATCTACTTTTATAGATGTCTTGTCTAAACAGATGTATAAACAAGAGTTATAAATATATTTTATAATTTCCTACAGGATACATGCAAATATTTGACAAGGATTTGCGCGGTTTTCCTTGCAGTAGAACGCTGACTGTTGGGGTTAAATATTGTGTATACCCAACAGGCAGCGGAACACAAGGGGTTGATTATGCAAAGCCTAGGATTGCCGGGGAAGTTCCCGTAGAATGCCTAAATAATGAAGAGATTTTGGCACTTCGGGACTGTGGCATTGAATATGCCTACAATTAAACCAGATTGAACGCTTCAGTTACCGTGAGTTCGGGCACAACTTTTGAGTATCCGACCCGAAAAAGTTGTGCCAAGTATTTCATACAAACTGGAAAAATGACTCCACTCGAATACATTTTCCGGCTGCGGAGGCTCAAGGGAATCCGAACTTCGTTCATCAGTTCGCCGGGCATTGTTTCGTTTTGCTTTCCGATTTTCTTTTTCATTTTTTCCCATTCATTTTTTTCGGTGAATATTTTCTTTTCATTTTTTTCGGCCTGCCAGTGGCAAAGGCAGCAACAATCAGTAAGGAGAATCAGTAAGCAGCATGTTACTGCTGTTGCTTTTTATTTATTTTCCGTTTGTAATCTCTACCCCTTTTTTGTTCCATCTCGTCGGCTTTTCTTTGCTGTGCAGTTTTCCCCGTGGTATTTGCTGTTGTTGTTATATGGTGTGTTTGACCAACTACAACATACAAGCTCATAAATAAGTAGGCAAAGGCCCATAGTCGTGGGAAAAGGGGGCGTGACATGGGCAGGGGCGGCAGTCGTGTGACTGAAAATGAAAAATGGATTTCTGTGTCAGTTGGTTGCCATAATTTCAGCTTGCTTCGCTTTCGGCTTCATCTCGATGCCACGCCTCCGCTTTCCGGGCTTTTCCTTGATTTTTCCCCCCTTCGCCCGATCCATTTCCATTCATTTGCTTGGGCTGCTTTGACGCGCATTCATCATTTGGCATTCAGTTCGGTTTTGTTTTCGGTTTTCCCGCTTTGCCTTGGCTTGAATCCCTGCTCTCCGGCGTCCGTTTATTTAATTAATTATTTTAAAGATTTTCGTCCTTTTTCTGCTCTCTCACTCTCCCCCTCGAACTTAATTAATTTATCAAAAGTGCAAATGAAAATTGCTTTCACTGTCCCTTTTCGTTTATGCGTGCTTAATATTTTATTTTATTCTAAATAAAACAAACTTTAAATTAGCCCGAGACGCCGACGATCCCTATCCCCCTGTGCATAAGTGGGGTTAAGCTGCGTGGCGGTCGGCGTCGGTGGGTTAAGCCAAGGCCAAAGTTGCGGCAGAAAAAGTTTGCCGGCTCCGAACTCGGTCCCCGTAGCTTCACTCATTTTTTACGCCCCACCCAGGGGCTTCTGCTAATGCTGATAGGTCTAATAACTCCCTGGGATGCTGTAATCCTTTGGGTTCCCTTGTCCGTGTGCCTGTTGTCCTAATGGACACTGCGAGTCACGTAAATGAGCCCGGTGATTATGAGACGACGACGACGAGGACGATGGTGATGATGATGCCTATGTCGGCCACGTGTTAATTTCTGTGACAGCGCGGCCAAAACTTTTCGGGCACATTCGAATCGCCCGGCGGCGCATCGGGCGTATGCGTAATATTCAATGAACAGCTGTCTGCCAATTTCGGTTGCATTAAATATTAATTTGTGCAGCATTTTCGGCACAGTCGATTCGGCCACTTTGCATATTTGCCGCCCCATCCGTTAGCCCGAAAACGGAAATTAGTTACAGAAGTTATAATTAAATTCCTTTCGATGCATGTGAGTCCTCCTGGCGGCCGCTCGTTATATCATCCAGTGGGTCCTGCGAATGTTGGTGAGTGTGTGCTGCAAACTGGGCTTGTAAACAGGCCCGGGGACCTGTGTCCGCACACATTTGCCAGCCGTTGCCATGGAAAACACTTCAGTGCCCGGCCAGGAGAGCAGACAAGCCCACTTTCTCGGGGCGGGTGGGTATTCTGGGGCGGCCAGGACTAGCCAGGACTACCCAGGACTGGCCAGGACATTCGGGCCATCGAAGTGGGCGCCTTAATTAGAAACAATTTGAGGCCGACTGATTGCCCGTGGTGTTGGTGTCTTGTTCTCTGGACCCTGAAGTTACCTACATCGAAGTTTACACGCGGCGCTGGCTTTTGATCACTTCTTGTGAGTCCAAGGATAACATGACTATAAAAACTCCCAAGTCCTTTTTGGCATCTCTTCCACCTCTAGTAGCTAATAAAAAAGCAGACAAGTGAAATGTGGAGTTGAGAACTGAACATAAAAATAATTTTTAAAGTATATTTGTCAAACATTGGAAAATCATACAGTACAGGCATGTAATAAAAAAAGGAAAAGTAATAAGTTTAAACTTCTAAAAAATGTTACCATTTAAGAATTCCAATACCAGTTAAATGCAGATTTATTTTGCAAGGGGAAAACTTTTTTTAGTTGAGTTACATCCATATAAATAAATGTTGCAGCAGGATTTAAGCAAAAAAAAGTTTCATATATGTGAAAAGTTGGTAAATAAAATGCAGCAGATTCCCGTACGAAACCCTTGGATCTCCACAAAATTGGCAGGGATTTAAAAAGCTTTATTAAATTGGATTCTCGCAGTGAAATTCATAACCATCAATGCAGTCGATTGGATTTAAGTTACAAAAATCAATAAAAGCATAGCGAATGCAGAGTAATTAGGCAGGAAATATTACTCTCAAAATCATGTTTAAATCAACAGAGATTTTTTGGAAATCAAAAAAGGATTAAATTACAGAATATTGCTAAAAATATACATTTAATTTTATATTTTTGACTATTTGAAAATTAAAGTGTAAAGAGTAATATTTTTCCGTTTTCACAAACAAACAAAATATAACAGACCAGGCACAACCCCAAAAACTGAACCCATCTTTGTACAATTGAAAATTTGCAAAAGGGAAATATCGAGAATCGGATACTTTATGACTAATGTGTGCACGCCCCGACTTTTTCTCCATCAGCACAAAGCATCTCAAATTGTGTCCTTCCTCGGGGCTGCCAGTGCCATCAATTTCCGCATCAAGAACGTTTTATGGAACCGCAAATTTGGGCCGAAGAGCTCTCCGGGGACCTGCGAGGGCGTCGACGGCTCCTCACACACATGTATCTATTATTTCATTTCGATCATTGCCGCCAACTGGTTGTCGATTATTGAAATTGATTTGCACAATTGAACGTGGTGGCGAGGACGCACATAAATCACACATGCATCAATTATGGAGCGCTCGTCGTCAACGTAGCTGTGCATCAATATTTGATGCCGCAAAAAAAGAATGTGTATTGAAAGCAGTCAGGGGCGGACCCACCCCTCCCATCAACAAAAAAAAGGGGGGCGCGGTGCGTGAGCCTCTGAAGTTTTCATCTACTCAGCTAACTCCAGATGGAAATGCCTGTCTGGTTGGCGATTACAATCCTCGCTCCGTTGCCGATCAATTATGCAAATGGGATTGGGCAGGGGCGGGGATTCGAGGGGGATTGAAAGGGGGGCGGTTGACATATTCAATAATAAAGTGTCGCCGCTGACGACGACCCTGCAAGCATGCCACGGCATTTATTACAAGCATTGCGTATACGTAATGTTTGCCAAAGGATTTGCCCGTTTTTCGGCGGGTGGTGCACCACCACCACCACCATCAGCAGACAATCGAAAAACAGCTGGGGCGTATACGTAATGTGAGGTCAGAGACCATATGATGTTGTAAGTGGAGTAACTCGATTGAAGTTGAAGCTTGTTTTTCTTGGTTTTATTTTTTTTTGGGAGCTTACTGCTGCGAATTGAGACTTTGGGAAATGGGATTTACAGTCGGCGATGGGCTGCGCATTTCCATGGCCTGCTTGGCTGCGAATAATAATTGGATCCGCTCCAACATTACGCATTCATGGCCGAGCATTTGCCTTCTTGGCCCATTTGTTATGGCCTCCATAATTAGCCGGGCCTGTTTACAATATTTATCCCATATTCCATATCCTATATCTCGGTGTATACCCCAGTAAACACTTGCCCGCAACCGCCATTAACACATTTTGCTGAGGCCAGTTAACCGTAGCCATTGGATCCCCAAAACTGACCCGCTAAAAGACAATAAAGTTCAATATTAATGCACCCTTTGACTTTGACCCGGCCACCGAGAGGAGTTGGCCGAATCAAGCGCCATAAAAGCAAGACAAACAGGCTACTTAAAATGAGACCCGAAAAAATTTTATTGATCTGTCATAAAAGTGGGGTCCTGTTCCTGGGGCGAAGCGGGAGCGAAAATTGAGCGTTGGCCACATAAAACTGAATTTATTAGCATTGCATACTTTTGAGGGCAATCAAGTAACCAGAAGGATGCCCATGCCCCGGGAAAACTGTTGCTCCCGAGCCCAACTTAACTCCGCTGAACTGGGCTCGGTGACACGACAGGACCCGAAATCCTTTAAGCACTTCTGCTGTTCTGCCGTTCTGCTGGTGGCGCCGGCAAATATCCGCCTCTGTTTGTGTGTGGCGGCAATTAATTCCAAAATCACAATAGCCATAAAGATGATGATGCGACTACAATTTGAATGGCCAGCCGCCGATTCCTCGGAGCCCCCGTCCTGTCAGAGACAGGACCAAATTGACAACAATGGCGACAAGCGGCGCTGGTAATAAGTAGTTTGGCTGCTGCCCCCTGGCCGCCCCGGCCCCCTCGGCGCCCCTGGCCCTGACCCTCAGGGGTGGCGGCCATTAAATCAACGCAGGACATGCCTGGCAGGACACTGCGCCTATTGCCGCACACAATATATCAAAGTTTATGTTGATTTGAGTGGCGCAGCAAAGTTTGCGCCCCGAAAAAAGACCACACGGGGCAAAAATATATTGTATTTTTTATAAATTCTTTAGTTAAGTGGTGTTATGTAAGTTAATGAGTATATAAAAATTAAATTTAGGTGTTATATATTTTGTAGGTAAACTTGTTATAAATTGTAGGAGAATATTATAATTCTAGAGGTTGACAAATTTATATGAATAGATAAGATATGATAATTAGATGTCGGTTAAATGCGGTTTTCAGTCATCCCTCATGGGTTATGAATTTGTAATTCAAAACAAAACTAAGAAAAGGCTTATGTTAGGCTATGATTTTATAAATACATTTTAAACTAATCAGACTCAGCTCAATGTTACATTTAAAAACGAATTAAAAACGATTTGAAATGAATTAATAATAACTTTCGTCTAATCATACATAAAATGGTTCTAAGTAAAGTTTTTTGAATAATTTTCAATAAAATTATCCCTTTTAGCATCAACAATGTATTAATATTTATTTTGTGTCTTATTGTAAAATAAGCGCAAATGTTTAATTTCATAAAAGGCTTTAAAGTAAAATGGTTTTCTAATAAAATGTATTTGTAGCCTTAATAAATTTTTCCTAATAAGCATTTTGCTGTTATTATTTCTACTCCTAATAATTTTATTGATTTTGTAATCAATTGAATGGCCAAATATTTTTTTCACTGCCCAGTCACTGGGACCGAATTTCGTGTTATTGTCTCCTTTTATTGATTTATTTGGTTTGTGTCCTCTTCCTGCAGAATTCCTTTTTTATCATTTGCCATTTTATTTGTGTGCTTATTTTTGATTAGATTTATTTATTTTTATTTTCGCTGAGCCGTCGTCGCCGGCGTTGTCGATGAAATTTAATAATTCCACTTAATGCAATAATAATTTCGTCGCCTTTTGTTGCCGGCCCCGGGATCGGAATCGGAATCGGACTCTCACTGGGATTGGGATTCGGAATGAGAATCAGGAGTCTGGGCATCCCCGTCGCCCATTTGTGCCATCGTTGTCGTCATCATTTTTGTGGCCAACGCATAATTTGTGCGAAATTTGTCAGATAGCTGCCACAGCGCCGGACGAGCTCTTAAGGCTGAGTAATGCCCGGGAATCGGAGGGAAATCGGGAGTATTGGTGGGGGAAAATCGGGGGTGCCAGAGTCATTTGTAATATGTTTTATTTGACTTGCGGCAGCTGCTGCTCTCAATGAAGACTAAGTAATTGACGCTCCGAACTCCCCGAAGGAGGGGGCATGCCGCAGAGGCAGCTGATTACAATTAGTTGGGGGAGCCTCGCTAAATTGTTGCCAGCCGGGAAAATTGCGGAAAATGAGTGGCAAATAGCTCGGAACCGACGCCAATTGGGAGTTGGAATTTATTCGCCATTTATATTCCAGTTACCTATAAAAGCACGCACCTGACAACTCACTTTAATGTGTGTCAAACCTCAGCACTTGCCAACTGGCTGGGACAAACACAAAAAATAAGAAAAACACAAATAAGAATGGTACAAAATTCCAGCGGCCTCTTTTTGACATTTTGAGTGACATTATTTGTGTCAACAATAAAACACTCAAGCAGCAAGAGCGAGATGAAGACGGTAAGCGAGGGAAAAAAGTGTAGGTGCACAGGGAGAAAAATTGAAGGTTGAAAAAAAATTTAAATATTTGTATATCTCAAGAGAACGTTTTACAATTAAATCTATAGAAGAAAATACATTTTTTGAGCAGTCTCATAAATTAGCTTCAAAGAAAACGTCGACGTTTTAAAGTATATCTCATCTCATCATTAAATAAATATTCAACAAGTGAAAGCAAACAAGCCATTATAGTGAACTAACAATAAAAATGATTTGTGTTATGTGTGATAAGTAAAATAAGCTGTCTACATATGGGATATAATACTCATAAAATGATTTATTAAAATAAGGAAAGGCGTACAATATGAATAATATGTTTATGCTTGTTGAAGTTTGTAGATTATCACAATTTGTATTTTTTATTAATAAATCCCAGTAAAATTTTGTTAAAAAATAAGTAATAAAATCTGTATCTTTAGTAATATTCCTATAATTTTCCCTTTGTGTATTTAGGGAGTTGGCTGCAAATAGGCACAAGTACCAAGTGGAAAGTGAAAATAAGCAGCAGAGGGAAAACGAACTCAAACCAAGGCCAGTGCAATTTAAAATTCAATAAAACTTCAATCAGCGTTTAAAAATGTGTGCGTGTGTTTGTGTGTCGATGAGTGTGTGTGCTTGTGGGTGTCCCTGTGTGAGTGTGTGCGAGTGTGGCAAGTGGAAAGACAGCGCCCAGCAATTTAAACAAATTGAAAGCAAGCGCAAATAAAAAACAGTTTGTTGCCACTTTTCACATCAATTACGCACTTCAGCCCAAATAGGCGAAGGGGCGGGGGAAAGCAGCAGAAGAAGAAGAAGGCAGCCCAGCAACGAAGAAAGCGCAGAACGAGTCCTTCGACCCAAGCACCCCCAACCACCCCCCAAGCCACCCACCACCCCCTCAATCTCTTCGGCTGCTGCTTCTAGTACAAAAATAACACTTGAAACTAAACGCGCATTCAGGCGACGCCGCCGCCTCTGCTGCTGCCTCAGTCGACGTCGCCGCCTGCCACGCCCACCAACAACAACAATTTTCGCCTGCAAACACGGGGCGTATTTTTCCACGTTGCTGTTGTTGTTGCTGCTGGCTTTCCCTATGACCAGCGGGGGGTGGAAAAACGCGAGGGGCGGTGGGGGTACACCAATTGCCACCCACAATTTGAATACGTGCCCTTCCCATTTCCCCCCTTCTCTTTGTGTGCGTGTGTGTGTGTTTGCCTATGTTTCCTTTGCAAAAAGCGAAAGTAAATGTTTGAAAATCGCAAGGAAGGAAAAATCAAGTAAGCATCTGTAGAAAAAAGTAAAACATCGAGGGGGATGACGAAGCTTTGATGCTCTGGGGGGATTTTAAAAAGGATGATAACCGATTCTGTTCGAGAAATCAGTACAAATAGCCATAAATCCTTTGTAGAATTTTTCCAGCTGGTGGGAGATTGTGGGAATTATCCTTTTTCCAATCGTTATATAAGGAATGTTCAGAAAATATAAGGATAAATAAATATTAAGAACTCATTTTCAAATATATTATAATGCATTATATTAAAAAACAAGAAAGAACGCTATAGTCGAGTGCCTCGACTATCAGATACCCGTTACTCAGCTAAAGGGACCAAAGGGAAATGGAAATAAGCAAGCAGCAAAGCAAGACTGAAATGCGCCACCTACCGGCGGTAGACAGATTTAAGCGTTATGGGCGTTAGGGTGGGCGTGGAAAATTTTTTTTTTGGTCAATCGATAGGTATTGACGAGACCGATACAGTTCAGTTAAAATTTTGTATCTAGCATGAAAATTGTGGGCGCCACAGGCTTGGGCGGTTTGTGGGCGTTAGAGTGGGCGTGGCATACTCGCGTATCAAAATTGCGCTGCGTACAAAGGTTCGGAATCTAAATCTGAAATCCTGATTCTATATCTTTGATAGTTTCCGAGATATCCACGTTCATATTTACGATTTTTTGAAGTTTGGGGGCGGTTTGTGGGCGATAAAGTGGGCGTGGCAAACTTTTTTTTAAGTCAATCGATAGGTATTGATGAGAACAATATATTTCAGTTAAAATTTTTATTCTAGCATCAAAACTGTAGGAGCAACAGTTTTGGGCGGTTTGTGGGCGTAAAAGTGGGCGTGGCACTCTACTGAAACAAACTTGCGCTGCGTAAGAAGATCAGGAATCTGCACGCCAAATCTCAATAGCCTAGCTCTCATAGTTTCCAAGATCTCAGCGTTCATCCGGACAGACAGACGGACAGACGGACAGACGGACAGACGGACAGACGGACAGACGGACAGACGGACAGACGGACAGACGGACATGGCTAGATCGACTCGGCTAGTGATCCTGATCAAGAATATATATACTTTATGGGGTCGGAAACGCTTCCTTCTGCCTGTTACATACTTTCCGACGAATCTAGTATACCCTTTTACTCTACGAGTAACGGGTATAATAATACAATATTTAAAATTAATATCCATTAAAATAGTATACAAAGCTAAGTAAACAAAGTATATGAGTATTTTAAATACTTAAGCAAAAGTAAGGAAACTTACTGCATTAGTAAGATCACAGGGAATGGTAAAAATATTAAATATTACAAACTTAAATGAGCTACGAGTTTTAAATATAGGTATGAGTATCTGAATAATAAAAACAAAAATCAGAAAAACAACAGACATATTAAGTTCTAATGGGAAGTAAAAATATTTAATATTAAACAATTAAATTAGACATAATGTTCAATCTAATTAGGCTGAAATAGCTAACGAATTTGCATAATAAATATAGTAATAAGTGTTTTAAATACTTAAAATATTGTTAGCAATTTAAAGTAACTATTCCTAACTTCTCTACCAATAGAAATGATTTTTGTAGTTATCATCACAGATGGTATATTATTTAAAGCACTTTCTGTGCCACTTTAAAAGCAGCTCCCTGCCCTTAAAAAATTCCCAGAAAGCAGAGGCGGGAATCTGCAATTCTGTAGCGTGTTTCCCCTGGAGAATCTCGGCAAACGCTCCATACCCTTTTGAGCAGAGTATTGAAGATGGGAAAAGGCGAAATGATGGCAAGCTTTTTATTGCGCGTGATAACAAGCGGGGAGGCTGGTGGCCGGAATTGTCCTAAGGTGGCGAAGGACGAAGGAGGGCGGCACTGAGAACAGAACTGCGAGATCTGAGAGCTGGCGAACTGGAATCTGGTGGGCCTCTGGTGTCCGGGCAGTGCGCCGTGTTTGATGTTATTATAGATGACGATGACGATGATGTGGCGGTGACGACAGCGCGCCTCTCACACAATCGCACACACACACCCCCGGCCAGGATGATTTCTACCCAATCTCCCACTTTCTGGGCAGGGGAACCCCCGTCCCCCGCTCTTGCCAAGAAGGCTGCCAATCAAAGTCGCCGCGGCAAATGTCTTGTTCTTCGGCTTGTTCAGGTTGTCAAGGCTCCCCAAGTACATGCGTGTGTGTCGGTGTCCTTTCACTACGAGTGTCTTCGTTTGACAGCCATTACTTTGTTGCCTAGGTGTTGCCGTCGCCAATGACAATGATTTGCTCTAGCTTAAAGGCGCCCGATCCGCCCGGAATTTAATTCGCCCGCAGCAGACTTCCAGGCGCGAAATAAGCCCCAAATATCTGCTTCACATTGCTATCCAAATCCTTTTGCTTGGTTTTAGTTTATATATTTTAAAGTAATTTTTGTGGTGCTTTTAATATTTTTATTAACTCTGTAAGGTAACTCTAACCTGCTGCATATTTTTTGGCAATAAAATGTAGCAGATATAAACTTTTTTACTTACCATCTATATTAGTTTTCATTTTTTTAGTCGTTATAAATTAATATTTCGCATAAATTAAATTAAAATATGGCAGTACAGTTTATTATGATACGACTATAATGTTCTTTATCGAATTCCGTTGGTATTTTCCTTCTTACTACAAAATGTTTGATAAATATAATCTGAGGTTTTTCATTAAATAAAATATGTAACTTACTTATAATAAGGAAGACGTAACAACCTATAGCATTTTTAAGTTAACAAGAATATTCTAATGGAGTCATACCAAACAGTTTTAATTTAAGAGATGTAGCTACTTATTAAGTATGCAACAGCAATAGCAGAAGTTGCCGAGTATTCGTTTCGCTTAGCGAAAGAACGACTAAGTAATTTGATATTCATTATTTAGTGCTCTGAGCGACATTTGTCAAATCTATGGGATTTACTATTTCCGCCGGAAGTTGAGTCTCTCTCGCCTCTCCACTTTCTTCGCCGGCTACCTGAGCTGCGTTTAGGAGAGAGTCCTTGCTGCTATCCTGTTCCGCGGCTGCTGCTGCTGGCGCCTAACAATATGCAATAATAACAATTTACATATTCATGAGGCGCCCGACCCGCCAGCAGCAGCAACAACAACGGAGAAAGTGGGCGGTGGGTGGTTTGGCGGGGGTGGCGGTGAAAGTGGAGCGGCAGCAGTTTGCATAAAGAGCAGCAGAGGCCGCTTAAAAAAATCAACAAGAGTCCCCATCCATCCCGCCCCACGAGTATAAACCCGATTGGACAGCAGCCCTTTTGTTAAGCCGGGGCGTAACTGTAGCTGGCCAAATATTTATATTTATTCCGGCCCCACTTTCCCTTGCCCTCTTACCCTCTCGCCCACTAGACCCCCAGCTCATTTATTTATTTTTCATATTTTTATGATATTTATTTTTGGGGCTGGTATTTTGTTTGCCCCGGCAGCGCAAATTTTTGCGCTTCGAATACTTTTGCGAGTTGGATTTTGAATGCTGATTGCCGAGGGGTTTGGTGTCGTATTTTTGGGGGGTTACTTGGGGAGGACTACTTCCCTGGGTTGGAAAAAGGTTAAGCTACAAGTATTATTTTTAGTTGGGCGCCCACGATTGAGGCTGTGGCCGTTTTGGACCCGCTCTTAGCATCCGCAGTTGCTCTTTGGGAATCTCGGCAAGAACCTACCACAAAAATAAATCAAAACAAAGGCTGTTTCGAGATGGAAGAGCAAAAGAGATGGTCTCGGATGAACAGCATCCACATGGGATTTTTTGAGAGCATCTGCTCGGCTTTCTCTCCCGCAGCGACGCCTTTGAGAATCGAGAATTGAGAACTGAGAACTGAGAATCGGGAACTGCGAACTGCGAACTGCGAACTGGGAACTGCGAACTGCGAGGTCCGTCAGTCAGGTGCAGACAGTTGACGTGTTCGGTTGACAAAGCGGAAACGTGCACTAGTTCATTTGGCCAAGTAAAAAATCTAACAACTGACACACACAGAGCGCCTGAGTGAGCAGGACAGCAAGCAGTGGGCCAGCGAGCGAGAGGGAAGATAGCCAGACAACAACAAAAGAGCACGGCAGTGATGTTAGATAAATGATAACAGAAAAATGTGCAAAATAATTGCGACAACTACTGGCGAATAGCAATTGTTAAATAGCAAATAGAGCAAGACAAACAGCAGCAGCAGCAGCAACAAAAACAACGAGCGCCTGTGTGTCCGTGTGTGTGTGTGCGTGTGTGTGTGAGAGAGCGAGAGCGCGCGAGTGTGTGTGTGAGTGTTTTGTATCTGTGCCAGTGTGTGAGTGCGTGTCACATATCAGCGGAGGCAGCGGAAAAATCAGAGGCAGCAGCAGCAGCAGCAGCAGCAGAAGTTCAGTGGAAAAGCGCGCAGCCAAGCGGGAAAATTCGTAAACGAAGTCGGCAGCGGAGGAAGCAGCGCAGCAGCAGCGACGCCAGCAGAAGGTAGGGCCAGGACTTTTCTTGTTTTTCCACAGTTTCCACAGCCAGCAGCAGCATAACAGCATAACAGCATAACTCACCACACCCTGATCCTGCAGGAGCAGCAGCTGCGCAGAGATTTTCCCAAAAAAGAGAGTGGCCATTTTCCGAGCGAGAGAGCGACAGATTTTCCTCGCCGATAAGAGAGCAGAGAGAACGGAGAGAGCCAGATTAGCGACGCTTTTCACGTGGAGTCTGTGCACAGAAATTGCCATCCATCCATCCATCTGAAAGGGACCACCCCCCTTTTCCTGCCCCACCCCCTGCCCCCACACTCACACTGCAAAAAGTAGTGGCAGAGAAAACATACACAAAAAAGTTATGAAAGTTATGGGAGCAATTGTCTTTGGTGATTTTTCATAGCCCGCTTTTGTGGGCCACGTTACTACTCATTTGGCCCGCGGGAATCCAAGGAGCTGCTCAAGTAATTGCTTTAAATTGACACAATGTGTAAACAGAGCTGTGGAAAATTCAATTTCCACGCCAGGCTGACCTTGCTCTGGTTTTTGGTTTCAGATTGCTGAAATTCCATTTGGGATGCCGAAGCCTCGGCAATTACAAGCTGCATTACCAGTTTGAGGCAAGCACACACACACACACTTACTTTCTAGCCAAGGGATGCCAATAAAAATGTAGGATACTGTGTCAGTTGCCAGTGTGTGTGTGTGTGTGTGTACGTGTAAATGACCGGAAACTGTGCTCAAGTGCTCCATGAGGAGGCTACTTTGGCTAGAAGTCTCCTTTCTTTTGGCAACTCGGGCTCCCTCGCGTGAAGAGGCACTTCAATTGTCAAATTGCACTTGCTTATTGTTGCAATAGTTCTGCTGATGGACAGGTTTTCCCTGCCCCTGCCCCTGCCCCAGCTCCTTTCACTTGTTTTTAAAGCGATTCCCGCAGACATAGTCGCTTTTTATGGGCGTCGTCCTGTCGTCTTCTGCAGTTCTTCTTGGCTCAACCAAAGCCGGGCAAAACGAAACAATCAACACGGAAGCAGATTCCTCGTTCTTGCCTGCTTTCTTTTTTGCTTTCTCCCCGTTGTTTTGCCGTTTTGTTGTCCTGAGCCGTTGTGTTGCTTTCCCTACCACCGGGCTGTGTACAAATCAGCGTGGCCTAGTGCGCTGCTTGAGGTTGCTGCTTTTGTGCCGTGAAATGCGAGTTTTATGGCGGAGTGGCTGCTCGGCTTCATCGGGTTGACATTTAAGTTGTTTCTTTCCTGTCATTCAGGAGTGTCCCGGTGTGTGTGTGTGTGTTGTGTGTGTGCCCGGGAAAGTTCAAAAGTCAGGCAAGTTCCCCTGCCACGGGGCGTATGCGCCATGGATTGCCTCGCGCTGCCATTGCTCATACGCCCCGTGCACGTCGACAGCGTTCTGTCAAGCTGAAAGCCACAACTATCGCCCAATCAATTGAATTAAACTCGGTGGCCAAATTGCAGTGCACGTGGCAGAGGCAGCGGCAGCGGTAGCCCAAGGAAAATGGAAAATGGAAAATTGAAAACTGTGAATTGCATTTTCCCAGGAAAATTGAAAGCTGTCAGCGAGCCTGATTCGCCAGCAACAAGGCAAGACGAAGTCTGAATTTCATAAACAGTTCCACTGAAAATGTTGAGATACACAGATACTCCGATACACAGATACACAGATACTCCCCCATACACAGATACACACGCAGACACTTGACGTTGGGCTAGACAAAGGCAAAAAGGCAATTATAGAAATACAGACGAGCGGCAACAAATAATAAAAGCAAGTTGCCATAGACAATCACAACAACCACGGGGGGAATGGCTAGATGGGTAGATGTCTAGATTGGGGGAGGGGGGTTCGCCAGAACGATGTTGACGACAAGTAGCTGCAAAAGTTCTGCGACGTTTTGCGCATATTAAACAAAGTTGACGACAGCGACGTCGGCAGTGGCCAGCAAACCGAGAACTCCGGACTCCAGACTCCAGATTCCAGTTCTCTAGCTGGAGAATTGCGAATTGCGAATTGCGAACTGGGAACTGCGAGCTGAGAACAGGGAACTCAGTCAGCGACAGCCGCAGTCGCCGTCTCATTATTTATTTGATTGCCCGCACAGCCAATGCTCGAATTACCCCTGGGAAATGCTGGGTGGAAAACCCCCTAGTTGGGGAAAACCCAGCAAGAAAACAGCAGAAAAAAAAACATAATAGTCAGAAGCATAAACGTAATTAATAAGGCAAATTAATGCAAACAATAATACAAATTCATTTTCGTGCACAAATGAAACTAAATTACAACAACGTGCGCCCAGCGAACCCAACCCAAGCAGCCAACAATGCGAGGCAAAAGCTGGGGAAAGCATGGAAAAGCATGGAAATTGAATGCTAATTTGGGTTGAGCCGAAAACTTGAATACCCTCCTGGGCATTTGCCGGGCATGTTCTTGGGGGCAAATTAAACATGCTGAAGATTTTGCTTTAATTGAACCTTTTGTGGCTCGGCAAATTGGGTGGGAGAACTAATTTAAATCGAGTGATGTGTGGTTTCGAATTTCATAAGTCATATTAATCCCCTAATTTGATGCATAGAGGTATATGCAAAACGCACACGATTATAATCTATTCTGATTGCACTTGGCTCTTACAATTGCATTTGTTGTAGGAGATTTTTATCTTATGGTTTCTAATTTACAAAAGCAAGATTAATTTTAATCTATCTTAACTTTATTAATTTATGTTTGTTTATCATCGTTCTTAAGCCTATCAGTTTATAAATACAAAATGAAACCAGAGCAAATGTGTTAAAAGCAGTCACAGTTCTAAAAATCCCAATTAACCAAGTTAAAGATTTTAATCTATCTTAACTATGATCATTTCTGTTTATTTATCATCGCTTATCAAAGACTTTCAGTTTTTAAATACACATTTTTACTGAAACCAAAAAAATGTGTTAAAAAGGCTTTAGTGTTAGACTTACCTTACCTTATATATTTGTTATGATCTGTTCCCTTAAGAACTCAATCTGAATTAACTTTAACACATTTAAAGTATCTACAAAAGTATCTTTACAACTGAATTAATAAGTAAACTCAATCCAACGTTTGTTTAGTTATAAGTTATAGAAATTTAACTATATATAAAACCATATTTCCAAATTATCTTACTGGCAGTTTATGTCTACTCGAATGTATCTATAATTCATAAATTATATTATGGACCTGGTATTCCTGCTAATTTATCCGCCAGTTCGACGGGCAAGTTATTATACCCTGCCCAAGTTGCAATAACAACAATAAATGGCAACTAATAAGCACAGGTCACCAACACCCACAAACCCCACCCTTAAGCACAGCAATACACTCACACACACACAGACCATCGACAACTAAACAGTTCGTCGAGCAGAAAAACGAGGAAATCTACTTAATCACGTTTAATTAAGGTGAGTTTATAAGTAGCCCTCTGTGTGTGTGGGTGTATATCTGCGGGTCGGTAAGCACACACACACTACTCACACACACCTATACATTTTTTTGCGAATTGCTTTTATTGCCATTTTGCGGAGGAGCCGACGACGAATGCCACAAAAGAGCTTGCCAGGTAATCACAACTGGCCTCAGCCCCACATAAATGCAAATTAGGGTTAGGGGTTCACGAGTGTCGTTGGGGTGTGTTCATAGCCCGGGGATTATAATAATAATAATTATGCAAGTGGCTTGAAGGGATTTATTGGCTGCACATTCGTCAGGAGTCAAGTGCTGGCCACCTGTTTTTCCGTTGAGTTGAGCACTTTGGCTTTTGCAACCCGATTTTGAGATGATTAGGCCACAAAATCAGGGCAAAATAGATGCTTTCACTGTGATTTGTGCCAAGTTGTTGTGACTGCCACACACAGAAATCGGCCTGCTATCTGTGTCGTATGTCACACATTTGGTTAATTAAAAAAGCATCAAGGCCCTCATCATTAGCAAAAGCTTCGTGACTTGTGTCGCCATTCGCCCGACCTCTGCTCCTGTACCCCCGCCTCCTCCTCCTTCTTATCCTCCTGCCAGGACCTCTAACCCCCCACCCCCCCCACATTTATGTAATCGATGCATGTCGAACAGCAGCAACAAAGCCAACAACAAGTGAATGGCGTGTGTGACACGAGCTGAAAAACGAAACGAACGAGCCAGAAAGGAGAGCACACAGGACCTAGAATAAAGGATATATGGATGGGGGTCCATGGGGGTGGTGATAGAGGGGCGTTTAGGGGGGCCATGGCGGAGGGCAAAAATGGAACAAACAAAAACCTATCAAGTTGTATGCTCGTTGATTTCAATTTGTGAATTGTTGTTCTTTGGCGAATGCATTTGCATTTGCATATTGCACATACGCCATGTTTCCCGCTTGCCAACCAATTCTTGTATGTTTTTCTAATTAAGCCCCGGCTAACAAATAAAAAAATAATTAAAAATCCCCGAAAAATGGAGGAAGAGGGGGTTGGGTATCCACTGAACACACAGATAAGGGTGGAATTTGCTCTATAAATCGCTATGTTTGCCCTTTTTTTTGGGGCTCTCTCTGTTTGTTGTTTTCCTTTTTCGTAGAGCCTTGCTTTTTGCCAGGCGCTTGGTTAAAAAGTACATAAATTTCAAATAAGTCACGTTTCCGGCATAGTGCCCCAGCACGCATACAGAGACACAGTCCCTCACACACTCACACACACACACTTGCCTGCATGGCGTCTAAAAATTTGCTTTGTTGTGGCGTCTGCGGCCAACGGCAAATAAATAAAAAATAAATGGGATAGTGCCACGCCTTTTGGGAAAACAAAATGGAACTAAATCGAACAAAATATTTGCCTGTTTAGCTCTCTGTCGCTTTAACTTTTAATTCTGTCAGCCCCTGATTTTATTTTCGTGAAACTTTTTGCACACTTGGTCAGAATTCACTTCAATGCTGATTTGCAGATTGTTGTCAGTCGACAAGAGTGGAAAAAAGTCATAAAGCTGACCACTGAAAATAAGTAAATAAAAAAAACGAATAGCAAGTCTATTTAAAATAAAAGTTTTATGATAACTGATATTTCCAAGAGCTTAAAAAAATAACCAAGTTACCAGGAAGTGTGGCAACCTCTTGGATCTGACTTTTCCAATTACCTTTAAATGCAGTGAGTTTCCAGGAATCTTGTAGTTATTTTAATCTTAGAACTGGTTTATGGAGAAACCTGGAAATGCAATCACCAAGAGTGTAAAGTTATTATTACCTCAAACGAAATTACTCCTGTTAAATCAGGACTGGATAGAACTAATATTAGAGTTCCAAGAACAGACTATCCGGGGACTTATACGGCTGGCTGCATTTCCTGAAACTAGAAAGTTTTCCCAAGAATTTCGGCACTAGACAGCTGTCCTCTCCCCATGAAGTCACGCAAATAAAGCCGGCAAATGGTTTACAAGCGCCCCCACTCGCAAGTGACTGCTGATTTATTTGCCACATTTGTGTGTTGCCCCAGTTGGCCGCACTACTTTTATGCTTTTTTTCTACTTTACAGCTCGGCAGCCCCACAGCTGCACTCCGAGGACCTGGACTCCAATATTATACACACTTTATGTGCATATTTTTATGCGGCCTGCTCTGCCCGTAGTTATGGCATTTGCCATTGTTGTTTGCTCGTTTGCTGGTCGCCATTTGCCTTTGCCATTTTACGACTTGAATTTGTCGTCTGTTCTGTTGCCCAGGGGGCGGCAACTTTAATTGAATAAGTTTTAAGCGGATTTTCAAGAGCGTTTCCGCCAGCCAGACAGCTGTTCCTTGCTCGCCTTCATTTTCGTTCCACTCCTTCGGTTGCACGGGGCGTATGTGTAATGCTAATTGAAATATGCAAAACGCCAAAGCGGCGAGCTCAGCGATTTTTGCATAACTTTCGCTGGCATAAACCACCGACAGCAGGTGAACAAAAGGTGTTGCAACCTGATTGCAAAACCCCCAAGCCAGATTTGCATTCATACTTAATAGCTTGTTGCTTTTTAAGTAAATTATGAATTGAGCTTGGTTTAATTGGTCAAACAGGTGGCTAGGATAGCCAGGAAAAAAACTGGATTATAGACAAGGATTATATTTATGCATTCCCTTTAAAATGAAATCCGGAAATCTGTCGGTCTGCAAATAAAACGTCAGAGGATAAATTGATTTCTGCTGTCAATAATTTTTCTGCGAAAATTAACAAGTGGAATACGGGATCCGGAATACTCAATAATTCAGGGCTGCGACTGCAGATCGATAAAAATGTATTTCCCGTTTAATTTACCCGCTTAATGGCTGGTAAATCAATTTAATAATTGCCCAGGGATTTCTTTTTCGCCCCTCAACTTCGAACTCTGGGCTTCCGGGGCGGTGGCGGAGGCAGTAGATCATGCCGCAAACAACTTCATCTCGAACGCTGCCCGAACGGAAGTTGGCCTGCCCCAGCCCCCAACCACCCCCCGTATTTCTCACAGTGGAAAAACCTTTTGAACATTTTTACATAAAAATCAACTCTCGGCGAGGGCAAGAGCTTCCTTTCCTACCTTTGAGGCGGCAGGCAGAAGTAGAAGCTGCAAAAGCAGCCCAGTTTCGGAGAGGAAACTCACGTTGAAATGTAATTTCATGGCACACAAGTTTTTAATTAAATTTCATGGCAAAAAGAGCTTCAGGAGCAGCAGCTGCAGAAGCAGCAGCAGGCGAAGGCCTTTTAACATGCAATCAGCAAACCACTCTGGCATGCATATAGGGCAGCCGTACGAGAGCGTATTATGGCCCCTACCTATATAATATATTTATACATATAATATACAAATGCCACACAAAACTGCAGCCTTAATGCGTTTTTCAAGTGGCAGCCAAGCAGCAGCGAAACGGAACCCTCACAGTATTTCTGCCGAATGGCTGGCGGTTCCTGGTTTCTGGTTCCTGGCCCTGGGTTCTGGTCCCTGGTTCCCTGGCTGCACTCTCCGCCAGCAATCATCGTCACATAATTTTATTAAGCTCTGGGCCCAGACAGCGCAGTTGGCCCAAGAGTCCTTTTCTCGGCATTCCCGCTTTCCCGCTTTTCCAGCCTTTTCCGGCTTGGTTCCCATTTTGCGGTCGGCCACATGCTGCCGGTTATTGGCCATCAAGAGGTCTCGAATAACTTTGTAAAGATGCTGCAGGCTGCCAAACTGTTTATACCGATATTACGATTTTATAGAGACCCCATAGCCAAGAGTGTCAAAGTAAAAGGATGTTAACAATCCATTTCGAAAACTCTAGTGGGGAATTCTCTGAAATATATACTGTTGGAAAGGAGGAATAAACAAGGCTGACATCTTCAATATTAGTATTATTAGTAAATTATCTTTTGGTTTTTTAAATATCTTAACAATTAGTATATTATTTTGTACAGTCTAAACATTGTTGTCTGTGTAAAATGTGAAAATATTTGTAAGAAACATAGCTAAAAGCCTGAGCAATTACCTTTTAACCATAGTATAAATAAATAAAATTATCAGATTGTTTGTATATCTTTATTGAAAGTGGTCAAGTTCTTTTGCCAAAAGGTAAATCCTTTTACTTTATTAATTTGCTTTGCAGATTTGTTTTCTACATTTCACACAAAGTTATTGTTTGCATACACTTAATTGATTTCACCGATGGGGCTTCCCTTGAATGCAGTGGTTAAATTGCCCTTTTGGCCAAAACAAATATTTTTCTAGCGAGTTTTTCTCTCCGAAAATGTTGGTCAGCAGTAAGGAGGATTTAGTTTCCATAATTTTGTTCAAAGTTTCCATTTGCATGCTTTTAATGGCCGCAAGTGCTAAGGTTTCCATTTCAGGAATCCTTTTTATTTTCATTAGATTTCCCTAGCACAAACTGGATGTTTGTGTTTTATAATAAATATTTTTCTACCCATCTCAAATGAATTTTGTAATTTATTTTGCATAGTTTTGGCCATATTTTTGCTATCTTCTCTCCAGTTGCCATTATATATACTGTACCACCTCTATATTTATTTCATTAGCCTGGCAAATCAAACAAAAATGCTTGTCGGGCTGCCTGCCAACAGGAGACATTTGACTTTGTTTATTGTAAGCAAGCGACAAGCGATGTGCCCTCCTGCCACGCCCCCTTCTCACCCGCCCAGGAAACTACGCCCACACACACACGTTGGCTAATGCAATTCGCAGAGGTTGTTGTTGTTCTTGGCAATAGTTCTTAGACAGACGACAGCCGCTATGCGACCATATCTATATATAAATGAACGTCTATCTGCGGCGTTTATTACACACACACCACGAAATCACACTCACCCACACAAATGCATGTGGCAAACACCCCCGTTGGGTGGGGGAGGGGGCCTAGGGCGGAAGGGCGGAAGGGCGTGGCTCCAAGGGGCGCAACAAGTTATGTCGCCGCAATTAGTTGGCCTTGCCCCTCCGCAAAATTTCTTGGCACTAATGCCAAAACCAAAGGCAGCCAGACATCCGGGAGTGTGTGCGTGTGTGTTTACACTCGGTGTGCCTGTGTGCGTGATGCAATTGATGAGACCCATGGGTAAACACTCTCGAATTCAATGATATTTATAATAAACCACAAAAGCTTATTACAGATTACACACTATATGCGATTCTCAGATTGCCAGCGACGAACGAACGATTGCTGAAATATTGGGCATTTATAGGTACCTTAAAGGGAATTGAATTTCGTAGATACATATTCGCATAAACCTTCAGAATAAGTTGGCACTTACATAATTTTAAAGTCAATTATTGTAATTCTCAGGCTATTAAATTAGGAAGATTATCACCTTAGTTTTTAGATATTCATAAGCTTTACCATACACTTTAAAAGTTTTTTAAGTCAATTAAGAAAACCAGGTTAGGTAACTTTCGATACTCGGTACTCAAAAAAAATTATTATTAAGGTATTGCCAATTTTTAAGTGCTTTAGAGGAAATTGAATTTATAGATTTACGTGGCTTAAGGTTTGCTTTCAAATCAAATCTTTGCGATAAGTTAGTCCTTACCTTATTTTAAAATGAAAGAATGGATTATGGATATTTTCAGGCCTTTAAATTAGGAAGATTTTTTCGTTGTTTTAACAAATACTCATAAGCTTGACGATTTTACAAGCTTTTAACTAAGTTAAGTTTTTGTTAAAAACTGATTAGATGGAACTCAAAAATAATAACTGATTACTAAAATATTGCTAATTTGTAAGTCCTTAAAGGGAACTGATTTTAGTATTTTGTTGCCTAATGTTTGCTTGAAAAAGAAACATCGAGATAAGATAGCCTTGACTTAAATTTAAAATGCAATCCATTATTGCAATTTTCAGGATTTTAAATTAAGAAGATAATTGCATTACTTTAACAAACACTTATAAGATTTATCAACTAGGAAAATCAGGTTAAGTCACTTTCGAATTTTTGTTGGAGAACTGATTAGATGGTATTTAGAATAAAATAAAATATATCCAAGATACTTTGAATTTAGAGTACCAGTGTCCACATGGTATTTGAATAAGAACATTCCTGGCAAATAATTCGTAGAATATTTATAGTTTGCCAGGGGTGACCTTCACTTGACGCCCACTTTTCCGTGTGCTCATGTGTCGTGCTAGAAAATTTGATTGCATGCATTATGCAAATGTATAAATATTTAGCAAATTGTTTGGCCAGTGCTGACACTGTGTTTATAGTAAAATATCTTGTAGTTTTCCCTCCACCGTCTCTTTTTTGCTGGGCAAATTTATGTGGCAATTATCAACACTCTGAAGGGAGCAAAAGCTTCGACCCGAAAATATTCATTAAAATTTCCATTGTTTGCTGGGAGATTTTTCACTTTTTTTCTCCGTTTTTGGTTGTGAGTGTGTGCCGTGTCCCTTTTGTTGGGTGTGTGGCTTATCGCAAGTGCAATGTGTCTTCAGTGTCTCTTGTGTAAATTTAGGAATTTATGGTTATTTAAAAATTCATCCCCACACACGTATAGCACGTAGAGTGGGGAGTGTGGATAGTGTGTGTGGCCGAATATGAATAAATTATCGTGTCCATTGTTTGCCGAACTGGGAAAGTAACCAAATTGGGCAAGTTTTGTTTTACTCCCAAGACTTTGGCCACAAGCAACACGGATAAGGACGCACCAGCACACAGATACACACAGATACACACCCGGGGCATTGTCTTAACTGGAACTCGAACCGAATCCCGAACCCCTAAGCCCCTAAGCCCCGAAACCCCGAAGCCCCCGAACCCTTTAACATGCTGTTGACATGGCTTTTGTCATTTTCTGGTTATGGCCAAGCGGACAAAGGCAGGAAACTCCGAAAGGATGAGCTAGCTGGACAAACTTTGGCCACAGTTTGTGCCATGTTGTTGATGCGGCTGTATCGCACTTTAAAGTGGCAAAAACGGAGAGACGACTTCGTCACATCCTGCATGCAAGTGGCGAGAAATGATTTTAAATATTTGCGGCTCATGCATTTTAATTGGAATTTACAAACGTGCGTGGCCTGCCAATGTATTCGCTTTGCGGATTATGAAAACTATTTGCTGCCATTCCGACTGCTGGTAAATTAATTTAAATGAGCTGCGTTAGGGATTTTTTAATCAACCCGGATTGAATTCTATTCGATTTATGGCCATTTCCCGGGAGAGAAAAGTTTTGCCATGTCAATTTCCCTGACTTTATTTCACACTCTTCTTTTTTTTGCGATCTTGATTTACTTTATTTACCTGGCTCTCGTAATTGACTTGAATGGTTGCTCAGTTGAGCTTTATGCCATTTCTGTAATTAATAACGACCTTCCACCGCCTTCTGCCACCCCACGCCGCCCTCTGCCCATCCGCCTGAATGATTAATGAGGCTTAAAATGTCAGCTTTTTTTCCCCAACCCCAAGCAAACCACCCAGAAAAGGTGAGACGAAGTTTTTGCACCTGGCCGAAAGTCGGGGGTTCGCATCAATTATGCATTAATCAACACTAAATACATTTGAGTTGATATTAATTTCCTATGGCAATTAATTAGCGGAAGTGGCTGTGGATCCGCGATGCCCCAGCCAGCTGGCCAAACACACATAAATCGAACCAAGTTGCAACAATTGCAATTTGCAGCGTTAACTTGCAGCAAGCGGAGTGCTCAAAAACTTTGCCCGTAAACAACAAAGAGTTGTTGACGTTCCGCCGGGAAAACGGGAACACGTTGCATCATTGGAGCAAACCGAAAGCAATAAGCAGTTGCCACTGGGCCATAAAACAAACAGCCAGCCAGCTGAGTTGGGCAGGGATCTTAGCCCGGTGGGGCATCACCGACCCCCCGTAACCCATTGCCACCCCATCCAATCCACTATTCAGTCTGTGAAAATGCAATCAAGTCGGTGAAGCAGCAGCTGCAGCTGCAGCTTAAATCGCCGGCGACACCAGAGGAGGCAAATGGCAACAAAAAGTGTCAATTGACAATGAAACCGAAATGCGATGGCATGGGGCCTCGCCTCGGCAAGTCACTCTGTGAGTCAGCAGGACATAAAATCCCCGCCCCAGTAAGTGAGTCTGCTTTCGGTTAACGATTTGGCCATTTGGCCAAGCACTTCCATCCGCCACCTATCGGCCAGAGTGGGTACCAGCTGCCGGGGAGGGGGGGCGTATGCGCAATGCCAACTATTTCTCGAGGCGAAAAACTTTGCCGCCCAACGGAACCTTCAATCTTAAGCCAAACTCTGGGCCAACTTAATTGAAATGCGAAATAAGACATTCCAGTGTGTGTGTGTGTGTGTGTGTGTGTTGGTGCTGGGAAAAAGTTATTATGGATAACTCCAATTACACATCAAACTAAAGTGAAAGGCTCTCTCTTTCGTGTGGCAAAGTTTTGCCAAAGATGATCAATGGCCAATAAATGATTAAGGGCCCACAGTTGGAATATTTCGAGTTTTCTCTCTGATTTCGTTACCAATCAATATACTTGTACATGTTTAGCAGGAAGTTTGGCCCAAGAGAAGTTTGCCAAAAGTGCCAGAAGTTAAAGTTCATACATATTACCTTTTTCATTTCGAAAAGCCTTCTCTGAATTTAATTGCCCCGCCCATAGTGATTATATGGCGTTTTATTTCAACTGACGTGCAGGCTGCACATTTACTGACATTAAAATGCACTTTGACAGACATCGGATTGCCCGCTGGCTGCCCTCCAGTTTGCACAATGTTTAGGCAATTATTTACTTTAGTTGCCACACACAGATACTCACCCATACACAGGCAGGGCATATGGGGCTGACATGAAGCCCTAAATACAGAGCCCCGAAAGCTTATCTTGACAGCCATTAAATGGCCGCAAAGCGCTGGAATATGTGATTTATGTATGTGGCACATATCGGTGTGGAAAAGGGGACCTCTGCGTGCGTGTGCATTTTTAAAAGGTTCCCAAAATGTGGCAAATTCCCTGCCCCCAACCTCTAATCGCGCTTATCTCGCGACTCACTACGCCCCTGTCCATCAGTTTTATCGCCTTGGGGGTGCTGTTTAGTTTATTGACCCATTGGACTAGGTGAACGAGGGCTCCATGTAAGGGCAATTTGTTGGTGGCAGTAAATCCAGCAAATTATTGCCCAATTTTCATGCGAGTTAATTTCGAGTTAAAGTTCAGATTTCCCCCGAATATCCTATAAATAGAACAGACATGTATGTGCAGTCCTGGCTGATAGATGATTCCGCCCTCTCCTTGAGAGCTAATAATAGGGCAAACACAATCTTGACCCCCAGACTTCCTTAATCCAAGGCCCCCTGCCTGGAATTCTCTTCGGCTTTCATTAATATTTTTGCTGGGTCGCACAAACAATGTATTGACATTTCAATTAATTATGAGTTGGCAGTGGGGGAGGGGCAGGGCCAAGAGAAAGGCGGCTGGACGCAAGCTGTGACCTTTTGGACCTGTCAGCTGAGTGATATT
The DNA here is from genome assembly GCF_014743375.2 of Drosophila subpulchrella. Taxonomy (NCBI): domain Eukaryota; kingdom Metazoa; phylum Arthropoda; class Insecta; order Diptera; family Drosophilidae; genus Drosophila; species Drosophila subpulchrella. Next base: position 4,685,793 of record NW_023665577.1, read on the forward strand.
AAATCCTGGCTTGACATTTGCGAGATGCGAGTGGAGAGTTTGCAAAGGTCTTGCTATTGGAACTCTCTTAAATGTCGCTAAAAAGGTCGAATATAAACGTATTCAGCAAAGAATTAAATGTAGTAAACGCTGTTAAGAATAAAAGAATAGATATTATGAATTAACAAAATAAATTTTATGAACTAATTTAACTTCTGAACAAGCTAAATATTAAGTAAATATTTTATAAAATAGCTTGATTTCTGGAGAATATTTTATCATAAATGTCTTAAAATATTCTCATTAGCTAAAACCTTAAAAAGTAGGAATTTAAAGATAATATTTTAAAATTTTGTTAATTTTGGGTATTTTAAATTTCTTTGAAAAGGAACATGAACCAACATAAACCAAATATTTTTTTTTATCAAAAAACAAAGGGCTTATAAACAATCTCTACTATTTCAAAAGTCAATTGTTTTAATAAACTTGATAAAATAAACATTAAAGTAGGTATTTTGTTTTTATGTATGCTTTATATAATAATTTTTTAAAATAGATACCTTTTTTATAAAACCCTTTGTGAGATTGCCTACGGCTTCAGCTCAAAAGGAAATGTTGTTTAAAGCTCTGAAGTGGGGCGATTGTGGTTGTTAGGCTTTTGGCAATCTATTCGAGCCACTCACGTATGCAGCGCACTTTGACCTTTCAATCTCGCCCCCCGCGTTGTTTATTCTGCATTTCAATTTGAGCACCCAAAAGTGTCATCAGCTGTTGGTGACATTTTTTGTTGCACCTCATCCAAAGCGATTTCGGGGTTTATCAAACTGTCTCCTAAATGTTAAAGTTAAGGCGCCCATCTGAGGTGAGCTCTATGCAAATCCCGGCTGCAGAATATCACTCATACGCACCCGCTCACACACACACACGCACACATAGAGTCCTAAATGGCAAAATGCTACTAAGCCCACTTACTTACAATTTAGCAAAAAAATAAAGCGAACGAGAGACAGGAAGAGAGGAACAGAATCATATGGCGAAAACGAGAGTGTAAAGTTTTTTGCATACATAAAACGAGGAGCAAAGCGTAAGGGCAGCAAATAAAACAACAACAAAATGAATCCAGCTTTATGGCACGCACACACACGCACCCACACACACACACACACACGCCACTTGACTTTATTCAGCAGCGATGGCAAGTGGCTTAATAGTGTGCGTGAGTGTATCCGCGCATCCGTGTGTATCTGAGTATCTGTGTATCCATGGGGTTTTTGCCCATGTGCGAGTGTGTGTGTGGACTACTTTCTGGTGCGGGCGGCACAAAATCCAATCAACATAACGAGCTACAAGCGCCGCTGAGCGGCATAAAACGCAAAAAATATATACGACTGTGTGCGGGATGTGATTGTATGGCTGTATGGCCTGCTAGGGAATGTGTGTGAGTGTGGTTGAGTTGAGATTGCACACATACAGCACGCTCTTTTGGCCAGAACACTGCCAGAAATAATGTGGCCGGGCTTAGGGATAAACCCATAAGTCAGGACCGGACTCTAAGCCAAACAAATCGGCTTTGGAATACCAAACTGCAGCAAGAAGTCTGAAAAGAACGAAAATATTTGAAAATTTCAAATCGAATTTACCAAAAATGGGTTACCAAAATAGGGTTTTAATATGTGAGACCTATTTTTCCGTTTTAGGGCAGTTCTATTAATTTTGTGAAAGTTTTAGCCAGAAGAGCTCGGTTTAAGCTGGGTGTTAAAAAAATATGTCTCTTTTCCTCTTTTCTGAAATTTATAAAAGTATCTATGGGTCGATGTTATTTTATGCTCGTCCTTTTTGTAAGGCAACACTGGTTTATATTATACAAAAAAAAGGTATAATATCAAACACTTTATCATATATTCCCGCTAAAGGACAAATACAAATGTATAAATACCTTGAGCTTTGAGTTGCAACAACTACTATCTAGGGCCTATTTTATATTTGTAAATGTTGAAAATCATTTAAATTAATATCCTGGTCAAAAGAAATGTGTAATATTTCTTATAAATAAGTACAATTTACTGATGTCTTTGAATATCTTTTATAAATACATGCAAAAATCGAAAATGTTCTCTTAATAATGATAAGAAAATTATGCGTATAAGAAGTCAATTTGAAAGTATAATTATCAAATTCCAGAATTAAAAAGACCATCGTTTGTTACGCTGCCGTAACAAATTCAAGATTCTGATTACAGGATTTCTGTCGCATACATTTCCGAATTGTATCCAATTTTCTTGCTAGGAATTACAATAGAAACGCAAATTCAATTACAACCGCCATTTCCAGCCCCTCCAAAACAAGTTTGCGAATATTTTTCGCAGTTTGCCACGTTCATTCAACCCGCAGCAAGTTGGCAACAACAAGCGGCCAGAACAGCTCAAAGCCTTCGCTGAGGTAGACAAGCGCACAAGTGTTGTTGTTTTTATTGTCGGTGGCGAACAGTAAAAACATTGCCAGGCTCAAAAGTGTGTCGACTCGTCAGAAACACACACAGGCGCACACTCACGCACAAACAAATGAAATAAAAGTAAACCCATTTACACCACACACACAGTTGGTAGTCCTTTTTTTAGCTCTTTTTTTTGCTTTTCTAGGGGGATTGGCAGGGGGATTGGCGCCAACTGCTTGGCAAGCTGCAAATGTGGGACATTTGGCAGTCGCAGTCGCATTGTTAACTTTCTTTGACAGCGGGCCAAAAAATAAAATGGGGTAAAAATGGGGAAAAATAGGGGGAAATCTGAGGAAAAAGGGAGGAGGGGCCTACCAGGAAGGACCGCCCGGGTCCATGTCCTCAACTCAGCGCCAATGTTGCTGCTGTTTTGCTCAATGCAGATGCAGCTGGGGATGTATCTGCATGTATTTATGGCTCAAAATTGCAGGCACAGCAGCGGCAAATTAACACAGCACGAATGCAAATTTCGAGCGGCCAGCCTGTTGCAATTCCAAGGCCCCCCTTGCCACTCCCCCATTTCGACCAATTGATTATTTGCATGGGACTCCCACACATGGCAACAACTGTGAGAGACCCACTCGGTCATGGCCGCGCCAATGTTCCAATGTCCTGGTGCGTCCTGTGTGTATATTTTGTGGCCTTTCTTGGCCCGATGGGCGATGGGCGGCAGTGCGCCGGAGTGGGCGTGGCATTTCGGTTACCACAACGCACTTATCGCCCATGCACAGCACGTCGTCCAATGGAGTGGAGAAAAATGCTTATAAAGGATTAATTCGATTCCAATATTCGCATACGCAAACGCATTTTGCATTTCGCATTTCCCATTCGGCATTCGGCATTCTGAACTCGACATTTCTACGGCCTTCTGAAAGCTGGTCAGCAGATATATCTGGGAATATTGCCGGTCATTGTTGGCATTGTTTTAAATGCCCCGACCATAATGATTGTTGCAAACTGAAAGCAACCGACAGGGAGAGCTCCGTTTTCAGGGTATTGAAAGGCATTCTGGCAAGTGTGATGCATTCTGCAGGCCAGAGATAAAAGCATTAATTGCTTCAATTAATTAATACTCCAACTTGAGCCCGGGACTTAGGGAAACTCAATTTAAATTGGCTATCTGCACGTAAGCAAAGGAGAAAATCTTAATTGGAGAAATTGCTTTGTGTGGGTCTTAATAATCATATGAGCAAAATCAATACTACCAGCAGAGATTATCCTGCTTTTCGGAGAAATTTATACTCCCAGCACTAAAATTGCATATATTATATTTCTTAAAAATGTCTATACCATCCGAAAGAGCATCCCAACCTCACAGCTAGCTCTAAAAAATCCCTGGCGCAGTCTTTTGTAGCTCGTTGAATGTGTTGAGCTGCGATTGCAATTTGCATTTTTCATGAATGCCAGCCAACGTAATGGATTCCCTGGGCAACAGATTAAAGCAGCATTACGGTGTCAAGACCTTTTAAATTTTCAATTTCCCACCTTCAGTGTTGGTCAGGAGGATATTGCAAATTTAATTGCATTTATGTCTGCATTTTGCATCTCGAATTTTGGACTCGCATTCGCATTCGCAAAACGCATTAACACACCGACAAAGGAGGATGTGTGCTGCATAGATTGAGATGCACATGCACTTGATGCACTGGCGCAGATAGCCAAATGGCATGTTAATTGGCCTAATTCGATGGCCAATTCAATTTAACGCCCCCACAGTGGAGAGGGTTAAATCACTGAAATTTTCGGGCTTCACAAAATGATTCAATGAACACATTGATTTTGTGGCGATGACATCGATATGATTATCAAATCAGTTGGTACTTCAACACTAATTGTTGATTACTTATGCATTTCAGGAATCGCCACGCCCACCCATCACCAGAGGAGGAGGCTGCCACGCCCCCCATCCAGGAAGCAGGACGCACGGTACACAACATGGGCAGCGGACACTATTTCTGGGCGATCTTATACTTTGCCAGCCTGTGCAGTGCTTCACTGTAAGTAGCCCGTGGCACCCACTGTGCTCCACTGTACGCCATCGTATGCCATTGTACTCCATTGTATTCCAATGATTCAGACAACCAGCACACGCCACTCGCAAACAGTAGCTGCAAAATGTAAACCGCTTCATAATTTTGTCCCACGCTCCACTTACCATTTATTTTACACTTGCTTTTTACTTGATTTTTTGCCCCGCGGCTCTTGTTTCGCGTGTTTCACACTGCACTTGGCCGGGAAGTGGCGTTCAAAAGGCGATTTACATACAATTGTCGTTAATTTGGCCCAGCCACGCCCCGCTGTGAAGTACCGAAGCCGATATATTTAAGCAAAAGCATATGTACATATATACACTGAGCAACAATAGTAATGACCACAGGCCTAAGTTTATTATTAATCTTTAATGAATACCAACTTTTTTAAAAATATTTAGTCAATGTTAATTTAGAATTTCTTTATAAGGGAATTTTAATACTCGTAGAGTATAAGATATTTTTAAAAAAATTGTAAAAGATTAAATAGGATTTTTTCTGAATATAAATACTCATCTACATGCCAAAAATTGTTCAAACCGAACCAATCCATAAAAAGATATAAGCAGATAAATTGTGCCATCTTGGAAACAGGCGATTTGCTGCATGCATATCTCCATCTCGCTCGCACTACCCTTAGCTTATTAACGGGTATCTAATAATGGAAGCCGTCGACTGTAGCAATCTATTTTTGTTTTATAAATAAAATCGTAAGCAATGTAGTACTTTGAAAGATGAGGGTTAAATGGTTCAATACGAAAATAAGTGAGTAGTACTTTGAAAGATGAGGGTTAAATGGTTTAATAAGAAATTATAAAAAGCATTTGTTGATTTTAACAATAATTAAATCAATAATTTTAATGTTTAGGTAATTTTTTTAAAGAAAATTTCAAAAGATTTAAAAATATAAAATAAAAAATCAAAATTTCATCGAACCCATATTTTTTCATCGGTTCGACATTCGATTGAATAGGTTCAGTGTGTATATTTATATTGGTTGATCTGCTTTCAAGCTTATTTAGCAGTGTAGTTGCTTTTCAGTTGTTGCTTAATTAAATACGCCCACCATTTAGCCGCCTTCATCCACTAGAATTTCCATATCCTGTCTCACACACACTCAAAAAAAACCGCACTCCACCAGGACACATCATTAAAATGCAATTAATTTTCGTGTAATTTTTTGTCGGAGCATAAATTTTGGAATTATTTACGCTCAAGTCGAGGTCAGAGTCTGCAGCTATGTGACTTTGCCTTGGCTTTTGATAAGTGCGACAGTGTATAATACCAACGATAAGAATAAAAGCAGACACTATCCCACACTTCCAATCGATTTGTACATATATATCTTAAAAAAAACAATAACTTGCTGTAAATTGTATGCAAAACTTTTCTTTTATGCGATTTTTCAAAAAAAAAATTACTAACAATTTGCTCAGCTAATGTTTTTCCAAAACTTCAATACCATTTAATATTTAAATACTACAATTTTTAAATTGCCCAAAATAACTGAAGCAAACGTTTTTTAAATTATACATGCGTACCTATCCGTATCCTGATTTCAGAGCAAATAATGCCAAAATAAATTTCCGAGAAAAGGAGAAAAAAGTCTTAGATCAAATTTTAGGTGCAGGCAAATACGACGCCCGAATACGACCATCTGGAATAAATGGCACAGGTGAGAATAACTCAAGTTATCCTATATAGAACTTAACCTTACCATAACTAATGATTGTTTTTAAATTTAAATATATATTGTTTGTTTATATTAATTGTCTTTATTTTGCGTTCTTGTTTTCGTTACGATATATGTAAATTTATTGGTGAAAGCTTTCGCTAGGAAGGCTATATGACAAAATTATGAAATTTTAGCTAATGTAAGCCTCTGCTTAAGTTAAGCGAAATCCAGTACCGAATCATCTCTAACTTAGCTTAGTGTGCCAATCAGACAAATGCAATATTTAGCTTAGTTAGATCAGCTCAATAAGTTAACCGATTCACATTTACGTCGAAAACTCACGTTTAAACCAAACTTTATGCCAGATGGTCCCGCCATAGTCAGAATCAATCTATTCGTACGCAGTATTATGACGATTAGTGATATTAAAATGGTAAGTTGCACTGAAACGGAGCCAGTAAACTCGATATCGGCACTCGAAATCGATAGATTGTCCCCCACAACCCCATCTCGCTCCGATTCTCTTGCTCTGTCTCTTGCTATCTCACTGTGCCTCCTCATCAAGAAATTAGAAAACACGAAAGTTGTCTTGGTAGCTCTTGCAACCTCATAAACACACTTAAAATAACACATAGCCCACACCATTCACTTGTAATACAACACACTTATACACACACTTGTTTTTGCGTTTTACGTTGACTCGTTCTCAATTCTCTCGATACATACCTACCATATATATAATGCGTATATACATCCGATGCTAAGTATTTGCGCTTGATTTTAGCCGCATTTCGGCAGTTTGTACCAGTACCTGTCCCTCCTGTTTGTACATTTCTGTTTCCGTTTCCGTTCGTTTCTATAAACATCGTTCGTTGTGTTTTATTTAAGATAAACGGTAAATAAACCATCCAAGTTCATCATATACACACCCAAAACTAAAAAGAAAAAATGTGTTGCCTACTTTTCCGGGTTTCCTTTCAATTGGCCTCCCCCTCTCCACTTTCCAGGACTATTTGTAAATTACTTAGCTCAGTGGTTATTTAAAAATTAAAAAAATATCTTTTGAGTTTCTTTGGATTTCTAAATTTGAAGCTCTACCAAAACTATAAAGGCATTGAAGTTACGTTCACGATTTTCTCTTTCACAATAATTTTATCTCAGACCCATATAACCAATAAAATATTGAAATTCTTTGAAGAACTAAAAATACATATTTTGCATTTAATGGTAAAGATATTAACTTGCTAATGGTCCCCAAAGTAATACCTTTCTTACATTGTCAATTAAATAAAAAATTGTTAAATATCAAAATAAAAGTATAAAAAACAAAGTGAAATTCACCCTGCAAGTATTCCCCTTTCCAAACGTATTTGTTTCAGTTTAATTAACAATAAAGTTTTGATTTCACTCGCAGTTAATTTTGCTGCTGTCATGTTGACTTTTGCCGCAGCAATGACATCATTAATAATGTAAAAGCCGTATAAATATTTAAAAATAGCTCGACACAATCACATCCACATACTTATAGTCCTGAATCACCGACTGGGAATGGCCATTAAAAACGACACATAAGCTTATCAATATGTACTCGATATATTTGCCAGCTCGATAAATATTAACTATTAAGGCATAACAATTAGCACAAGCCACGTTGCCCTTCGGCATTTGGAGGCAAATCACACAGATTCCGTTGTATTTTGTTCATACCACACACACGTACAAACACACCCCCTCCCCACCAAACCCAAAGTTCACCACCCCCTGTAAGCCACCCTCGAAGGTCACAAAAACAACTCATAGACAAACAACGCAACTTTAGTAACGTACATAAATTCTAGCTTATTTTAGGTATATAAAAAACGCAAACAAAACGAAACAAAAATCGAGAAGAAAATATTCTTTGACTTAGCTTAGCTTTGTAAGCAAAACTGGAAGCGAACTTGCTTAGCAACTTTTGTATCCTAGCAAGTAAGCGAAAAGGAAAAGGAAAACAACAACCGGGAGGAAGGCTATAAAATAAAACTTTATTACAGAGGGAGCAGCATAAAGGCATGAGGACTGCCTCCTACGCCGGTCATTTTAAGTTTGTTTTTTGGGGTCGGACCCTGCGGCAGCTGTTAAAATTTGTAGTATATTACATTGAAAGTATTGTGCAAATCGGTGAATATGTCTATCTATCATGTATCGCCTGCAGATGGTCCAGCTGTGGTGCGCGTCAACATATTCGTTAGGAGTATATCGAAAATCGATGATGTAACCATGGTAAGTCGGCGCCTCTGCAAACTATCAAACCAAAAAATTCAAAAACCCGCTAGAAAATCAGAAAATCCCCCTGATGCTCAAGTCGTAACCCCCGGTTAGGTAACCGTGACCCCAAACGTTGACCCCTCTCTGTGATAGGCTGTTCTGTTCTGTGTTCTGCTCCTCCACTCGTGTTACTGCTGTCAGGCGTCGGGAAAAGCAACCAAGACACTCGATATAATACAAAACTATATGTATAAACATGGAAAATATTATATATGCTAACGTACTATACTCTATCTGATATTGGTATCTATAATACATAACACCTTGTTTGACTATCGATGTGATATGATTTCGTACTTGAGTTGTATGATTTGTGTAAGATTTGCCTTCGGTTTGGGTTCTTAGAAAAAGAAAGCTAAATTTTCGAATTGGTTTGGTTTATATTTTCTAATTGCATTTCAAATTAGATTTATTCGTTTGTCAGTTTGCATTGGTAATTCGAATTAACTCACTGCATTTTACTTTTACGTTACTCATGTCAACAAATTGTAAAATAAACCATTCAGTTTGCCGTTTTGTAGTCAATCAAAAGAAATACAAAACATTGTGAAAAAATGTCTTTTTGGATCTCTTTCCCACACAGTCTCTATCTATCTCTCACCGTCTATCGCCTCTATCCCTTTGTTTCAAAACATAAAATAATCCAACTTAGATTAATTTTCGTAACTTCTATCTCTCTCTCTCTATCTACCTATCTGTATAAATTTATAAATTTCTCTAATACTTATTAATTAATTAATAAACCTCATATCGAACTATTTATAACTGCGATGAGTGGCGCCAGCCATCTATTTAGCCTCGGTCTAATAATTATATACAAATTTATTTTTAATTACGCCATTTGCTTATTAACAAAACTATCTGTGAAATGAACAATGTTGTTTAATTTATGCTACTCTATGTACTTAGTGAAACAATAAATTCAACTGTGAACTGTTAATTTTTATCGTATGCTTTGTATGTGTGTGTCCCCCAACTATTGTTTCCCCAGCCCAACTTCCCATGAAAAAAAGGAATTTCGTCGAAATAAAATTAGTTCCAAACAAGTTAATCCATTTATTTTACGCCCTTCAACAAAAAACAACAGAAACTTTCCGATTATTTTAGATTTGGAAATGCAAAATTTAATAAAAATCCGTTCCAGTCAACAGAAGGAAAACTAATTGAAAATGTGTGGCATGCATTTTTCAAAAAGTATTTTACACAAATATTACACAGGCAAATCGAGAAGTAAATAAATCCCATTGGCAAAATAACTAAATACGTTTCAAGAGTCTAATTGACACAAATAAAAATATTGAACAGAAACAAACTGAAACTGAAAACCAATTTCATTCTTCAATGAGATCCATGCAGACATTTTTCTCTACACATTTGATTCGATTTTTCAATTTGTGTTCTCGTTTGTTTTTGGGTTATCTCTTTGGTTTTTTACGTGAAAACATACATTTCGTTCACACATGAAATTCATCAAAAATCTAGAAGTTAAGCCAGCGTATGATATGTTAGTTAGCCAGTAAGTGCAACTAGGCTAAGGAAAGTGCACCGTGAGGAAGGCGGAAAAGTAAAAGAGAGAAGAACCTATTTTGATATGATGATTGATTTTAGATAATAAGGCCACCACTGTGCAAGTGAACATGTTCCTGCGCTCCATTTCGAAAATCGACGATTACAAAATGGTGAGTTCTGGATGAAGCACGGCAGAAAGTACAAGATACACACTACTACGACCAGTCCAACTACTACAGATACAAACGATTAAATCCCAAGCGCTTACTCTCACTTTGCTCTAATTGTGCGTGCGTGTGTGTGTCTACAAAAGTTAATCCAGTAATTTGGGCCTATTAAATAATTGCATTAATAATACATACATGTCCATCAGTGTGTGTCTGTATGTGGGCGTAAATGGGTGTAAATTACATAACGAGGACTCTTTCGAGTCCGTATCAGTGGGATCTGTAAATTTTCTTTATATCTGCAACCTGTACAACTTAAACAAGCTAAATATGTTAGCAATATCAATGTACTTGTATCATACAAATATTTATAAATACCCCCAGTACTTGAAATGTGTAAAAATACTTAATATTATTTTTGATGTCCACTTCTTTTGTTCATTTTCCAACTCGAAAGCAAAAAACCTGCTTCTAGCTTTGTCTCCACCGCCGACCGATGTCACTGCCAGCCAGCCAAGTGAAACTAATCGAAACCACGATATTATAAACTAAGTTTTAGTTGTAACCTAGGCTAGACTTAAGGCTTAGGTCGGAACCACCGCACGACAATAACAGACGCTCACCACCACCACCAGCAGCATTAAGCCACCGACATTTAAACCACAGCCCACAAAATGCCGCCCACACCAAACTCACCAGCTCATTCAGTTCTGTTGCGTTCCGTTTTCTCGATTCTCGGTTCTTTCACTTAACTTCATCATTTTAAGCCACCTTGTTCCAGCCAGCTTTGGGCTCAATAAAACCTATTGAAAATGCTTACCACACACCAATAAAATAGAGAGTGTTTCGGCTATATTTAGGTACTATGACAGGGCTAAGTGTAAGTACGAAACCGAGAGATATCATGCCAGAAATGCCGACAAAAAAGGAACAAAGTAGAATACTAAGTGGGGGAAAACCACCATTCACAATCTCCATTTGTCCAGTTCGGTTTCCGCTGTCAGGAAAAACGCTGGTAAAAAGCGGACAGCTCCGACAGCCAGCGGCTGGCACAAAAAACTCACAACACATTTAATTTGCGCCATGTTAAAATGCATAAAAGAAACGAGTCATAAATAAAAAGCAATTATTTGTAATAATTATTCAAATTTATTTGTTTTCACTATGCTTAATTGGCAAGTGTTTACAATAACATTTCCCCCTTTCTGGGATTCATTAAATCACGAGAAAAATATTGAACAACTTGTTAGTAAACTAACAGTGTGTCCATGCGATTTTTGTTGGATTTGGTTGATATTTTAATTAAAATCCCATTTACTTTTTTTTGAGTCCCATCTCTTGTGGAATGGCATGAGTTATAACGAACTAACCAACTAGTTGTGTAAGCATGCGTTTTAGCGAACTCTTAGTTAATTAATTTTTTATGAGGTTGCCTTTGACTTTCACTAAGGGATTAATAATCCTTTGGCTTTTTATATTATTTTATTAATGAAAGTTAATTATCATAAGGATTAGCCTATGTCTCTATTACATATTTTTTTTTAAGGGAAAGAAAAATATATATTCTTACCACTTCATTTTTCATTAGTTATTAAAGCACTTTCGAGAACTTTTAAGATATTTTTAAGTTAAACTAAAATATGTTTTCAGCTTTTGTTTGAGAGAAACAAACTTTATGTAAAGTTTAGAATGTATGTATAAGATGCCTTGCTTTCTAAACTTCGCCTGCTCAATTTGCTTTTGTCTTGACGTGCTTTTGCCTGCTTTTAGCCTGCTTGCCCGTTTTGAAGTTTGAGTGTGCAACACGTCGCATGCGGCATTTGGTTGCATTTGTGCAAATATGAAATATTTATTAGCCATGACAAAATATACCATCAACCCGAACAATGCCGAGACATTCTAAACCAGCAGAAACCCAAGCCAAACGACAGTTAACCACCATACTCTCAATATATATATATTTATACGAATATCAATATATACCACTCAGTTATACAAATAACAACTACTTCGCCTCGCCTTGCTCGCTCTTTCATATTCCAACAAAAACAATCTTTGCAAACGTAAAGCTAAAGCCCCCCAAAACCAAAAATCAAATTCAATTAAATAAATCGAACTGCAAGCCACCCCCCATTGAAAAGTCCTCTTAACACACAATCTAAAAAAAAACATTGAAAAGAAAAGAAATCTTGAAAGAAACTCCCTTTTCAATTCGACAAAGCGAAATTTGCATTGTAGTTGAGATTGAATTCCTGCAAAGCCCCAATTACTTCGTCTACTAATGAGAATTTTCCTCTGGCCACCCAACCATCACCCACTCCGCCCACCGATTTCCACGTCCGCAGGAGTACAGTGTGCAGTTAACCTTCCGTGAACAGTGGACGGATGAACGCCTCAAGTTCGACGATATCCAGGGTAATTTGGAGTCGATAAGGTATATCATCTATGGGAGATAACCAAAATTCCATCCACAGGTCGCCTGAAATATCTCACCCTGACGGAGGCGAACCGCGTGTGGATGCCCGATCTTTTCTTCTCCAACGAGAAGGAGGGACACTTCCACAACATCATTATGCCCAATGTGTATATTCGAATCTTCCCCAACGGCTCAGTGCTATATAGTATACGTATCTCGCTGACATTGGCCTGTCCAATGAACTTGAAGCTGTACCCGCTGGATAGGCAGATCTGCTCACTAAGGATGGCCAGCTGTGAGTAATAGTTAACAGAGGAGTTATAATAATATATAGATTTAAAGAAATATATTATCAATAGTAATATGATCGTTTATCATATTTAAGATATTGTTCTGTAGAGTCCAAGGTATTGAGTAATAGTTAACAGAGGAGTTATAATAATATATAGATTTAAAGAAATATATTATCAATAGTAATATGATCGTTTATCATATTTAAGATATTGTTCTGTAGATTCCAAGGTATTGCCCTGATCATTTATCATATTTAAGATATAGTTCTGTAGAATTTAAGATATTGCGCTGGTCATTTATCATATTTAAGATATAGTTCTGTAGAGATATAAATCTCAAGATATAGTTTTGTAGAGATCAAGATATAGTTCTGTAGAGACAGACGACTGACTCAAAGGGAATTTCAGAGTTCCATCAGATGACAAATTTGGATTGATGGAATGATCTTGCTGAAATAATATTTAAGATCGAACATTAAGTAACCATATACGTTTACATAGCTATGTACAGTCTACATGTAGGTCAATGTTTAAGACATTGGGATGGCCAGATAGTATATAGTTTTGCAGATATAGATGGCTATTTCATCAAAATAAAAGTTGTTATTAATAGAATGATAAAAACTTCCTTATGTATGATCTAAAAATAAGTATTTTAATTTACGTTTACATACTTTACGAAACTAATCCAATATCCCCCGTTCTAGATGGCTGGACCACCAATGACCTGGTCTTCCTGTGGAAGGAGGGTGATCCCGTGCAGGTGGTAAAGAACTTACACCTACCTCGCTTCACACTGGAGAAGTTTCTGACTGATTACTGCAATAGTAAAACCAACACCGGTACGTACGTTCAGAATGTGTGTGTTTCACAGTGTTCTTTCCTTGAGCCGATTTTTGCCACCAACATACTATATATAATGTTATTAACTATTTTCCCAGTACTCACATATATTATTCGTACTCGGCTTGTTTCGTTTCCTCGCTGCGTTGCGTATTTTGTTTGCATTTGTAATAAGTGTTCCCTTGAGATTGCATGCCAAGTGGTTTAACTTTAGCTCTAACCATATCGTAAACGTTGGGTCCCAACTGGAAAATATTATAAACGGACCCATAACCACTTCATTGCACACACATACACCCGCAATTGCCCACACCCACACACTCATTTTATATATAGACGTAGCGAATTTCATAAGATGCCGTTTACACATGCGCCATTTCAATGAGCATATCGTTTTGGGCCGTTATCAATGCCCGAAACGCATAGAACCAAGTTTTTACGATGTAATTCGCACACTTGCACACACGTGCCTCAATATATATGTACAAAAAGATATAGAATGTAGATACACCCACAACCGTACACACCGTTTACCTTGCCGTTTTTTATGAGCACTTTGAAATCTGCGCGCGCTTTAAGTAAATGTTTACCTTGGCGAACAACTATTCAGGCGAGGAAGTGAGACGAGGGGGGATTCCCCATCGAATGCGAAACGGAAAATGAAGGCAAAAATGGCAAAAGCCGTACGGAAAGTAAATTAATCGAGGAAATTGTCTGCGACGTTGTTTAAACTTGCACAAAGACGCTGCACCAGAGAGGAAGATGATGATGGTGGCGACAAGGATGTGGATGTACTATAGATTCCTCGATGCCGCAGAGGAAGTGGAAATGGAGGCAAACAGAGGGCCAGGTTTTTCTACAAGTTGGCAAATTGTGTGTCAGCATATTAGGATAGTTTACGGCAGCCAAAGCAAACAGAATCGCGTATTTATATAGTGGGTAGCCCGAATCCACCTGAATCTGCTGACACGAAGTTTGTTTGTTTACCAATTAGCGAACGGAATAGGGCCCATCATCCCCATCATCCATCCACAAGTTAGTTAGCATGAGCCTGAACTTCATCACTCCCGAAAAAACCAAAAAATAAAACCAAACAATCTATCTCATTCTTAGCTCAACTATATTTAATCTCAAATAAATATGACTTTTTCCACCTAGACGTTGCGTAGTTGTTGCAATTTAGATCTCTCGCCTTGAACTTAGTTGCTCACATAAAGTTTATTAATTTCATATCTTCTATGAGCGTTGAACGTTGAACGGAATTAAAGAGCGAAGCCAAACTAGAAATGCGCTCGAGTGTCGAATCCGAGTCTCGGCCATCGCTTGATTGATGATGATGATGGCCGGTTGCAAAGCCAGAGAGCCAGAAAGAGCCTTCCAGAGCCAGATTCAAACCCAGACCAAAGACCAAAGACCCAGACCCAAAACCCAGACCAAAGAGCCGAGCAAATAAACCACACACGCAGCAGTCGAATGCAAACAGGGCGTATGAGAACCGCCTTTCGTAGAGACACTGAGAGAAAAGTCTATGAACAGCACACGCTCAACGTACCAAACCAAATCGCCGAAATCGAAAATCGAGATAAACAAAAATATGAGAATGTAAAATAATAAACAACTTTGTCTTGAAGAGTATGGAACGCTTTGCCAACAAATTAACGGAAATGAAGCACATGAAAGGGGCGTGGTCCATTGCCGCGGGGGCGGTTCGGGGGCGGGGGCGTGGCTTCCCAGCGGAAGTGAACGGAATGAAAATCAGAACCTACAACCAGAACCAGCACACAAAAGCCGTCGAACTTCATTTCCGTTAAGATTTTTGTTGCAAAAGTCAGAAATTGAATTCATGTTGATACTTTTTGCCTATGATGCAATTTTTCATTTGATTTTATAATTTTCCACTTTCTGTGTGCCACCCCACCTCCTTCCACCCACTGGGTTTTTTTTTTGTTTTCCTGTAAATACATTATGTCTTCTTAAGCCCGCCTACCGCCAAAACCACCCCCCAAGCCCCTCTTTGTATGATATGTTTTACCCACTTTCATTTTGTTTTTCCTTTTATTTCGGAAAACCCACTTTTTGTACATACCCGAAAAGTCTCGACCCGAAAAAATCGTCTGTAAATGTGTTTTAATTTCTTTTCTTGGCAAAATTTCCGAGCAAGACACTTTTTATGTTCTCTCTTTATTGGATGGCATTTCTTTGTACCATGTATTGGATATCTATCTGTGTGTGTATATACCTACTAAAACTGTGTGTGCGTGAAACTTAAGCAAACGAAAGCCAAAAGCTGCAAAATCGAAACCTCTCTATGACATCCTCCCGTACATTTTGAGTTTGACACATTTATATACCTTGTATACTCATAGGTGAATACAGTTGCCTCAAAGTCGATCTACTATTCAAGCGAGAATTCTCATATTACTTAATACAAATTTATATACCATGCTGTATGTTGGTCATTGTATCATGGGTATCATTCTGGCTGGATCAAGGAGCAGTGCCGGCGCGTGTGTCACTGGGTAAGTTTCCCTCTTGCCTTTAAGGAAATATTTAAAATATTTAAAATATCTGTAACCTAATTAATAAGACCTAAAAATATATTTTAATGTTATTAATTATGTTGTACTCATTTAAGTGTTATATTTAAAACTCATAATACAAGTGCTTGCGATTATAATATTAAATATTAACGATTTTTTACCACTCATAAAATCACATTGAGATTAAAACAAAATTTTCTTTTTTATTAATTGTTGTTCTAACGAAAAATGTTTTATAAAGACAGGTTTCCTTGTTTTCTAACTAAAGCTTATTAATTGACTAAAACTATTAAGGAAAATGAAAATAAATACTTATAAGATAACAATAAATTATATCACTTATGTCTGAAAAAATTATTGAGCAATATACCAAATTAAAATGAATTTAAATACTTATAAAATAATAAAAATATTCTACCAGTAATAATATTTGATAAAATGAATGATCATAAGAACAAATTAAAACATATTTAAGTTCACTTGATTCAGAGCAAAATCTAAAATTTTACCATAATTGTTATGATTTACTGAACTAGTCTTGTATAACTAAATATTTAAGGACTGTAAACTTTGATAAGAAGATAATATTTGATACTGGGTGATCAAGCTAATCTATGAGTTGTGCGGTTTCCTTTGAAGTTATAGAGATGTAGCTAATGTATAGTTAGGGACTCTCTCCCCTCACCTCATATACCTAATTCCACTGCCTAATCCCTTTTGCAGGTGTGACCACCCTGCTGACCATGGCCACCCAGACGTCGGGCATAAACGCCTCCCTGCCGCCCGTTTCCTATACGAAGGCCATCGATGTGTGGACAGGCGTGTGTCTGACGTTCGTGTTCGGGGCCCTGCTCGAGTTCGCCCTGGTGAACTATGCATCCCGTTCAGGTTCGAATAAAGCTAGTAATTGAAATTTTATATGCTTCTTAACCACATATAAATGTTAATTAATCGATGGTGTTTATCTTTTTTCTGTTGTTTTATTGTACTGAGTGATAACGAATATACGTACATATCTATATAGTAGCCATATATAAATGTCTACGCATACTGTACATACAACAACGAAACTCAGAACCAACGCCACACTCTATATCACACATACACGAGTACTCACTGTGGACCGTAATATCAGAACACTCACACACGCAGGACCGGCGTGGCACACAACAACAACAACCTGTTTCGGGCTAATCAATCTATATACCCATATAGAGTACCTCCAACGTACTTATCTATATGTCTGAGCGAAAGCCCAACGATTTAGTAGTAGTGTTTTTTCCCTTATTTACTTTTCACTTTGATATCTAACCACAAAATGGGTCCATCGTGTGTATCAAACTAATCCAAATTTTTGTTTTACTCTCTTATTTCATTGTGCGCCCACCATTCATCGACATGCATACGAACACCCACACCGACATGCACTCCCCACACAAACCAACCGATACGAACTACCCACGAACTTTAAACGCGTTTGAAAAAAACAAAAACCCAAAATTGTAAACAAATTGGTCGAATTTCCTTTCAATTACTACGAATTCTGTTCGGTTCCTTGCTGTTGTGCTACAATGCTTGTAAATAACTACAAACTGTGTGTGTATCCACCGATATTTGTGGTAATCGAACTTTGATTTGCGTACCCCCTGACCTCGTCGATATAATTGCACCCGATGTATTATTTGGTTTATTTCCTATTTTTTAACATTTCGAATTGTTTAACGTTTTCTGTATGTGTGACTCTCTCTCTGTCTTTCTCTTTCTGACTGTCTCCATCTCTGTCTCGCCTAAACACTATCGCTGTCTAACTGTATTAACCGTGTTTAACTGTCTAACTAAACTAACACACCCAATAAAACCTGTAAAAAAACCCAAAACCAAATACCAAACCAAATCAAATCATCCAACTGCCGTGGAACAAATAAATTCTTGTCAAACATCTTCCATCACATGCAACATATATCTATGATATATACGGATCGGGCCGCAGACATGCATAAGGAGAATATGAAAAAGAAGCGCCGCGATCTGGAGCAGGCCAGTTTAGATGCCGCTTCAGATCTGCTCGATACAGATAGCAATGCAACGTTCGCAATGGTACTTACCTCTTGATATATCTCTTTAAAATCCAAAAACAGCTTATGGTTTGTTGGGGGTCTTAGCTGAAGGCGGGAAGATAGCAGTCCTTCACTCTCTCTCTCCGCAAGCTTTTCAAATTTTTGGTTTAAACTTACATTTTTGGGTTATAACTAGGGGAACTCCAACAGCTCGTTTTGGTTTTTAAAACAGATTACAAACTATAATTGGCTAAAGCAAAATTGTTATGATAAAACTATTAAAACAACTATTTCCTTTTATATTTGCCTCTATTTTATTACCACAAAACAAAACCAAAAACAAATGCAAAATTCAACAACTTTTTTCAAACGTGCTCATCCCAACTACAACTACAACCAAAAACCACCCCAACATCAACAACCAACCACAAATAAACTGAAAAAAATAACCTGAAACTGCAAAAAAAAAACCTGAAACAACCTTCCACCAACAAAACCATCACCGAACATCGCTGGCAACCAAAACAAACCACTCGACCGGAATTGAATTGAAAAATTGCGACGAAATTAAATCAAATTACGCACATGCCATGCACTCTGCCCCACCCGAACTCACCAATCCACCGAACCACCGAACAATCGAATCACCAAACCAAACCGAACCGAACCACCCAACTCAACCACCTGCGACCCTCATTTACATCCGACTACAATCGCAACTTTCATGTCAAACGGCGTCGCAATTTGCGCGCGGTGGTGGCCAACAGAAACCGCTAGTACGCCATCCGGGCGATCCGTTGGCCCTGGAGAAGCGGCTCCAGTGCGAGGTGCATATGCAGGCCCCGAAGCGACCCAACTGCTGCAAGACCTGGCTGTCCAAGTTCCCGACAAGGTAACGCAAGGGATCTCGCATCCCGAACCACTCGATCCTACCATGTAGCGACCTCGTTTAGTTCCATATGTGTTCCGTAGTAGTTGATGGATTTACTTTTTGATGTTGTGAACATGTACTATTCTACTACTACTATTCTTTATATCTCTTTCACTAACTCTTGTTGACTTTTTGCTATCACATAACTCTACAGTCATTGACAATAAACCTGAGAAAGATACCGAAACGAATTACCAATGAATACCAAACCCGATATCTGCCGCTTGCTTGCCGTTCGTTCGATTCTGTTTGCCCGCTGTCTCTTTTGTTGCCAAATCAAATAATCAATCAAACGATAATAATGACGTGGTTTAATTGCTTGCCGAACTCTGAACTCTGCTCTGAACTCTGAGCCAAGTACTCGTATATATGTGAATTTCAAATTGAATTTCGATATGTTTTTAATTGAGTTGATTGAAATTGAAATCCGTGAATCGGACTTATGCTTTGCTTTCAGTCATTTTAAGTGTGTGATTTGTTTGTTTTAAAATAACTATTTAGTTGTAGACCTTGCGATTCGAACTCCCCCGTAAAATAATACTTGTCCCCAACCAAACCGATGCTAGCTTTTCCTCTGTAGATATTAACTGCCCACAGAAAGCGCACTTTTCGTTTCCAGCACGTAGTGTTAAAGCCCCCCTTTTAAAACAAACAAATTATCTTGCCAAATTTGGAACTTTTCAAAACGATGATAAAAAAAACAATGAAAACCAATCAAGTAATCACAAAAATCAAAAAGCCAATCTTTAGATGATCAATTAATTTGCATTTTCGTACTTGTTTAATATCCAAAGACAATGTTCTAGATCCAAGAGAATCGATGTTATATCGCGGATCACCTTCCCGCTGGTCTTCGCCCTGTTCAACCTGGTCTACTGGAGCACATATCTCTTCAGGGAGGAGGAGGATGAGTAAATGCCGTTACCTATTACCAAACACCAATTACTTTATAGAAGAGTTGGCGCTGTTGGCCAACACGAATGTACTAACCTATTTTTTTCATTCTTTTCCATTTCGGTTGTCTTCATTTCATGCTTTGTGTTGCTTATGGCTTTGTTGGCTTCATTTCCGATTATGGTTGATTTCTTGATTGACACCTTGATTGAATGGTTTTGAACTAAACCACTAAAGGACCTTCTAAGGCGCGTCTCTGAAATCCAGTGGCTATGTAGAATCTAATATGAAATTAACTAATTATACCGTTAACGAGATCGAGGGATACGTTACGATAATGCTATATGCTATATGCAATATGCAGTATGCTAAATGCTATTTGTATGGTTATGTCTCGGAAATGTGCAGACTAGTTAAGATCGGTATCCGGCAAGGCTTCAAGGCACTTCCACTAAAACGAATAATGTTCGATGAATGACAAAATTATAGTTAATTGTAAGTTAAATTGATCAAGAGTGACTGCATAGTAGATAATGTTATGAATAATTATACGAGACACACACAAACACACACACCACCACACTTGTTTGACTTGATTTGTTTTTTGAGGATGCTCCAAATTGTTACAAATTGATTAACTATTTTAGCTGGTAATCGACGATAATCGAGTTTTGTTCCGGACTCTAGCTTAGTTCTAAAAAAGAAATTGCAATTGATTTGTACTTAAATGCGTTAAGTTAGTTAAGCCGCAGACAGCGAGTGAAGGTCGTAGACAATTCGACGTTTGTAAATATGTCATACAATAAGTTTTAAGCGAATTAGTTTAAACGAATTCTAATTGTAAAAAGCGTGTAGATAAATTTAAGTTTAGTCGATAAACGAACAACTAACCGAAGCGAGAAAACCTAGGTAAATTCAATTTAATTATGTTCACCATCGAAGTAAATAAAAATCGAATCGAATCGAAAATATCGAAGAATCCTTCAAAGCACACAGAAACAAAAACAGAATTTTCTTTTCGCATTATTTGCCCAAACTACTCTTTAATGATAAGTTCAACTGAAACTGGTGGGTATCTGCAAGTTACTTTTCCCTAATCTTTATTAGAGACTTTATCCATTGTTTGTATACGGCTTGCTTTTGATTTTAGAGTTGACTTTTTATAGTAGTTAAATTGTTCTTATACTCACGGGGATAGAAGCCCCCAAATTCTGATTCCTGTTTGATTTGACTCCGTAGAGTATTATGATAAATTTACAATTACCTAATTATGTATTGGGTCGCAGAGACCACTTAGCTAGTTAATTTCCTTAATTAGACTTACAAATTTAAAATATACAACATGCAAAACCATAAACCAATTAACAGACAATACAAAATATTTTAACGTGTAGTAAAAGACCCTTAAAAACTTAATGAATACTTCACATAAATTTATTGAAATCAGTATTATAAGCCATAAATAAGATCAAGATATATACGGTTCTTTTTATATCCAAAATATCTTTGGTTATTTAAGTGCCTTTTGTATGCCAAGGAGACTTCTCCCCACTTTCTACCCTTCTCTAACTCTCTTCCTCTCTTTTAAATAACTATTATCCTTCCACACTATGAAAATCTTCCCCAAAACCAATTAGAGAAATGCACTTACCGACACCATTAACTATGCAGCTCTATTTTAGAATTATAACTAAAGTGAATTCTACATAGCAACAACAGAAACAGAACCAAAACCACAATAACAACTTAAATCCTTCAGATAAAATCAAATAAAATATTTAAGTAGCTTTAATATTTTTATTAACTTGAGCCTGTTTTATTCTCATGTTTGTTTAAACTTTTTCTTTCTTTTCGGAAATGCTTTTGCTATCATTTTTGCTATCATTTATAACCTAAAGGTAAGAAATTAAACGTAAATGGAAATCAAAAATCAATTGAAACTTATTCTAATATATAGACACTACACAAGCACCCTGCATAATAATTGTTGTCATTAAACAAGCGTCACAAGTACGATCAGAACATAAAGAAAACAGAAAAATGAAAACCGAAATCCGAAAATGGAAAATATTTATAGATACTTTCATGTTGTAAAAGTTGTGCCAAGCAAAGAGAAACCAAAAACTAGTCAAAGAATATCGAAAGAGATCGCGAATTATAACTATAACTCTAGCTATAGTTGTATTGTATATGAAGCTATTGAACATACAGGGTTTTTAAATGTGAGCATATAGATGATGAACCAGATGAAGATCGAGATATTTGAAAGATAGTAGTCGGCAGCCGGTTATGGGCTGATTGATTGAAACGCGTTGTTTGATGTACTAGAAGAAAAATAATCACGAAGATGATGGAAAAACAATTAAATTAGGTCATACACATTGGGCGGGCGAGGCAACACTGTTTTCGGCATTTATTTTTAGTGGAAAACCATACTTAGGTTGTGTGCTGCTCCTCATTTGCCGTTCTCCAATTCGGTCAATTATCATTTTCCCGGCAAATCGACTAGCAGCGGCAGTCCAGTTCAGTGTAAATAGTTTGGGTCAGAACATGTAAATGTCATTTAATGGTTAGGTTAAACGAGAAACACAACTACGGGAAATCGTAACACGAAATGTGCACAACTTTATATAAATATAGATGCGTTCCAAAAAGACTTACAGGTTTTGATTAACAAAGAGAAGCATAGAGATTAAATCATTTACCAATGCGATGTAAACACGAGATGAACTATGCGAACGAGTAGATCCTAAGTTAACGTATGTGTAGATCCTAAGAGGCAGTTCGAAACCAGACTAGTTAAAAAAAATTCACATAACTAAGCTACTAAGCGCCACGGCAAGTTGCATTCACCTCCCACTATCTGAACTCACTTGATCCACTCACTCACTAACTGAATCACCACTTACACCACTCACTCGATGTTTAATCTTTGCTAACGACACGAAAGGAATCAAAACGACACCCAAATCGAAATCGAAAACGAAAACGAATCTAATCTTTGCACAGTTTGTGGGGGCAAACAAGTTTGAGTAATGCAAGTTAAAATTTAGATAAATCATAACACATATCTTCCAAAAAGGGGGCGGCTCATGGCCCATTTATAACAATCAAGCAACTCAAACTATAATTTCTAGAGAAGAAGTGTAAATACAAACGACAAAACAACCAAATCATTCGAATCGAAGTTGCAAAATCGATGGCGATCGAAGAGCGAATCAATAAACACTGCAAATCACCTTACTTTATAGAGCTAAGTCAGGGCATGCACACTCACACCCAAAAAAAAGAAAAGCCCCGAGATCGCCAGACACCCAAATCCCCAGACAGGAGAGGATTTAGCAAAGATCACACTCACCCGCTTAGACTTAAGACCAAATCAAACCGAATAGGACAGAACATCGCATGAATTTCACTGCATTGCAATCCAATCCTGGAACATAACCCAAGCCCAGTAAGAAACAACGCCAAAAACCACAAACAAAATAAATTCTAAACGTACATATAGACCCGGCAATAACACATCAAAGCCGTTGGTGAGAAATTTAAACAGCAAATCAAATGCCCAAGTGAAAGATTAGTAGCATAATTTTACAAAATAGTTGAAATAATTGTTGTCACCCGAAAGGAAAGAAATCCTAAAACGGAAACCAGGAAAAAACGAAATAATTGTGTAAAACCCCCAGAATAAAGATGTTTGTGAAATGTTTATAAATAAATGATGCAAAACGAAATGAAAGAATACACAAAACCAAGACTTTAATTTCTATTATTTATTTATGATACTCTATAGGAACACAAGTCTATCTTCTATCCATCACTTGCAGAAAGTGAGCTTTGTTGGCCATTCGATTGGTTTTGCCATTGGGACTTCGCTTTAGATCCTCCACAATGATGGCTCCTCCATTAAGTTGCTTGTATTTGGAATCCGTTTGGGAGCTCACATAATCCACAACATCTTGGGCCTTGAGATCGCTGCCCAGTTTCTTCACAACGGCGGCGGCAGCCTCGTCTCCATAGATATCGCTCCACACCCCGAAGACACAGACCTCGACCACGTCGGGCATTTCGGAGATGATAGACTCAATATCGTTGGGATAATACACTATGTTTTGGTACTTGAGCATCTCCTTTTTGCGGTCCACAACGTACAAGAAGCCATCTCGATCCATGTATCCTAGGTCCCCAGAGTGATACCATTGCTTTGGATCGCGCATGGCGAGGGTCTCGACTTCGTTTCCATAGTATCCCGCCAATTGCTGATTATTCATGATGTACACCACTCCAACTTCGTCGGGTCCCAGCGATACTCCCTCTTCACTGACTATCTTCAACCTTATACCGTTAACCAAACGGCCCACCGACCCTGGTTTCTCGTCAAAGTGATGGTTAATGGTGGCCATGCCGCCAAGCTCCGTGAAACCGTAAGCAAAGTGCAGACAATCCTGACTCAAACGACTTCGAATGCTCTTTTGAACCTCAATGGCAGCCCGGGACCCTCCGAACGCGAAACATCGAAGGCTGGACAAATCGCTAGTCTCAAACTCTGGACTATTAATCATCAAAGCCATCCATGAGGGCGGCTGTACTGTCCACGTAACCTTGTACTCCTCGATGATTCGCATGGCGAAGGCGGCATCGAAGTTATTATCGGCAATAATACGCGTAGTGCTGAACACTCCAGAGGTTATAGTGGTGAGCAGGCCTGAAATCCAGTCAAGGGTGTTATGGGAGTACTGTATATCAGCAGTGGTAAGATGACTAAAAGTACAGAGTAATCTAAAAGTTAGAAGGGTTCAATGGAGATCTTACATAAGACCTTACTAATTGCCTGCCAGGATATGCCGACTATTGGTGATGGTTACAGCCTTGGGAGTTCCCGTTGTCCCCGAGGTGCAGAGAATGGCCAGAGTCTGATCGTTGCCTTTATCCAGTTTAGCTGGTCGGAAGTTTTCCTCAATGGGGGTGGCCAGAACTTCTTCGATTCTTATGGATTCCGAAGGATGATTGCGCATGGTGACGATCTTTACATCCAGCTGAGCGGTGGCAGCACGAACCTTCTCGAACTCATCTCCATCGCAGAAAATAATGCGCGGCTTTGTAATGTTGTAGATTTTTTCGATCGTCTCGCAATCGTAGGTGATGTTTAGCGAGTGATAGGCGATTCCATTAAAGAAGCAGGCGTAAGCAACAGCGGGCATGTGTGTGGTATTCCTTCCAATAATGCCCACCACATCGGATTGCAGAAGCCCCTCGGATCGCATAAAGCTGGCCACTCGCATCGAGTTTGCATGGAGTTCCTCTCTGGTCAGCACTGTTTTCTCCGTAGCTGAAATCTAGAAGAATTCCAATTTAGTTTATTATCCAACAAATAACCTTTAGAAAAACCCACCTGGGCCACAAGCTGCGGATGCCGCCGCATCTCTAGGAAAATAATCTGTCCAATGGACAAGTGTGGGTCAAAATATTCAGTAACCGGCTCACCAATCCAGATCTTTTGATCGCCATCATAGGAATTCGCCGGGGTGTAAGGCATTTTTTTAAAAAAGATTTAGTTTGTTTTGCTGGTAAAGTCAGTTATCAACTGCTGGCGATTCGCGACTACAGCCTCTCTTTTATAGATCGTAGTGCTTACCCACGCATATCTTATTCAGATAAGGTAAATTGAAGTACAATTACCATAACATCATCTAACAGGAGCTCAATCTGAAGGTGTAATGAGAGATAACGCCCTTCCCTTGGATCTTATCAATAAAATTTGATCACAATATCGTGAGATCTGTTCAGGGATTTATCTACATCTCCCTTTTTATCATACAATGTTGTTTGGGTTTTATTTACTTTACTTTCTTTTAATGAAGTAATGTAAGGTAATTTTTCTTGGCGAAATTATAAACTTACGCCTAATTGTTTTACAATATTTGCATCCAAGTATCACGTAAAATTATTTCTCCGTCATAAATGTCACGGGATATGTTTCTTAGCAGGTAACTTCTTTGCCAAATGGTTACCAGATAAGTCCATGATGAGATTTCATTACATGTCAGTTTTACCTTCTGTCTTATCATCGTTGTTCGTTGGACCCCTAGGTTTATGGCAATTCATTCTGCGCCAGCAATCTTGGTTCCGATCTGTTTTTTATCTAACACTCTTGTCAAGAATTACATATCTAGTGATATAGTCACCAAAGCAAGTTACAAAAAAAATGTTATTGCTTACCATACTTCAATTATGAGGATTTCAGTTGTACTCTTTGCGAGTACGGCGTTCGTCTAATTTCCATGCTTATAAATACAACCTTTGGGAACGAGGCGATGGTCTGTACAATTAAACGGTTCGTTGGCCAAGTGTATCCGCTTTACGTATATATCGCTCTATACATTTGTATTATTAATTATGCAAGTCAACTCCTTGGAGCGGGACTGCTTCGTCAAGGGCAGAATTTACCTATTTCTCCATCTCGACCTTCTCTGTCCTGTCACTAGTATAAAAAAATTCAATATTTTTGAATCAAGGCGCCATGTGCTCATCCATGGATATGAGTTATATTTCTGCCGATCTGGTACCTCTTATTTTTCTTCAACCCCATTCTGCGTAGCAACAACCTTTCACCTCTTCCATTTTCGGTCTGGCAGCACGGAATCTTTTAATTTAAATAAATTTAAATTCTGAATCTTATAGCATTAAGTGATTATCCCAGGGTCGAATTCAAAATTAAATTAATTTAAAAAAATTTTTTGAATCTACAAGGGCTAAAGCTAAATGTAGAGAAAAATTACATGTAAAGAACTTAAAAGGTGAAACATTATATGTAGAGTAGAAAAATAATGTAAAATAAAAATTACATGCAGTTCCCAAGATACTCTTATAGATGGCGCACTGTTAAGGAACATATGGCGAAGTATGTTTGCCATTAAAGTTTTATTGAGATTAAGAACTACAGAGTTTATTAATATTATCAAGACACGTGTGTCGCTCGCGATCAACTGATACTGCGGTCTCATGGCCATTGAGTCTGATAGTGAAAACACGATCGCTTTCGCGTCTGACAATCTCATGAGGACCAGTGTAAGGGGCTTCCAGAGGCTGTTTTACGGCGTCAGTGCGAAGAAATACATGCGTACATTTATCGATCCCTTTCAATACGAACATCTTCTGCTTGATATGATGTGCTGTTGATAATGTCGGTCGCACTTTTTGCATGTGCTCTCAAAAGATACTCAAAAAAGAGGTGGGGTCAACCGTATCGTCCAAGTCGGTAAAAAACTCATTTGGCAGTCGAATAGGTGTTCCGTATACCATTTCTGAGGCTGAAGATTTGATGTCCTCCTTGAAACAGGTACGAAGTCCAAGCAAAACTGTTGGCAGTAACTCCGGCCACGGAGTACCTCTGTTGCACATCAAAGATGACTTAAAGGATCTGTGCCACCTCTCTATGAGTCCGTTTGACTGAGGATGGTAGGCCGTCGTGTGTATGTGTTTACTTCCAACCAGATTAGCAAGATGTTTGAAAACTGCTGACACAAACGTGGTCAAATCTACCCTTTGGCACTTCGATCTTTTCTGGTGAGAGGTGGTTGTGTTTGTGGATCTTAGAGCGCTGACAAGGTAGACAAACTCTGCACCATTCGAGGACATTTTTATTCATCGAGGGCCATACAAACTTTTGGCGCACTTGACGAATTGTTGACCGACCACTGGGATGAGGCAAACCGTGAACGAACGAAAACACAGCATTGCGCAAAGATTTGGGTACATAAGGACGAACGCTTCCTGTAGAAACATTGCAGTAGAGTGAGATGTTGTCATCAAATCGAACCCTTTGAAGTTTTAAAGATGTGGTTCCTTTTAAAAGGTGTACCAGTTCAGGATCTGACGCTTGCTCCTCTTCAATTTGCGATAATTTTATGACAGTCGGCATTGTTATAGAGCATAATCTTGAAAAAGAGTCTGCGACTGCATTCTCGGATCCTTTCACATGCATAATAGTCGTGCAGAATTGAGAGATGTAAGCCAAATGTCGTAGCTGTCTCGGTGATGCTTTTTCTGGTCGCTGCTGAAATGCGTACACGAGCGGCTTGTGATCCGTTCTGATGACAAAAATGCGTCCGTCAACAAGATGTTTGAAATATTTAATGGATTCGAAGATAGCGAGCAGCTCTCGGTCGTAGGTTGAGTAATTTTTCTCCGTGTTGCTCAGCTTCTTTGAGAAAAATCCTAGAGGTTGCCAATTTCCGTGTGTACGCTGCTCCAAAACTGCTCCAATTGCGAAATCGGAAGCATCGCAAACCAGCTGAAGTTCAGATTTTGGTGCGGGAAAAGTAAAGAGGGCTGCGTCTGCTATGCTTTGTTTGCAAGCTTCAAAAGCTGCATGGAGCTCTGATGTCCATTCAATTTTACGTTGATCATTTTTTTTAACATCCTTTAGCAACTCAGTGAGCGGTGCTTGTATGTGTGATGATCGAGCCAAACATCTGCGATAGTAATTTATAACGCCCAAGAAACGACCAAGTTGGCTTATGGTTTCAGGACGTGCATAATTAAGAATGGCATCTATGCGTTCGGTGGGTGGTTTAATTCCAAATTCGTTGATCGTATAGCTGAGAAAGTTTACTTGAGATTGCGCAAACTGGCATTTGGTCAGATTGATGCTTAGGCCATGTTTCTGAAGTACTTGCAAGACAGCCCGAAGATGTTCTTCGTGTTCAGCGATGGAATGCGACGTTATAAGTATGTCGTCTATGTAGCAATAAACGAAGTCCATGCCGCGAAAGATGTTGTCCATAAAGCGTTGAACTGTTTGAGTCGCGTTTTTTAACCCAAACGGCATGTATTGAAACTCAATGAGTCCAAAGGAGTGCACACCGCTGTTTTTTGGATATCGTTTTCTGCCATGGGAATTCGGTAGTATGCTTTAACCAAATCGAGGGTTGAAAAAGTCTTCTTTCCTTGTAGTTGCTCCGTGAAGTCGTGTATATGGGCGATTGGGTAGCGATCTGGTATGGTAATTGAATTTAGTTTTCGATAATCTCCACATGCCCGCCAGCCACCGTCTTTTTTGGTAACCATATGTAACGGGCTGGACCAAGGACTTTTTGACGGGCGACATATGCCTTGCTCCATCAAGAAGTTTATTTCTCTGTTGGCAGTGACAAGTTTTTCACCGGAGAGCCGTCGTGGTCTATTAGCAACAGGCATTCCATTTGTTTCAATATAGTGACGCACGTCGTGTTGCGTAGCTGCTTTTATCGATGGCTTTGTCACGTCGACAAATTCACTTAGGAGTTTTTAAAATTTGGACATACACTGCACTGTGGAAACTGATATGTGTTTCGCTTGTGCAAGACATGCTGGTGTCGATAGTCCAGTAACTGAGTCGATCAAGCGTTGGTTTTTAAGATCAATGAGCAATTGGAATTTGCTTAAAAAGTCTGCCCCAATAATAGCTGTGTGCACGTCAGCGATAATGAACGGCCATGTAAAGTTTCGGCGAAGATCCAAGTTCAGCTGAGTGACGTATTTTCCATAAGTATGAATGACTGTCTGGTTCGCTGCGTACAGTGTCAAATCGCTTAGAGTAGTTTTTTGTCTAGCCAGCGTTCGTGGTATGACGGAAACCACAGATCCAGAATTAACGAGGAAGCGGAAGTGAGATGTGCGATCGGTGACGTGTAGGCGCTGCTCCTGTGGAACAGCTGGCTGAACTGTGGGCTCGCTGGTTATATTCGTGCTGCCGCCGACCAGCGTGTCGGGCGACAGCTCCTTTAGTTTAACGACGAGGAGCGGGAACATGGAGGTCGGCACTTTTGAGCGTTCTCCCCAAATCGATCGTGGTAGAAGCAAAGCTTCTCTTGAGGCCCAGATGCCTGTTGATTTGAATTTCCAGTTTGTACGTGGCCACGCGATGAACTGCGTGAGCGTCCTTGGAATTGGAGACGTTTGACATCCTTTTGCAATACGTCAAACTTCTGTGATAGCGAACGCAAGTTGTCGTTGATCTTTTTCCAGGGGTCTTCGGTGGAAGTTGCGCGAACAGGTGGGGCCGCTGCAGTCGAGGTATTCGTGCTGATCGCAAAAGTGGCGTTGTGGTTTACCGCTTCGAGCATCTTATCTGCGATCTTAGCGAGCTTATCCAAGTCCGTCTCTTCCCAGACTGTAAGAGTGGGGCGAATTGACGCCGGCATCTCTGCCGGGAAAAGAGTAAGAATGATGTTCTCGCTGCCCGGGTCCGGAGCTAGTCGTCGCATGTTGGCCAGGATCTCAAATGGTTTTAGACCAGATGTACCTCCACCCTGCAGAAGTCGGCGCAGTTTCGACTCTGGAGATTCCGCAAATTTTTGTAGTAAGCGATTTTTAATTGCTACGTACTTGTTTTCGTTGGGTGGTCGAATGACTAAGTCTTCCACTGCCAAAACTACATCCTCCTCCAGGTGAAGGGTCACAAGGTCGAACTTGTCGGTGTCGTCGATAATCTGGTGCAATCGAAATGACCGCTCCACTTGCGCAAACCATAGTTGAGGGTTGCTATGTGCGAATTTTGGCAAGTGGACAGTCGCACGTGTGTGTGTGCGAGTAGTCTCATCCCGGTTGCCAGGTGCATTTGTCCGAAGTGCCTCGAGTTGCTGCTGCAGATCTCGGACTTGAGCAGTTAAATCAGCATTTGATTCCGGCATGATGAATAGAAAATCGGAGCGATCGCTTTCTTCGTCGAAATTTAGCCGCCTACCTTTTATTTTTCGCAAAGCGTATTGGCGTCTGTTCATTCAGTGCGCAAATTCTTAATTGTGAATGTGTGTTAACTTCGTGCAAAAAGTAACTTTTACTATGATTTTACTTTCCGGGGTCACCACTATGGCGAAGTATGTTTGCCATTAAAGTTTTATTGAGATTAAGAACTATAGAGTTTATTAATATTATCAAGACTGATTCTTCCGATAAATCTCCGAGTGTTGCCACACCATTCTTCTAGTGACCACATCCCGAACCTCGCCGGCGCGGGCGACCAGGTTTGTAAAACTTTCGCTGGCGAAACTCCTCGATGCCCCAGTATCAACGGTGGCGTCCACCCATCTGCCTCCGACTTCTATCGCTGCCGTGATGAGCCCACCGTGTACCCTTAACGGGGGGTTTGCTGGGGTCGAGCCGATGCTTCGTTCGTCTCCGCCGCACCCAGATTCCGGCGGAGACGTCCTCCGTTTCCCGAGGCATCCCGACGGCAGCACTCTATGGTTAGAACTCCTACTCGACCACAATCCCAACAGAAGTCGCGGCGTGGGTTGGGACAGTCTCGACGGAAGTGTCCGTTCTCACCGCAGCGGCCGCAGGCCCGCTGCACGTCTACTCGGGAGGTTCCTTGCTCGATCATACGGTGGGTCACGTGACCTGCCTGTGTAGTACTCTCCGAGCTCCGGAAGGGATTCGGCGACCGTCGAAGTCGCGATCCCTCGCGGTTTCCGCCCGTCACCCCTGGGGCTCCACCTCGAATCAACTCGAGTTGTTTGACACTCTCGTACTCGGTAGCCATGTGTGTCAGCTGCTTCAAATACGCGAATTCGCCGCGCTTGATATACAGCCGATACTCGGAAGCCATGTTCTCGTATGCCCGGTACAACTCTTCCTCTTCTCGGTACCCAGCCTGTTGCATCTTCGTCCTGAGCTCGATCAGGTAAGTTTTGAAAGACTCTCCTTTCCTCTGCATGTGAGTGCGAATCTCGTCCTCTAACCTTTCGAAATATCGAGGAGGTAGGAAGAAATCCAGAAATTCCCTTCGGAAAGTTTCCCAAGAGGCAGCTTGCAGATGGCTAGTGCGGAGCCACCGTGCCGCCGGGCCCTCGAAAATTTCGGACATAGCCCGGGGGATCTCGTCCGGATTTATCCTATATGTTGTCATCTTCTCCTCGAGTGCGGCGACGAGAGCCAACGGATCTGAGCTACCGTCGAACCGTAGGTTCCACTTATGCATCTTCTCGGGGAGCAAACGTTGAGTGGGAGTCGTGTTACCTTGTACATTTTGTTCCTGTAGACCGGTGGCTGGGCGAACATCTCCTGGCGACATCCAGACTCCGCGTGTCGTTCCTGGATGTATCCCTCGATGACGCGTTGGAACCTTGATCGGCGCGGCGTCCGAGCCGACGGGGATCCGGAGGGACTCCGCAAATTGTCCCATCTCATCGTTCTTCCCCGCAGGGTTGGGACTCGGGGCCCGACTGCTATACTGTTCCTGCAACTGAGCTAGTCGGGTCCACACCCGCTGTGGGAAGGATCCTGTGTTGACTAGGTTAGCGAACGCCCTCCTGGCCTCCTCGACGGTACCATCCGCTTTAAAGCCAAACTCAACGGCGAGTGAGTTGAGTTCGTCTTTTCGGCGAGCATATATCCAGCGAACTCCTACACCAGGGTTTTTGATAAAATCGGTTTCTT
This sequence comes from Drosophila subpulchrella, assembly GCF_014743375.2. Classification (NCBI taxonomy): domain Eukaryota; kingdom Metazoa; phylum Arthropoda; class Insecta; order Diptera; family Drosophilidae; genus Drosophila; species Drosophila subpulchrella. Next base: position 4,718,348 of record NW_023665577.1, read on the forward strand.
CGGACTCACCGTCTGATTCCTTAGAGGTACTCATCGTCTTGTTTTCCTGGGCGGACTTCCTTCTTAAATCCTACTATTCCTTCCCGACTCTGGGTAGGGGCGGTCGTCTCGACTCTCCGGGCGACTCTTCCCTTTTCACGGTGGTTCTTTAGGCCACTTGGATAAATGCCCCGCTAGTCTCGGTGTCCCTGTTCGGGCGCCACCTGTAAGGATGCTTTCTCGGCCGGGGTACAGATCTCAGTCGGATCCAAGAGTCCTTTACAAGAAAATTTGTAAATCACCGAAACGCCGGACTAGAGGGATCCACTCCACAGGGGAACGGGTAACTTTGAGGGGAGTCTTCACCAGAGGTCCTTATTCACGTCGAAGAAAGGCAGATGTCGTTGGTTATGCAGAATCCGATTCCTGGGCTGCGACCTAACGGGCTGGCCGGAGTCTTGCACTTCGCGTCAGAGGCGAAGAATCCACGGGGCTGGACCTTCGGGCGAGGCCGAGCCGGGAGATTACTTGGCGGGTGTTAGTCTTGGGTTTCGCGTCGGAGGTGACAAATCCACCGGGCTGGACCTTCGGGCGAGGCCAAGCCGGGAGGTTACTTTGCGGGCGTAAGTCTTGGGTTTCGCGTCGGAGGCGAAAAATCCATCGGGCTGGACCTTCGGGAGAGGCCAAGCCGGGAGATTACTTTGCGGGCGTAAGTCAGCACGAGGGGCGGAGCCGCACGCGAGCCCCAGGATGGCGAAGGAGCTAGGATTGTGGATAAGGCGGGAAGGGCGTCCGCGCGCAAATCCCAAAACTACGGAGGCGGCGGGATTGTGGATACGGCGGGAAGGGAGTCCACGCACGAATCCCAAAACTATGGAGGAGACGGGAACACTAGGCTTGCGGATAAGGCGGGAAGGGTGTCCACGCACGAACCCCACAGCTACGGAGGAGACAGGAAAACTAGGCTTGCGGATAAGGCGGGAAGGGTGTCCGCGCGCAAATCCCAAAAACTACGGAGACGGTGGGAAAGCTAGGATTGCGGATACGGCGGGAAGGGTGTCCACGCACGAATCGCAAAACTACGGGGGAGGCGGGAAAACTAGGATTGCGGATACGGCGGGAAGGGTGTCCACGCGCGAATCCCACAACTACGGAGACGACAGGAAAACTAGGCTTGTGGATAAGGCGGGAAGGGTGTCCACGCGCAAATCCCAAATACTACGGAGGTGGTGGGAAAGCTAGGATTGCGGATACGGCGGGAAGGGTGTCCACGCACGAATCCCAAAACTACAGGGGAGGCAGGAAAACTACTGGAGCGGACGGGAAGGGGGTCCACATCCAGGTCCGAAGCAGCGGTGTGAACGGGGTAAAGTTAGGTTAGCTTTGGTACCTAACTACGAGAAGGAAACACACGATCGAGAGATGCAATTAGTTATTCTTCACCGTTTATTAATTTTTGTCCTCACTCGGGTCCGCTACACCGTCTTCAGCACATGAGAAACTGACCGTACTAACCTTAGCTGACTTGCTTATATATATGTAAGATAATTGGGTATTATCTGTAGTTTATTAATATAGTTTAGGAATATAATAGTTTGTACATATAAGAGTTACATAAGTTTTGATATTGATTAACGCGACTTTTCAACTGATTTTGCGACTGAAATTACTACTTTTTGACCAACGACTTTGTTTCACAACTTCTCTGTCTCTTGATTCGGCTGATGGTGGTGGACTATCGAATATCATTTTAGAACGCAGCGTGATAAGGACTGCCAACCTATGTCCAATCTACCAGCTCACATATATATGTGTGCCTTGTAATCGCCCGCGTGGCCACTCTGCAGAACTTGATCGCCTCCGCTCGGCTATTTCGAGGAGCACGCGTAACTTTTGAAACCTCGCTAAGCCGTGTCCGAATCACACGTCTTTTCCGTTCCGCGATCCCGAGACAAGAGACCCGCCACGATCGCCACGTGATCCTCCCTCATTTTCCGGCCTTTTCCTCTATTCGGGATTTCCAGTATTTTCCTACTTCTGGTATTTTAGCTCCTTCGCTTTTCTAGTATTTAACGTGTCTTGATGAACTATCGGTTGGCGTTGCCGCCCAGGGTTCTGAACTTAGCTATGACTTATTTATTCTTAATTAAACTTAACATTTATTATAATTCACTGTATTTCTCTTAAAGCTATAATAACGAAAGTAGTACTTATTGTGGTGCACGCGCCTTCTAGGCGGGTTCGTCACACCCCCCCCCCCCCCACCTGATTCTCCCATTCAGTAAGTGGTTCGCCAGGGTGGGCGCAACTGGGGGCTCGTTGGGGGTTCCCATCCTCTCGTGTCGTGGACCAAAGGTTCCTCCCGCTCTACGCTCTCTAAGCTCTCGACGTAGGCTCTGGAGGGTATGGTCTCGGCCGTCTGGTCCTGCTGAGGCGACGCCACAAAGGAACGGCGAAACAGGGGCCTTTCTTCATCATCGTCCTCGGTGTCCGTGACCAACTCGAAGTCGGCCAGATTCTCGGAACACGGAACGATCGGTGTTGAGACTTCGACGTCGCGTCTCGAACTGATAGGCCCCTCGTCGTAAGGCACCTGCATCTCGGGCGTCTGAGTCAAGCGACGTAGGTCCTGCCGGTCCTGGTCGGACACCTCCTGCGGATGGTCCTCTCTTATTGGGGACGTCTGGACCCCTTGAGAGAGCGTAGCTGGGGTCGTCGAAACTCGTCGGGGAGGAGTTGTTAGACCTTCGGATCCCTTAGCAGCTTCCCCCTCTAGTTGGGCTGCTACGTCGTACGGCGAACGATCGGCCTCGAGGTTACCTCCTTCGCCTTCCTTCGGAGCGTGGGGGTCGACTGAATCGGTCAGCATCGTGGTCGCTGGCGCTGTCCTCGTCGTCGTCGAGGCGGTACGAGGCCGGTTGGGGCGACGTCGGCTGGTAGCCTCGACGCGACTCCCCGGGTCGGGGACTCCACAGACCTCCGCGAAGTCCAGCAAAGTGTGGGTCGCCGGGATCCTGGGAATCGTCGCCGTCCATTCCCATTGAGCCGCCCTCGGCTTCACCTTCGGAGGTGGGGGACTCCTCCTCCTCTTCTTCACGGCCGTCCTCGTAGTTTGCCCCCGGGTGGAAGGCCTCGGTGTCGCCGGAGTCGTCGGATACCACGATTACCTCGTCCATCTGGAATATTAGTCTAGACTTATTGGTATAACCCTACCTTCTGAACTCCCTACCTAACGGTGTAGCTAACATAGGACCCGTCAATCTTAACCTATTACAAGCATTGATCTTAAAACTATTCCGCGGTTCTGTGCGCTTACCGTGCCGGGTTACTCGCCCCGGTGATGCCGTCGTCGATCGTGTCGTGGGTGTCTACCGCAAAGTAGGGTTTAAGCTGTGATATATTGGCGATCCGTCGCCGTCGGTCTCCCGGGCGCCGCAGGCGAACCAAGTTTGGAGACGTAAACTTCGCGACGGTATAGGGACCGTCGTATTTGGGAGCGAGTTTGGCGGCGAATCCCTCAGCAGCCTTCGATAAGGGATGTTGTCGCAACCACACTTGACTCTTTAGCGTTGGTCTCCATTCGCGCCTTCGAAGGTTATAGTGCCTCGCCTGCTCTAGAGATGCTCGTTGTAGATTCGATCGCACGATGTCGAAGATTCCTTTGAGACGCGACGCCTTGTCTTCAGGACCTGTATGTAAGACCCCCGATCCAGGGGTAAGTTCGTCGTACAACATCGCAGGCAGGCGTAACTCCCGTTCCTGAGTGAGAAATGCGGGAGTATATCCCGTCGAATCCGATATGCTACTATTGATAGCGAGAGAAATCTCCGGCAACATACTATCCCAAGAACTTTGGTCGTCTTCCGACAGCTGAGATATCAGCGTCTTCACTGTACGATTGGTCCTCTCGGTGGGATTCTCCTGCGGACAATACTGAGCCGTGTACTGGACTTCCACGCCGAGTTTAGTAAAGTAGTCTTTTAGGGCCCGACTTGTGAACTGGGTTCCATTGTCGCACACGAACTTCCGGGGGACGCCCACTCGCCCGAGTATACGTTCCCGAAACGCTTTCTGTACTACAGCGGCGGTGGCTTTCCGGAGTGGGATCAACTCTACCCATTTGGAGAACACGTCATGGAAGACCAGAAGCATAGAGTTCCCCTGTTTCGAACGGGGCAGTGGACCCACGAAGTTGGCACAAAGAATGTCAAAGGGTTCGTTTACGACGCGGGTTAGCATTTTCCCGGCTGCTTTGGTCTGAACGGTCTTAAATTTCTGGCACGACTCGCAGTGTCGAACATGGTGTTTTGCGTCGCGGTACATGCCGGGCCAGAAATATCTTTGTGACAGGCGGTTAATCGTCTTTCGGACCCCCAAGTGTCCTGCGGTCGGGGAATCATGACACTCATATAAGGCGCGAGCTCTATGGGGGTGGGCACGCAGAGTTTCCACGGGAAGTAGTCCTCGTCGTCAGCTCGGTAACCCTTTATTCCTGTACAGCTGGTCGTTCTCTAGCATATAGTCCGCGAACTTCTCAGGCTCGTCGAGTACCTTGTTCTTCATCTTACCGATCCACTCGCAGTGGTCCTCGATCTCGACAGCCCCTTGAAGCACCTCACAGGGCTGTCGCGAAAGTGTATCGGCCACGACGTTCAGCTTCCCTCGTCGGTAGCGCACGTCGAATTGGAACTGTTGCAGTTCTAAAGCCCAGCGCGCTATTCGGCCGGAAGGACTCTCGATATAATTTAACCATTTGAGAGCCAAGTGGTCGGTAATGACTTCGAATCGGTAGCCCTCCAAGTAACACCGCATCTTCCTGATGGCCCAGATGACGGCCAGGAACTCTTTCTCTGTCGTCGTATAGTTATGTTCCGCAGGAGTTAGTCGGCGGCTAGCGTATGCGATGACCTTCTCTTGACCCTCGATGTCCTGAGATAGCACCGCTCCCAAACCGACGTCACTCGCGTCAGTCTGTAAAACAAACTTCTGGTCGAAATCCGGACAACCCAACACGGGGGCGGTAGTCAGGCATCTTCTAATCTCTTCCAAGGCGGTTTGCTGTTCTGGTCCCCAGGTCCACTTCTGACCTTTCTTCAGTAGGGCGGTCATTGGTTGTACGATGGTCGCGAAGCTAGGGACGAACCTCCGATACCATGAGGCCATCCCGATCCATTGGCGGAGTTCCTTCAGGTTGGTGGGGGTCTTCAACCCATTAATCGCGGACACTTTCTCGGGGTCAGTCTGAATCCCTTCACCACTGATCACATGACCGAGGTAAACCAGTTTTTGCTTGAAGAAAGTACACTTCTTTGGATTTATCCTCAAATTTGCCGCCCGCAATATGCAGAACACTTCGGCGAGGTTAACGATGTGCTGTTCCTCCGTAGCGCTAATGACAATAATGTCATCTAAATAAGCGAAGGCGACCGGCTCCACCTCCGCCCCGATTACGCTATCCAGAGCACGTTGGAACGTGGCACTGGCGGAGTGCAGTCCAAAGGGCATGACCTTCCATTGGTATAGTCCCCGACCTGGAACGGTGAAGGCTGTGTATTGGCGACTACCCCTGGCCATGGTTATTTGCCAATAGCCGTTTTTCAGATCCAACGTAGAGATGTACCGTGCGTGACGCAACTTTTCTCTTCACCAAAACGATTGGTGCGCTGTGTGGGCTCCTGGAAGGCTCGATGGCTCCTGAGCGGAGCAGCTCGTCTTGGGTATCGAAGACATGTTGCATCGCGGGGTTCCTGGGATAATACCGTTGCTTCAATGGTTTATCGTCGCGCATGACGATACGGTCTTCGGCGACATGCGAAACCCCCTGGAGACTCTCGAACAAAGCTAACTCCCGGTCGATGAAGCTTTGTTGCCCCAGGCTCAAAGGTACGATTTGTCGCTCTTCGTCGTGCTCTCCCGCTTCCATCCCTACGGGTATCCCAGTGTCGTCTGTCGCAGCCGTGGCCCGCGTAGGCGTCGGTCTGAGAACCTCTGGACCTCCTTGTCTGGCAGTCCCCAATTGGACCTTAAACTTGACGGGGCGTACTGCTTCCCCTCGATCGTCCCTCGGTGGTATGAGCACTGGGAGTAACAACGGATCGCCTACCGCTTGTGGCTCGGGCTGCAAGTCAAGGGTGGCTTGCCCACATCGCACGCGCGTTCCTGCGGTCTTGAGAAAATCCATCCCAAGTATCACTCGATCCAACATGGTGGGCATCACCAACATGGGTAAGAGTACTGTGGTGCCCGCCAACGTGACCGGAGTTCGCCACAATTTCGTAACGTCCAGACATGACCGGTCGGCCAACGCTATTCTAGTGACCACATCCCGAACCTCGCCGGCGCGGGCGACCAGGTTTGTAAAACTTTCGCTGGCGAAACTCCTCGATGCCCCAGTATCAACGGTGGCGTCCACCCATCTGCCTCCGACTTCTATCGCTGCCGTGATGAGCCCACCGTGTACCCTTAACGGGGGGTTTGCTGGGGTTGAGCCGATGCTTCGTTCGTCTCCGCCGCACCCAGATTCCGGCGGAGACGTCCTCCATTTCCCGAGGCATCCCGACGGCAGCACTCAATGGTTAGAACTCCTACTCGACCACAATCCCAACAGAAGTCGCGGCGTGGGTTGGGACAGTCTCGACGGAAGTGTCCATTCTCACCGCAGCGGCCGCAGGCCCGCTGCACGTCTACTCGGGAGGTTCCTTGCTCGATCATACTGTGGGTCACGTGACCTGCCTGTGTAGTACTCTCCGAGCTCCGGAAGGGATTCGGCGACCGTCGAAGTCGCGATCCCTCGCGGTTTCCGCCCGTCACCCCTGGGGCTCCACCACGAATCAACTCGAGTTGTTTGACACTCTCGTACTCGGTAGCCATGTGTGTCAGCTGCTTCAAATACGCGAATTCGCCGCGCTTGATATACAGCCGATACTCGGGAGCCATGTTCTCGTATGCCCGGTACAACTCTTCCTCTTCTCGGTACCCAGCCTGTTGCATCTTCGTCCTGAGCTCGATCAGGTAAGTTTTGAAAGACTCTCCTTTCCTCTGCATGTGAGTGCGAATCTCGTCCTCTAACCTTTCGAAATATCGAGGAGGTAGGAAGAAATCCAGAAATTCCCTTTGGAAAGTTTCCCAAGAGGCAGCTTGCAGATGGCTAGTGCGGAGCCACCGTGCCGCCGGGCCCTCGAAAATTTCGGACATAGCCCGGGGGATCCCGTCCGGATTTATCCTATATGTTGTCATCTTCTCCTCGAGTGCGGCGACGAGAGCCAACGGATCTGAGCTACCGTCGAACCGTAGGTTCCACTTATGCATCTTCTCGGGGAGCAAACGTTGAGTGGGAGTCGTGTTACCTTGTACATTTTGTTCCTGTAGACCGGTGGCTGGGCGAACATCTCCTGGCGACATCCAGACTCCGCGTGTCGTTCCTGGATGTATCCCTCGATGACGCGTTGGAACCTTGATCGGCGCGGCGTCCGAGCCGACGGGGATCCGGAGGGACTCCGCAAATTGTCCCATCTCATCGTTCTTCCCCGCAGGGTTGGGACTCGGGGCCCGACTGCTATACTGTTCCTGCAACTGAGCTAGTCGGGTCCACACCCGCTGTGGGAAGGATCCTGTGTTGACTAGGTTAGCGAACGCCCTCCTGGCCTCCTCGACGGTACCATCCGCTTTAAAGCCAAACTCAACGGCGAGTGAGTTGAGTTCGTCTTTTCGGCGAGCATATATCCAGCGAACTCCTACACCAGGGTTTTTGATAAAATCGGTTTCTTCGGACTCACCGTCTGATTCCTTAGGGGTACTCATCGTCTTGTTTTCCTGGGCGGACTTCCTTCTTAAATCCTACTATTCCTTCCCGACTCTGGATAGGGGCGGTCGTCTCGACTCTCCGGGCGACTCTTCCCTTTTCACGGTGGTTCTTTAAGCCACTTGGATAAATGCCCCGCTAGTCTCGGTGTCCCTGTTCGGGCGCCACCTGTAAGGATGCTTTCTCGGCCGGGGTACAGATCTCAGTCGGATCCAAGAGTCCTTTACAAGAAAATTTGTAAATCACCGAAACGCCGGACTAGAGGGATCCACTCCACAGGGGAACGGGTAACTTTGAGGGGAGTCTTCACCAGAGGCCCTTATTCACGTCGAAGAAAAGCAGATGTCGTTGGTTATGCAGAATCCGATTCCTGGGCTGCGACCTAACGGACTGGCCGGAGTCTTGCACTTCGCGTCAGAGGCGAAGAATCCACGGGGCTGGACCTTCGGGCGAGGCCGAGCCGGGAGATTACTTGGCGGGTGTAAGTCTTGGGTTTCGCGTCGGAGGTGACAAATCCACCGGGCTGGACCTTCGGGCGAGGCCAAGCCGGGAGGTTACTTTGCGGGCGTAAGTCTTGGGTTTCGCGTCGGAGGCGAAAAATCCATCGGGCTGGACCTTCGGGCGAGGCCAAGCCGGGAGATTACTTTGCGGGCGTAAGTCAGCACGAGGGGCGGAGCCGCACGCGAGCCCCAGGATGGCGAAGGAGCTAGGATTGTGGATAAGGCGGGAAGGGCGTCCGCGCGCAAATCCCAAAACTACGGAGGCGGCGGGATTGTGGATACGGCGGGAAGGGTGTCCACGCACGAATCCCAAAACTATGGAGGAGACGGGAACACTAGGCTTGCGGATACGGCGGGAAGGGTGTCCACGCACGAACCCCACAACTACGGAGGAGACAGGAAGACTAGGCTTGCGGATAAGGCGGGAAGGGTGTTCGCGCGCAAATCCCAAAAACTACGGAGCCGGTGGGAAAGCTAGGATTGCGGATACGGCGGGAAGGGTGTCCACGCACGAATCCCAAAATTACGGGGGAGGCGGGAAAACTAGGATTGCGGATACGGCGGGAAGGGTGTCCACGCGCGAATCCCACAACTACGGAGGAGACAGGAAGACTAGGCTTGCGGATAAGGCGGGAAGGGTGTTCGCGCGCAAATCCCAAAAACTACGGAGACGGTGGGAAAGCTAGGATTGCGGATACGGCGGGAAGGGTGTCCACGCACGAATCCCAAAACTACGGGGGAGGCGGGAAAACTAGGATTGCGGATACGGCGGGAAGGGTGTCCACGCACGAACCCCACAACAACGGAGGAGACAGGAAGACTAGGCTTGCGGATAAGGCGGGAAGGGCGTTCGCGCGCAAATCCCAAAAACTACGGAGACGGTGGGAAAGCTAGGATTGCGGATACGGCGGGAAGGGTGTCCACGCACGAATCCCAAAACTACAGGGGAGGCAGGAAAACTACTGGAGCGGACGGGAAGGGGGTCCACATCCAGGTCCGAAGCAGCGGTGTGAACGGGGTAAAGTTAGGTTAGCTTTGGTACCTAACTACGAGAAGGAAACACACGATCGAGAGATGCAATTAGTTATCCTTCACCGTTTATTCATTTTTGTCCTCACTCGGGTCCGCTACACCGTCTTCAGCACATGAGAAACTGACCGTACTAACCTTAGCTGACTTGCTTATATATATATGTGTGCCTTGTAATCGCCCCCGTGGCCACTCTGCAGAACTTGATCGCCTCCGCTCGGCTATTTCGAGGAGCACACGAATCACACGTCTTTTCCGTTCCGCGATCCCGAGACAAGAGACCCGCCACGATCGCCGCGTGACCCTCCCTCATTTTCCGGCCTTTTCCTCTATTCGGGATTTCTAGTATTTTCCTACTTCTGTTATTTTAGCTCCTTCGCTTTTCTAGTATTTAACGTGTCTTGATGAACTATCGGTTGGCGTTGCCGCCCAGGGTTCTGAACTTAGCTATGACTTATTTATTCTTAATTAAACTTAACATTTATTATAATTCACTGTATTTCTCTTAAAGCTATAATAACGAAATTAGTACTTATTGTGGCGCACGCGCCTTCTAGGCGGGTTCGTCACACGCTCTATACATTTGTATTATTAATTATGCAAGTCGACTCCTTGGAGCGGGATTGCTTCGTCAAGGGCATAATTTACCTATTTCACCATCTCGGCCTTCTCTGTCCTGTCACTAATATAAAAAAAATTCAATATTTATGAGTTATATTTCTGCCGATCTGGTACCTCTTATTTTTCTTCAACCCAATTCTGCGTAGCAACAACCTTTCACCTCTTCCATTTTCGGTCTGGCAGCACGGAATCTTTTAATTTAAATAAATTTAAATTCTGAATCTTATAGCATTTAGTGATTGTCCCAAGGTCGAATTCAAAATTAAATTAATTTAAAAAAATTTTTTGAATCTACAAGGGCCAAAGCTAAATCTAGAGAAAAACAAGAAAGGAAGTTAGCTTCGGCAAGCCGAAGCTTATATACCCTTGCAGCTATAATTATTAAATTTAAAAACACAAAAAATGATATTCCCAATAGTATAAGATAATATGTCAAAAAACACCGAAGCTATAATTTGTTTCATATTATTTTCCTACCAATTTTCCAATCGTTCCTATGGCAGCTATATGACATAGTCGTCCGATTTTGATAAAATTTAATTCGAAATTCAGAACTAAATAAAAAATGTTATTTCCAAGCGTTAGAGGTTATATGTTGAAAAACACCGAAGCTATAATTTTTTTCATATTATTTTTCCACAAATTTTCCGATCGTTCCTATGGCAGCTATATGACATAGTCGTCCGATTTCGATAAAATTTAATTCAAAATTCAAAATTATTTAAAAATTGTTATTTCCAAGCTAAGGAGGTTATATGCTAAAAAACACCAAAGATATAATTTTTTTTCATTTATTTGTCCGATTATAAGTTATAGTTGTCCGATCCGGCTGGTTCCGACTTATATACTACCTGCAAAAGATATAAGACTTTTGGGAAAGTTTCAGCCCGATAGCTTTAAAACTGAGAGACTAGTTTGCGTAGAAACGGACGGACAGACGGACAGACGGACAGACGGACAGACGGACAGACGGACAGACGGACATGGCTAGATCGACTCGTCTAGTCATGCTGATCAAGAATATATATACTTTATGGGGTCGGAAACGTCTCCTTCACTGCGTTGCAAACTTCTGACTGAAATCAATATACCCTCTGCAAGGGTATAAAAATGTTATATACAAGCGTAGGAGGTTATATGTGAAAAAAAACACAGAAGTTAAAATTTGTTTCATATTATTTTCCCACCGATTTTACGATCGTTCCTATGGCAGCTATATGATATAGTCGTCCGATTTTGATAAAATTAAATTTGAAATTCAGAACTAATTAAAAAATGTTATTTCCAAGCGTAGGAGGATATATGTTAAGGAACACCGAAGCTATAATTTGTTTTATATTATTTTCCCACCAATTTTACGATCGTTCCTAAGGCAGCTATATGATATAGTCTTCCGATTTTGATAAAATTTAATTCGAAATTCAAGACTAATTAAAAAATGTTATTTCCAAGGAAAGGAGGTAATATGTTAAAAAACACCAAAGATATAATTTTTTAACATTTTTTTTCCGATTATTCCTATGGGAGCTATAATATATAGTTGTCCGATCCGGCTGGTTCCGACTTATATACTACCTGCAAAAGATATAAGACTTTTGGGAAAGTTTCAGCCCGATAGCTTTAAAACTGAGAGACTAGTTTGCGTAGAAACGGACGGACAGACGGACAGACGGACAGACGGACAGACGGACAGACGGACAGACGGACAGACGGACAGACGGACATGGCTAGATCGACTCGTCTAGTGATGCTGATCAAGAATATATATACTTTATGGGGTCGGAAACGTCTCCTTCACTGCGTTGCAAACTTCTGACTGAAATCATTATACCCTCTGCAAGGGTATAACAAGGAAGAACGCTATAGTCGAGTACCTCGACTATCAGATACCCGTTACTCAGCTAAAGGGACCAAAGGAAAATGGAGATATGCAAGCAGCAAAGCGAGATTGAAATGCGCCACCTACCGGCGGTAGACAGATTTAAGCGTTGTGGGCGTTAGAGTGGGCGTGGCAAAGTTTTTTTTGAATCAATCAATAGGTATTGACAAGACCAATACATTTCAGTTATAATTTTTTATCTAGCATGGAAATTGTGGGCGCCACAGGCTTGGGCGGTTTGTGGGCGTTAGAGTGGGCGTGGCATATTCGCGTGACAAATTTGCGCTGCGCTCAAGCCTACGGAATCTAAATCTGAAATCCCATTTACTTATCTTTGATATTTTCCGAGATATCCGCGTTCATATTTACGATTTTTTGAAGTTTGTGGGCGGTTTGTGGGCGTAAAAGTGGGCGTGGCAAACTTTATTTGGGTCAATCGATAGGTATTGATGAGAATAATACATTTCAGTTAAAATTTTTATTCTAGCATGAAAACTGCAGGAGCCACAGTTTTGGGCGGTTTGTGGGCGTTAGAGTGGGCGTGGCACTCTGCTGAAACAAACTTGCGCTGCGTAAGAAGCTCAGGAATCTGCACGCCTAATCTCAATAGCCTAGCTCTTATAGTTTCCAAGATCTCAGCGTTCATCCGGACGGACAGACAGACGGACAGACGGACAGACGGACATGGCTAGATCGACTCGGCTAGTGATCCTGATCAAGAATATATATACTTTATGGGGTCGGAAACGCTTCCTTCTGCCTGTTACATACTTTCCGACGAATCTAGTATACCCTTTTACTCTACGAGTAACGGGTATAATTACATGTAAAGAACCTAAAAGATGAAACATTATGTGTAGAGTAGAAAAATAATGTAAAATAAACATTACATGCAGTTCCCAAGATACTCTTATAGATGGCGCACTGTTAAAGAACAAAAACCGTTACGAAATTAATATTATGGTTGTTAACTTGTATTAAATTGCTGTATAAATTAATGGAATTATCTTATAATGCATATGGCTGTGAAGGAAAAACCACAAGATAGCATAGTTAACTCAAATCCCTCGGGACTAAAAGAGAGATTGTATACTTCTGAAATACGTAATAGTAAAAAAAAATTTGAGTTTTAAAAAAATATGATTGTGAATGGTTAACCTGCGCCACATCTTAAAGATGCTTTATTAAATAACAAATACGGCTGTCGCGGGGTCAGCTTGATTATCATCTGATTCGCCAAACGGTTTTCTACAAAGATATCGTGTCAAGCGAAACTCTGAACAATCAATAGGTGAAATTAAATATCCGGACACTTTAACTGCTAAATTGCCGGCTAATTTTTGTAATTTCGCTGACCTTTAAATAGACCTGTCCGCAGGCGAGTGTGCAACAGTTGCAAGCCGCGCGTGCATCACGATGTTGGACCTCAACGGCAATCCGGCGACCAGCTACGATCCAGACGAGAAGGTCTGGAGTGGCTCCAGCCAGCAGAGTCTCTACAACGAGGAGCTGACCGTGGGCCAGATCATCTTCCGGCAGCTGCAACGCCAGCCCCACAGGATATTCCAAATCTCGCATACGGATAACACGCGGCTGACCCGGTCGCAGATGCTGCAAAATGCAGCGAAGATTGGTTGCTATCTGCGGGATCGCGGTTTTAAAAAGGAGACGGACTTGGTGGGGCTCATGGCCCGGAACTCCACGCTCGTGGGCGCTTTGGCCTACGGCTGCCTGTTCAATGGAACTCCCTTCCACGCCGTCAATCCCAATCTGGAGCAGAAGACCATCGAGAGTCTCTACAAGATCACCAAGCCACGCATCCTTTGCTGCGACATCGGGGACTACGAAAAGATCAAGAACATAGGAGCCACGCTGGGTGCTCTTATTATAACAGTTAACGGGAAGGTTCAGGGGGTAATGAGTGTCTCAGATCTGCTGCAGAGTCCCCTTCCCGAGGACTACGAGCCCGCACAGTTCAAGAGAGGCGTCGATCGCACCATGGCCATCCTCTGCTCCTCGGGCACCACCGGAACTCCCAAGGCGGTGACCCTGTCAAACAGCCGAAAGCTATTCGAAACCCATAGGTAGGGTTTTCATAGGGATACTTTTGAAGGGTCTTTAAAATTATATTTTATACAGCTTTTTTTAAGCTTCCCCAAATTTTAAATGTTCTTGGTGCTTGAAATAAGTAATATATTACAGATTGGGGTCACCAAGAAGGAGCATAAGCTGAAATTCTGGGAGTTTCTTTACCGTTAATTTCTTATTGTATATTTCAGCTATCTGGGATCCGACGACGTTCAATATGCTCCCAGCACCTTGGATTGGCTCACGGGTCTCATTACCCTGGTAACAGCTGGAGTGTTTGGCACAGTTCGTCTGATTTCCAGTGAAATGTTTAGTACCGCCCACTTTCTAGACATTTGTGAGCAGCACGAGATCTCCTGGACCATCATGGCCAATTCGCACGTTGCCATGTTGGCCAATTGCCACAACACCAGGGCGCAAAGGCTGCGAAGTCTTAGGCATTTGCTCTTCGCTGGAGGTCATTGCCTGGTGGCCACTTTGAAGAAGATGCAGTCCTTCCTGCATGGATCAGGAATCCTTAAAAATGCTTACGGCCTAACCGAGGTGGGAACTTTGATATCCTACAACTACGACACCCAATCTAGGCCCACTTCAGTGGGTCGGCTAATGGCGAATATTCGGGTGAAGATTGTCGACTCTTCGGGCCAGTTGCAGGGCCCCAAAGGATTGGGTGAGGTCCTCTGCCACAATGGGCAACCGTGGAGTGGATATGTGGGTAATCCCCAGGCCACCGCGGAGATGAGGGACTCAGCGGGATGGTATCACACCGGCGATGTGGGTTATTTCGACGAGGACCACTGCCTGCACATTGTGGAGCGCAAAAAGGACATGCTGAAGTACCTGGGAATGATGTACTATCCACATGAGGTGGAGGAAGTGATCGCCCAGATTCCCGAAGTGGCAGAGGTTTGTGTTTTCGGCATCTGGCGCGAGACGGAAGGCGATGCTGCCGCAGCATCCGTGGTCCTGCGATCAGGCAGCAAACTGGATCCCAAGCACGTCGAGCAGTTTGTACGCAAAAACGTATCCGTGCAGTTCAAGCATCTCCACGGTGGAGTCCAGATAGTTCCTCAGCTGGCCAAGAGCGCCAACGGAAAGGTCAATCGACATGCCGTAAAGGCTGCCTACTTGAGAGATGTGTCCCAGCCTTAAAATTGATTGATAATCAACAACTACCAAGCATAAACTTTTTCAAATGTTAAACATTGCGTTCAGATGGCACGTCATTGGTATCGCACTAAATAAAATAAATATATTTAAAGCACTTAACGGTTTATGATTTCAAGTTCCGGTTAGGTATATTATCAAGTTTTGTTGCCAAACATTTTTTAGCATTTGAAGCGGAAGCTGTAATATATAAAATTCAAACAAAGCTTCTGGAAAACCTATCTATCTCTATCTCATAAAGTATTCAAACCATCTTCTAATCGATATGCCAATACTTGCAATATTTCCACTGCACATGCGATGCAGTATACACAGATCATTCTTAATCGAGAATCTGCCGAGTCACTGCAAAAAAACGCAGCCTCAAATGTTGGGGCTCTACCGCCAATTACTGGACGAAGGCAAGTGTTTTGTTATGGAGATTGCCCCACTGGCCCGACTACTTTGATCACAAGTGCAGCTGCAATCGCGTGTCTGTCTAATCAGTGCAAACGCCCCGAAAGTTATCTAAAATAGTTTGCAAATAGATCGCTCGGCTTTATAAAAGGCGAGCTATCGTTGCACTTCGCATTCAGTCGAGAATTTATACCTAATAGTAGCGGGTTGGAAGTTACCAGAATGCCGTTTAGACCAGCCAATTTCTACGATGCTGATCTCAAAGTCTGGAGCGGTGGCAAATTGGAATACTACTTTGACCCACATCTGTCCATCGGGGAAATAATCTTTGAAGAGATGCGGCGGCATCCCCAGCTCATAGCTCAGGTAAGTGAATGTACGGGTTCACTAGTGCAAATTCTAAGTGATAATCCAAACTAACCTTTCAGATCTCGGCTACGGAGAACACGATACTGACCAGGGCGGAGCTCCATGCCAACTCAATGCACGTGGCCAGCTTTATGCGACTAGAGGGACTTCTCCAATCCGATGTGGTGGGCATTATAGCCAGAAATACCACCCATATGTCCGCTGTTGCCTACGCCTGCTTCTTTAATGGAATCGCCTTCCATTCGCTCAACATATCATACGAACAGAGTACCATCGAAAAGCTATTCAAGATCACCAAGCCTCGACTTATTTTCTGTGATGGGGATGAGTTCGAGAAGGTTCGAGCTGCCACAGCTCAACTAGATGTGAAGATCATCACTATGCGTAATCATCCTCTGGATTCCATCCGTATCAATGAAGTTCTGGCCACTCCCATTGAGGAAAACTTTCGGCCAATTCGACTGGAACAGGGCAACGATCAGACCCTAGCAATTCTCTGCTCCTCCGGCACAACGGGAATTCCAAAGGCTGTGACCATAACAAATAGTCGACAGATCCTAAATTGCAGCCAGTAAGAAAAGTCTATGAACACAGAGATCCTTAAGTAATCATACTTCTCATAGCTTTTTGACCACCAAGGACGTTCAGTACACCCACAGTACGCTCGACTGGATTACCGGTCTTCTGACCACCGTCACATCCGGTGTCTTCAGCACCAAACGTATCATAGCGGATAATATCTTCGATCCAGCTTTCTTTATGCGACTCGTGGAGGAGCACCAGATCACGTGGATACTCCAGGCGCCTGCCCAGATGGCCATGATGGCCAACTCACCAGCTTTCGGAACTTCCGACTTGTCCAGTTTGCGATACTACCTCTTCGGAGGATCTCGGGCTTCGGTGGAGACCCAGCATCTCATCCGCGGTCGCCTTCGCGAGGACTGCCTACACTTTGCCTACGGGTTCACAGAGCTGGGCAGCATGGCCTCCATGAACTTTCACTTCGACGAGAAGCCCAACTCGGTGGGTCGTTTGGTGGCAGGACTGAAGCTGAAGGTGATCTGCGAAAAGGGAGAGTCCCTTGGGCCCAATAAGGTAGGAGAGCTGTGCCTCTGCAATGATCAATACTGGGCCGGGTATTACGGCAATCCGGAGGAAACACACAAGATGCGGGACCCACAAATGTGGTTCCACAGCGGGGACCTCGGATTCGTCGATGATGATGGGTTCATATTCATTGTGGAGCGCAAGAAGGATATGCTCAAGTACCAGAACATCATGTACTATCCCAATGATATCGAGAGTGTCATATCGGAGATGCCAGACGTGGCAGAGGTCTGTGTCTTCGGGGTGTGGAATCAGATCAACGGGGACGAGGCTACCGCCGCGGTGGTTAAAAAACAAGGCAGTTCCCTTACGGCCCAGGACATTGTGGATTACGTGGCAACTCATATCGAAGCCAAGTACAAGCAGTTGAACGGAGGAGCCATCATCGTGGAGGATCTGGTGCGCAGTCCCAATGGCAAAACCAACCGCATGGCAAACAAGGCGTTCTTCTTGGATGCCAAGAATTCAAACTAAACAACAATTTTTTAAAAACAATTTCTATATTTTTTGTATCAAAGAATTATCAAAAAATAATATATTTTTAAAAGAGCCAATAAAGTGTCCCTAATGAACCTATCAGTTTATAACATTCAATTTATGCTAAATAAACCTCTTTCAGAGGATTGAGAGATCAAAAAAATCTCTTAGCTTGAAATATAATAGTACTAATTTAATTAAATTAAATTGATTCAGTCTAAGCTTTTTATGCACTTGTTAAACCTGTTTCTATTGATCGAGATATCCAACAAAGAGCAAGATAAAAGATATGTAGGTCACGAAAGGGGCATTCGCCCAGTCAAGGTCTATCTCATTTATCATTTCATAGCTAACTCAAAGTAGCGCAAACTATCAGGGAAAATATCTCAAACCTCTTCGAGTTTGGCTTATCTGGCTGGAAGCGCTTATCAGTGAGCATTTCGAGCTTCGCCCTCAAATCGGTGACGTAGTGAACCGATTGGAAGCGATAAGATTCCACCTGGACTGCAAATGGCCGGAACATTACGGCCGTTCGCCAGTCGCTGAAGAACCGTCACTGGAACCGGACTGGATTCACGACCGGACAGAAACCCGTTTGTTGAGACCCGGCTAGTCTTATCAGTCAACACAATGGAACGCTCGAGCACGCAATTCGATAAATACACCAAAATTTGGAGTGGACCAAGGCCGGCGAACTTCTTCGATGTGGACTGTTCGATTGGTAAAATTCTTTTCGCCTTTATGCGGAACCATCCGTCCAGCATATGTCAGGTGGGTAAATTCTATAATAACCCTTACAAATCCATATAACTAGTATTCTCTTTTAGATTTCAGATACCGAGGGCACGGCTCTGACCAATGGCGAGGCCATAACCTTTGCCATCCGCATTGCCCAGCAGTTGAAGGCTCTGGGACTGAAACAGGACGATGTGGTGGGCATCGCTGGAACCAACACCACGTACCTCATGCCAGTGGTGCTCGGATGCCTACTAAATGGATCGCCATTCCACGCAGTTAGTCCCTGGCACGACGAGGACACCATGAAGCATCTGTTCTCCATCACCCGTCCGAGGATCATCTTTTGCGATGGTTATGTCTACCAGCGACTGAGCATCATAGCCAGGATACTCAAGAGCCATGTCTACACACTGAAGGACCATCGACTGGGCATGCCGCGGGTTGAGGATCTGTTGGAACCCACCAAAGCAGAGCTGTACTATGTGTAGGGATTTATGGGATGGACTAGATAAATATCTTAAGACTCACGCTATTGTTCTCCACAGACCCGAAACTCTTCTCCTGGGCGGCGATCATACAGTGGCCATTCTCTGCACTTCGGGAACTACGGGTCTTCCTAAGGCCGTTTGCATAAGCAACTCAGCTTGCCTCTTTGATTTTGGGTAAGAACTAGTCAACATTATATGGGATAATTAATGGGGTTTCTTAGCTTAGGGATTCGCACAGTTCACTTATAAGAAAACATATAAAACTCATGTCAAAAGAGTCAAAAGGGTTGATTTAGATTAAAATAAAATAATATCTTTCTTATATCTTATCTTTCTTAGCTTTCGATATGATTAAAATAGTTTATATATTTTATAAATGATAATGTTATATATCAGAAATATCAAAAACTGAGCCCTTCTAAGAAAAGTAAGCAACATTAGAAACTAAAACCTTCTAAGCAAAGTCAAAAGGGTTCATGTAGATTGCAGTAAAGACATAAGTCTGTTATTATGGCTTTTCTATACACGGTATAATGTTAGCAAAATCATTTCTCTGTTTTTAATGTTACTGTAATATATATATATTTGAAAGCACAACAAAAGTGGACAACTAAACCCTTCTGAGCCACGTCAAATTCCGCTCCAAAATATTTTTGACACAATGTATAATATTTACTCCCTTTCAGCTTTGTTACTGGCCAAGATGTGCTGCTCTCCTTCAGCACCATCGACTGGTCTTCGGGGATGTTCAACATGCTCTTCAGCTGCTGCCACGGATCCACGCGGATAATCACGGATAGGTCTTATACACCGGAGTATATGCTGCAACTGGTGGAGAAGTACAAGGTGACCCTGTTGACAGTGGTGCCGCAGCAGGTGGCCTCGCTCCTCAAGACCCCCACACTCAGTAAGCAGCGACTGTCCAGCATCCGGTTCGTGAGCGTAGGTGGTGGCTCCTGCTACGTGGCCAATCTGCTGAAGCTGCAGGACTTCCTGATCACAGGGCAGATATCCTACGGATATGCCCTAACCGAGTGCGGAGGAGTGGCGGCCAATATGGGAGTGTCGAAGCCCTCGTCGGTGGGCAGGATAGTGCCGGGAGTGCGGGTGAAAATCCTGGACGATGCCGGTCGGAGTCTGGGACATGGCGAGACGGGCGAAATCCTGGTGCACAATGGAAAGGTCTGGAATGGCTACTATGCCAACCCCAACGAATCGAAGCGCATGCAGGACTACCAGGGCTGGTTCCACACCGGCGATATGGGCTACTTCGACGACGAGAACTACTTGCACATCGTGGAGCGGAAGGGAGATCTCCTGCGCTTCCATGGCGCCCAGTATTGTCCCCAGGAACTGGAGCAGGTCATCGCCGAGCTGCCCGATGTGATTGAGGCCTGCGTCTTTGGACTTTGGAATGAGGTGGATGGTGACCCTGCGGCGGCGGCTGTCGTGAAGGTACCTGGAAGTCGGCTCACCGAAATGGACATTGTGGAGTACGTGGCCAAGCGCCTGGTGGTCAAACACAAGCAGCTCCACTGCGGCGTCTTCTTCTTACCCGAGTTGCCAAAAACCGGAAGTGGCAAGGTCCTACGACAGCAGGCACGCGATCAGGCACTGGGCAAAAAATGGGCCGACTACGGCAACGGACACTAATCATTCAATAGACATAATTCTGTTAGGCTTAGAGACAATTAGTTATTACCAACGGGTGACTCACCCAGTTAGCGTTCAAGTACTGCCGAAAAAATAAAACACAGACCCAAACATAAGTAGGCAAAATTGTGTGTACTTCGATGGTCGACACACTCGCGTTGGGCCATTGTTCGATATCGTCGGCTTATCTCCCGGTGATTGGTGATTGTGTTCCAGGTGCGATACTTGCGTACGGGCTTCCATTGATCACCATTGGAGGGGGAGGTGGTGCGGTGGAATGTCGTTCAAGGTAATGGCACCATTAGAGGTCAGCATTCCTGGGAAAATATCGGATAACGATACGGGATTATACGGAATATGGTGTTACATTTTTAAGGACAAGCTTCTTGCGTGAACCAGATTACTTTAGATCATGAGCCTTAATCAACGTCAAGATTAAACTTAATTAAAAGAGGCACGGTCATACATCTAGTCGAGAATTCAGGAACCTGATAAGGAAAATGGTATCGTTTCGAATTTATTCATCTGATTATGACCTCAAGAAGTTTAGAAATAGCATGCTTTGAAAATATACCATTATTATGTTTCTGATATTGCTAAAAGAATCTTAGACCTAAGCCAAAAAAACAGTCAATTAGAACTTTAATATCTTCTTCACTATGTTGAATAATAAAATTTTATTTTAAAGTACCTATAATGCTTTCAGAATATAGGTTCCATTATAAATATATCTTATACTTCACAAAACAGCTAAGCCAAAAGAACTTTAATATCTCTTTCACCATAGGGATCTGCTCCACTAAAGGTCATTATACTACAAGAATGTTGAAGTTAAAGGATTAAACACCTTAGTGCACTACATATCTTTCAAATGCCATCAGTTTGCGCAACGGCAGATTAGAAGATCACTTCAGCCGAAACAGCTGAAGATATCGAACCGCCCTCGCAGCGACTTATCAAGTACTTAATGGTGCGCATTCCAGTTGAATAAACCCTTTGGTGACGGGCGAACGGAATAACATCACTATTTGATTGACAGCCAAGCAAAGTTGCACTTTGTACGTGATCTTGTCAGCATTGCAACTGGATACTTTTGAACCCGCCCCCCAAACCGTACAAACTGAGTGACATGCCCCTCCGTCTGAATGCAGATCGATGCTTGGGTGCACTCCCGAAATAAACTGCAACAATTAAGAGCCACTTAGGACCGGGAATTAATTTGGCTGGGGATCAGTGATAATGATCGCACCATTCCGCCTGCTAAGCGGATTGACAGGCCCGAGAAGCATCTCATCTGCCTTGGATGTTTTCAATGTCAAGTTCAAGAAATCCGATCCTTGTGGCGCATTTTCGGGGGCATTAGTCTTCGCGATGCCATTGATCATGGGCCGACCGGCGACTGGAGCTCACTCTCTTAAACCGGCTCACAAATATGCAGGAAGTGCCCGGCGTGACCAATGGGTATTTGCCTCGCAGTCCGAGGCAGCTTCTCAAAGACGCCTGGCGCCCATCTGATCCGATCTTGGCAGCGATCGGACGGCGATTCTAATTGTCATGCAAATACCAATTATCATTTGTCAGTAGCGCCGCTAATAATATTGTGTGCTGGGGCAATTAAATGCCTACGCTCTTTACGCGATTGCCTGAATGGTTTCAGATCACCGATCGCAGATCCAGAATCGCCAATCTGCGATCTAATCTCCACGCTGATTAATTCATTAGCAACTGTCGACCAGTTTGTCAGTTACATGGCAATGACTGTTTGCAGCCGCCATTGCTGCGATTAATTGGCGTTATTAATCGTGTAGAAAATGCTGAAATTGTTTGTGCTTATTTATAATGCTAAGCACTAATTTATGTCTCTCGAAGTTACAGCTTGAAGGATTGTTTAATTACTTTTCCATTTGCATATGTCACAGCAAAGTCTCCCGCTAATGCCACCGTTGTACCCCACCCCCTAGAGAACCACTTGAAAGCGGATCCAATCCAGCTGTACAACCTAACCCAAACCATGCCCAACGAAAATCGTATTAAGTCATCTAATGCAACCTCACATTATGGATAAGTGCTTTGAAGGGCATCATGCTCAAGTAAGTCTCAATCTTACATCCTTAACTCAAAGGAAGGGTTCGGTGACGATATACCTAGTTATTTGGTATTTATTACAGCACTATACTAAACGATTCTGTAAAAATGAAATGGTATGAAAAAATGGTACAATATACTACAACCCATTACTTGTATCACAAACTGCCATTATTAAACAAGAACTAGAAAAATTAAGGATTATTATTTTAATATTGCGGATCATTTCTATTTTTAAGGTACCTATAATATTATTATATCAAATGTCTACACTTATGAAGAAGTAATCCTAAAATAAGCTTTAAATATTCTGAATCCCTTAATATATTAATTATTTTAATAGTGTTATAAAAGACCTTACTCTGTCATAGATCATACCTTTGCTACCCTATAAAGTGCAAGGGCATAACAACTTTGACATATTGCCTTCGACATGGGGAGCTGAGAACAGAATTTATGGCGCTTAAATTGCAGTCATGCGCATGAGCGGCAACGGCTAACAAGATCAGATGTTGCCCCCGCCAGATCCTGGTTCGGATCAGAATGGCTATCCCCTAGACCTAACCCCTTCGCTGCGGCTGCGGCTTAGAACGGATGTTTGGTGTCAAAACACGAGCGGGCCGATGATGCTCGATGTGTTTTCCCTGGAATTCTATGCCGGACCTGGTGCCCGGGTCCTTGGCCGTAATTTATGTAAGCGATGTGCTCGCTAGTGGAACGAAAAACAAGAGGAACGCGGGATCGATGATCGTAAAAATAGTTCAAGACCGCTGTCGAGCGCCCCATGTTGTTGATGTTGCTTTTATCAATTTGTGTTAAGTTCGCTTCTAAGCACGAAGCAGGCATAGATCATAAAATGGCACCCCCCGGCATCCGACGGATCGCGGAGGATCGAATCGGTTTGGATCGACCGGGTTCGGTGGGGAAATTTACATAATTACCGCTGGCGGTGCTTTGGTGAGAGCCGCCCGAACGTGTCAAAATGAAAAGTGTTGCATGATTAGCGAGTAAATTACACCGCCGGGGCATAAATCTATCCCAAGCCAGTCCGCTGCCGCGAAGATAATCAAATAAATGGGGCGATTAATAAAAGATGAAGATGCAACAGCAGACGGAAAAGGAAGATCAATGCGCCTGTTGATGGCCCGCAGCGGTGTTTTGGGGTCTAGGTCCGATCAAAGTCGGGAGTCGGGAGTTCTTGGCCAGCCCAGCTGGTTAGGATCAGCTGGCGCCGCGAGCGTGCGAATTTCTGGCCGCCCGTTGTGGGAGGTGTGAAGAATGGTCGCGGCAGTCCAATCTCCAGTGCCATCCTCTCTAGGAACTTGGCCACATCTTGCCCCGGGCTGGCGCACGACATGACACATCGTTGTTCGCAAAGCATAACTTGGTCAACAAGCGATGATGTTGAGATGCGGCCAGTTGCTGATGATGATGGAGGTGATGCCTCAGCCGGCAGCCAAACGCAGTTCGAACCGGCTGCCAAAAGCACTGCGAGAAAAAACTTACAAATGAATCATCCTTGGTAAAAATTCTATAAATTTATTTCAAGTTTACTATATTATTACTGCAACCATTGAAAATAATATCATTTTAAAATCTTACAAGGATCTCTGGAAATGTTGTTTCTGAAAAATTCACATGTCGCCACCCAAGGTCTATACCTTATGATCTCCTAACTTTATATAAAAAAGCTTAAGCAAGTTATGTTTTAGTGTCACAACTTTTGCGTTTACAAATGGATAACTTTTTTTAATTTCAAAGACGACACTATTTAATCTGAATTAATGGGAAGCTGTTAGAAATGCGGTTAGTGTCCTGGATAGTTTTCAAGGAATCAGAACTCTTCCTCTCTGTGCAATAAGTAATGCTGATCCCAGCGATAGATACGCTTCCTTAACACGTCTTCGATTGAGGAGCCGGCGGGGCCAAAAGTGGCTGTAGCTGGGTTGTTAAGAGCAAAGTGTTGTTAGGCGGTTATATGTTCTTCACTTGTTCGCCAGTTGTTGCGTCTTAGCGGTGGTTTCGTATTACCGTTGCCCAGCCAAGACAACCCGGTCAAGGTCTCTCTGCCCGGTGTCTTGGTGCCAAGTGTCCCCAAAGAACGAAGAACCAAGAATTCAGAGCCGACTTTCATTGAGCAACTGCAGTGGTTCGTCGACGGGTTTGCATTGCATATTGCATATTGCATTCCGATTCATCGAATCGAATCGA
The DNA here is from genome assembly GCF_014743375.2 of Drosophila subpulchrella. Taxonomy (NCBI): domain Eukaryota; kingdom Metazoa; phylum Arthropoda; class Insecta; order Diptera; family Drosophilidae; genus Drosophila; species Drosophila subpulchrella. The sequence goes on from NW_023665577.1 coordinate 4,742,936, forward strand.
GTGGAGTGGCCGCCGCATTTCCTGTCGCATGCGCCACATAAATTAGTTTTCCATGTTCACTTGTCACTTGTATCGCCATTGGCCAGTTGAACCCGTTTGCCCGGCCATTGCGGGTGTCCATTCCACTTAGAATCCGCATCCGACCGATTGTCCTTATCAGTCGCAGAAGAGCCCCTGCAAAGCCATTGCCGCATCCCAGCACAATTTGCAATCAATTTTGGCCAGAAGCCACCTAATTGCTTTTGCTCTTTATTTATAGGACCGCCGCACGCACCTAGCTTTCCTTTTTCAGCGGTGGCCCCAGTAAAGTTGATAGTTCATATCGAGAAAAAAAGGGAAACTCGCTAAGGCCCCAGCTAATTTCCAACCAGTTCAAGTTTAAGCTCAGCTCAGTTGAAAACACTTTTACTCGCTTATCGGAAAGACCATAAATCAGGGTTTTCTGTCGACAAATTCTTGCGTTTTCCCGCATAGAAATTATGCAAATTGAACACTGATAAATGGGTTCCAAAATGTATGGAGTGTTTTCCTTATCGATGGCAAGCAGCTAAACCGAGTTCGGTTATTTGCCGCTAGATTTTCAGCTGTTTCCGTAGTGTAGCGGTTATCACGTGTGCTTCACACGCACAAGGTCCCCGGTTCGAACCCGGGCGGGAACATTCGGTTTCTTTTTTCCTTTTTTTTTTCTTAATCAATTATTCTAGAATCTAGATATACAAAAAGTTCAGTAAGAATCGCAATGTCAGTTCACTTTCTAAAAGTGCCAAATGCTAAAATTTAATGACCTGTCCTACAAATTTTCTTGAAATGTCATAATATTAAAGTTGGTAGAGTAATACATTATTATATATTATTCTATAGTAATATTTGGTATGGCATTTAAATGTTAATCTTAATTTTATGTATCTTTTCCTTTTACAAAATCTCATTACGAAATAAAAGAAACTTTAAACCTATTGTATTACCAGCTAACAAATAAAATATTATCATCAGAACTAATATTAACAACAGCAGTGGTCTTCAAATAGGTTTAAATGTTAAATTATAAAGTGTTGTTGCAAAAGATATGCAAGTTTTTCTATTACACAGTTGCGTTAGGCTAAAAATATATTCGCTGGCTTCGTAACTGACCGTTCGCGTTTGATGGGTCTTAAACCGATCGTTAACCAAGCGTTTCCGTAGTGTAGCGGTTATCACGTGTGCTTCACACGCACAAGGTCCCCGGTTCGAACCCGGGCGGGAACAAGTCATAATTTTTTTAATCCGATCTTATTTGCTTTTGTAATATACTTTTTTTTTTTTTTAATTTTAACGTTATTGTAAATTGTTTATTTTTTAATTTCTAGCTTAGAACAATTTTATAACATATTTGCTAGGTTAAGTGTTTCCACTTTAAGATCCGTTTAATAAATTTCAATTCAATTCCTAAAAACACAACGCTTAAACCAAACAAAGTAATTGATAATTACCTTTAGAGCAACCATACATATCTTGACATCATTATTAATGTTTAGAATACTTAACAAGAAAGGGAGTTAACTTCGGCAAGCCGAAGTTTGTATACCCTTGCAGCTGTAATTATTTAATTTTTAAAATACATAAAATGATATTCCCAATTGTATAAGATAATACACCCACCAATTTTCCGATCGTTCCTATGCCAGCTATATGATATAGTCGTCCGATTTTTATAAAATTAAAAATATGTTAAAAAACACCAAAGATACAATTTTTTTTTATTTTTTTTATCTATAAGATATAGTTGTCCGATCCGGCTGGTTCCGACTTATATACTACCTGCCAAAGATATAAGACTTTGGGGAAAGTTTCAGCCCGATAGCTCTAAAACTGAGAGACTAGTTTGCGTAGAAACGGACGAACAGACGGACATGGCTAGATCGACTCGTCTAGTCATGCTGATCAAAAATATATATACTTTATGGGGTCGGAAACGTCTCCTTCACTGCGTTGCAAACTTCTGACTGAAATCAATATACCCTCTGCAAGGGTATAAAAACCTAAAGATCGATACAATTAACTATATACATGTATGTTTAACACTAGCTTACAAAACTAAATCGACAATTTTCTTCCAGGAGAAGAGTTTGTTTGTCCTGTTCGCCTGGACTTCCTGTCTTTTCTTCTATCCACGGGATGCCCATTGTTTATAAATCCGAGCATCTTACTATTCGCATGATGCTGTTTTTCAAATGTTCGATGAATTAAAAACAAAGGAATACATTAGCAACCTTTTATTTAAATGCCAGTTTTCTATAAAATCGATTGCTTTAAAGCCGTACACGCCTCTCATGATTTGTTTATATTCGTCAATGATGATAGAAGTCTATGCACACTATTAGATTCATTTTCAAGTAGAAACAATTAAATGATTTCGGTATGTATGCTTTTATTTTTTAAGGTGTAATTTATCAAAAGCAGAACGCTTACCTCTAGTTGGGATTTTTGCCGCTAGTCTTTCAGCTGTTTCCGTAGTGTAGCGGTTATCACGTGTGCTTCACACGCACAAGGTCCCCGGTTCGAACCCGGGCGGGAACAAGAAGAATTATTTTTTGTTTTTTTTTGCATGCTAATTGCTATAAATGTCAATTGACCCCCACCTGCCCGCTTCCACTGTGATATTGAAGTTTATTCAATAAATTTTCTCTCCACCACATTCATTTTTATATAATTTTAATGAGACTGTCTTTACGATCATTTCAGGTGTGTTGTATTTATAAACACGCCGACCATCAGCACGCACCGAATTTCAACTGTTTTACGACTCTCCTGCAATGTCAGCATCCCGGTATGACTCCAATTCCCGGATATTTTTACGACTTCAATTGGTTGCAGCCCTTGCCGAGAGCCACCCAAGACGAAAGGAAAGGTTGGTTGTCTGGAAATAGGACGGAGTCCCATTAAAGAAAGTGCTGTTATGGCCTAAATATGTTGCACCCTGGGCGTTTAATGTCTTTCGTTGACAGGGCGTGCATCATTATCGTTGCTTTGAACTTGGCAAAGAAACGAGGGAAAGGAGTATAACTGGGTCGAAGTGTACTTTCTCTTTCCAGTTTTCTATACTGCACAATTTGTGGGTGTTCCACTATTTTATTATTTGTTTAGTTATCTAAGGCTGTTTCCTTGTTGTAGCATCGATTTTTGAACAAGGTATTTGAGTACTAGGTGTCCTTTCATCATGGGTTTCCGTAGTGTAGTGGTTATCACGTGTGCTTCACACGCACAAGGTCCCCGGTTCGAACCCGGGCGGAAACAGATAAAAGATCTTTTTTTGTTTTCATGGCATGGTTGTCTTAAACTTATATTTTAACTCAATTAAAATGTTTTACAAATATTTTTTATTCCGTTTTTATTCACTAATACTATTAGTTCGTACTTATAACCAAAAAGCTCATGCTAAAAGCTTTTTTCCTATACACATAGAGGGCTCATCGAAATCGACCACCACGAAAAGTGGCGAGAGCGTTCAGGTAGCGAATACGACACTCAACATTCATCAGGGGATGTAGCTCAGATGGTAGAGCGCTCGCTTAGCATGTGAGAGGTACGGGGATCGATGCCCCGCATCTCCAGGTTGAATTCTTTTTTCATTAATTTCTTTTTTCCTGCCTTAAAAACATTTGCATAAGCCACTTGGCAGTTTGATGGACATGCTCTCCCATCGTCGGCGACATTTGTGTCCAATTATTTGGTAAATAGAATATCATGCCGGTTACAACTCCATTTCACACGCTTTTCCAAACGACTGGCCGAACCGGCTTGTTATGCAATCGCTCA